>NC_080700.1:44990620-45311134 GCF_030445035.2 Dasypus novemcinctus | reverse complement strand
TTTTTTTTGAAAGATATTTAAAATTTGGCTTTTGACATTACTTGGCTATAAATAAACTTTCCATTTATTTATTTCAACTCCTGGCGATGATTTCTTGGCAACCTTAATAAACATGTAGGAGTGAGAACATCCACCTGCCAGTTGCCTCACCACGCAGGGAATTATGTGCGAACACTAAATTCAGCTGGTAACGAAGCTACCAGAGTCACGTTCTGCAGACTTTTAATTAAGCATTATTAATTTTTATTTTGTAGCTCGTTTGTAGAATATTGTGGCCATTAATTGTTTTTTCCCTAGGACTTCCCACAGGCGTTGAGCCTCCTGCATACACTGGCTAACGAGCAATCCGTTTATTTATTTGAATAAAACCAAGAGCAAACGCTGCTGGGTGAGGCCCCATTTGCTGGAGGTAAGGAAGCTGCGATCTTCAGGGCTCACTGAATCGATGTTTTAGGAAAACGCACGTTGCCTTTTTCCCGCCAACGGGACTGTTGGGTCAAGGAAATCCCGCCACGAGCCGACGCAGGACTGAGGCCCCTTCCCAGGCGCAGCAACACGAGCAGGTGAGAGCCGCTGCCCGGCGCCGAGGGGCAGAGGCCGTGCCCTACACCACCTGGTACGAGGAGGCCCCGAGGCCCGAGAAGGTGGCCCTGCCAGCTGCCCTGGGGCCCAAGGCCAAGGCCGTGGTCAGGCTGGGGCGGACAGCACAGGCTGGTCACCTAGCTCAGGAGTCCTGAAGCCACGGACGCGGCCAGCTGCCACCGAACAGGGGGCCGAGGGGCACAGGGGGCCGAGGGGCTGCCCAACTCCCCAAAAAGCCCCTGCGCCAGGCCCCCTCGGAGCACGGCCCGCGGGCCCATCCCTCATCCTCCTCTGGCACCACCCCCGTTAGACGGGGGCCTGGACACAGAGGTTCCCAAACACGAGGCTGGTCAAGCAGCTGGGAGGTCAGGGCTGGGGTGGCCGTCTCGGGACCACAGCCTCATGGCTCTGCCTCACTGCCCCTAGATAAAACCACTTTCCCTGCTCCTGCCCTGAAGAGCCGGCGCTGAAGGGAGGCACAGCGCACTGCCCACCCCGGGACATGCCTGGTGACGGCGCCGAGCTCCCGACACGAGCCACAGCGCACTGCCCACCCCGGGACATGCCTGGCGACGGCGCTGAGCTCCCGACACGAGCCACAGCGCACTGCCCGCCTCGAACACGCCTGGTCGCCATGCCGAGCTCCCGACACGAGCCACAGCGCACTGCCCGCCTCGAACACGCCTGGTGACGGTGCCGAGCTCCCGACACGAGCCACAGCGCACTGCCCGCCTCAGAACACGCCTGGTCGCCATGCCGAGCTCCCGACACGAGCCACAGCGCACTGCCCGCCTCGAACACGCCTGGTCGCCATGCCGAGCTCCCGACACGAGCCACAGCGCACTGCCCGCCTCAGAACACGCCTGGTGACGGTGCCGAGCTCCCGACACGAGCCACAGCGCACTGCCCGCCTTGAACACGCCTGGTCGCCATGCCGAGCTCCCGACACGAGCCACAGTGCCTGCCCGCCTCAGAACACGCCTGGTGATGGCGCCGAGCTCCCGACACCAGCCACAGCGCACTGCCCGCCTCAGAACACGCCTGGTGATGGCGCCGAGCTCCCGACACGAGCCACAGCGCACTGACCGCCTCGAACACGCCTGGTGATGGCGCCGAGCTCCTGACACGAGCCACAGCGCACTGCCCGCCTCAGAACACGCCTGGTCGCCATGCCGAGCTCCCGACACGAGCCACAGCGCACTGCCCGCCTTGAACACGCCTGGTCGCCACGCCAAGCTCCCGACACGAGCCACAGCGCACTGCCCGCCTCGAACACGCCTGGTCGCCATGCCGAGCTCCCGACACGAGCCACAGCGCACTGCCCGCCTCAGAACACGCCTGGTCGCCATGCCGAGCTCCCGACACGAGCCACAGCGCACTGCCCGCCTCAGAACACGCCTGGTGATGGCGCTGAGCTCCCGACACGAGCCACAGCGCACTGCCCGCCTCGAACACGCCTGGTCGCCATGCCGAGCTCCTGACACGAGCCACAGCGCACTGCCCGCCTCGAACATGCCTGGTCGCCACGCCAAGCTCCCGACACGAGCCACAGCGCACTGCCCGCCTTGAACACGCCTGGTGACGGTGCCGAGCACCCGACACGAGCCACAGCGCACTGCCCGCCTCGAACACGCCTGGTGATGGCGCTGAGCTCCCGACATGAGCCACAGCGCACTGCCCGCCTTGAACACGCCTGGTCGCCATGCCGAGCTCCCGACACGAGCCACAGCGCACTGCCCGCCTCGAACACGCCTGGTGACGGCGCCGAGCTCCCGACACGAGCCACAGCGCACTGCCCGCCTCAGAACACGCCTGGTGACGGCGCCGAGCTCCCGACACGAGCCACAGCGCACTGCCCGCCTTGAACACGCCTGGTCGCCATGCCGAGCTCCCGACACGAGCCACAGCGCACTGCCCGCCTCGAACACGCCTGGTCGCCATGCCGAGCTCCCGACACGAGCCACAGCGCACTGCCCGCCTCAGAACACGCCTGGTCGCCATGCCGAGCTCCCGACACGAGCCACAGCGCACTGCCCGCCTCAGAACACGCCTGGTGATGGCGCTGAGCTCCCGACACGAGCCACAGCGCACTGCCCGCCTTGAACACGCCTGGTGATGGCGCCGAGCTCCCGACACGAGCCACAGCGCACTGCCCACCTCGAACACGCCTGGTCGCCATGCCGAGCTCCCGACACGAGCCACAGCGCACTGCCCGCCTTGAACACGCCTGGTGATGGCGCCGAGCTCCCGACACGAGCCACAGCGCACTGCCCGCCTCGAACACGCCTGGTCGCCATGCCGAGCTCCCGACACGAGCCACAGCGCACTGCCCGCCTCAGAACACGCCTGGTCGCCATGCCGAGCTCCCGACACGAGCCACAGCGCACTGCCCGCCTCAGAACACGCCTGGTGATGGCGCCGAGCTCCCGACACGAGCCACAGCGCACTGCCCGCCTCGAACATGCCTGGTCGCCACGCCAAGCTCCCGACACGAGCCACAGCGCACTGCCCGCCTTGAACACGCCTGGTGACGGTGCCGAGCTCCCGACACGAGCCACAGCGCACTGCCCGCCTTGAACACGCCTGGTCGCCATGCCGAGCTCCCGACACGAGCCACAGCGCACTGCCCGCCTCGAACACGCCTGGTCGCCATGCCGAGCTCCCGACACGAGCCACAGCGCACTGCCCGCCTCGAACACGCCTGGTCGCCACCGAGCTCCTGACACGAGCCACAGCGCACTGCCCGCCTCAGAACACGCCTGGTGATGGCGCTGAGCTCCCGACACGAGCCACAGCGCACTGCCCGCCTCGAACATGCCTGGTGACGGCGCCGAGCTCCCGACACGAGCCACAGCGCACTGCCCGCCTCAGAACACGCCTGGCGACGGCGCTGAGCTCCCGACACGAGCCACAGCGCACTGCCCGCCTCAGAACACGCCTGGTGATGGCGCTGAGCTCCCGACACGAGCCACAGCGCACTGCCCGCCTTGAACACGCCTGGTGATGGCGCTGAGCTCCCGACACGAGCCACAGCGCACTGCCCGCCTTGAACACGCCTGGTCGCCATGCCGAGCTCCCGACACGAGCCACAGCGCACTGCCCGCCTCGAACACGCCTGGTCGCCATGCCGAGCTCCCGACACGAGCCACAGCGCACTGCCCGCCTCGAACACGCCTGGTGATGGCGCCGAGCTCCCGACACGAGCCACAGCGCACTGCCCGCCTCGAACACGCCTGGTCGCCATGCCGAGCTCCCGACATGAGCCACAGCGCACTGCCCGCCTCGAACACGCCTGGTGATGGCGCCGAGCTCCCGACACGAGCCACAGCGCACTGCCCGCCTCGAACACGCCTGGTCGCCACGCTGAGCTCCCGACACGAGCCACAGCGCACTGACTGCCTTGAACATGCCTGGTCGCCATGCCGAGCTCCCGACACGAGCCACAGCGCACTGCCCGCCTTGAACACGCCTGGTGACCACGCCGAGCTTCTGACACGGCAGTGTGGCCTGGGCGCGAGGACGCACGCCCGAGCTGCTGCCTAAGCGCGTGTGTCACCGCCAGCCCAGCTCTTCGCCCCACCCCCCACCCCACCCAGGGCCTTTTCCAACGGCCTAAAATTAAGGAGTTTCGTCTCCAGGCACAGAACAGAGACCTCAGGGCTTTTCCCTCCTTGAGCACAACCGGTAGGAATTACAGGAAAGCACCCCGCACCCTGCGCCCACGCAGCCAGCAGCGGGTGCCCAGGCAGGGCCCCGGGTAGGAGTGGCAGGGAAGGCTGCAGGGGGCAGTCACTGGCGGGAGGCAAGCACTGGCCGGGCAAGGAGAAGGGACTGTGGAGACTGTGGGCAGGTGGGGAGCACACCTGGCGGGCGGGAAGCGCCAGGAGCAGCAGCAGGGCGTTTATAAACCAGACGCAGACAGCAGGCTAGAGGGGACCAGAGGGAGGTGGGCGCAGGAGGGGAAGGCGGGAGCCAGGTGAGGCCAGGGTTCTAGAGGCGGAGAGGAGACGGGGGTCCCGAGGCAGCAGAGCGGTCAGAACGAGGAGAGCAAGGGGGAGAGTCCAGGACACGCCCAGGTGTCCCCGAACGTCTAGGAGAAGTGGCATTCGTCAGCAGGAAAGAGGAGGAGGTTGTTTGGTGGCACTAGGAAATGAAGACAAGTTTGTTTTGGAAATGTTAGGTCTCCATGAGCCACGCAGAGGAGGGACCTGGGAAAGGGATGGAGATCCGAGGCCGCGGTTCTGGAAAGCTCCTGGGCGCGTCCAGGGACTCCCCGGGGAGGGTGCGGTGCAGAGCGTGCAGGGTCGGCCTGAAGCCGGAATCTGGGGACACGCAGAACAGTGACATGGCACCGGAGGCAGCCCGGAGCCTCGCGTTTCCACGCAGATCCCCCAGCTTCTCCGGGCCCTGCCTCTGTAGAGTTAGGGGGCCAGCGGGGCAACCCCGGGCCCGGCTGCTGCGGGGCGGACGGGCTCGGTCGGTGCTTCAGCCCAGGGGGCTCCGCCGTTGCTCCGTATCTCCTGAGGCTGGGTGGGGGGCAGGCAGGCTGTGCCCTCTTCTTTGTATCCCCCGTGCCAAGCGTGACAGGGTTCTTATGGTGGTCCAATAAGAAATGCAACTGGAAGAAATCCCCTCTATTTAGACTGATTTGACGGCTTCGACCCCCGCGGTGGGCAAGCGCCCTCCACACACGTACATACTTTATACGGTATTGACCTCAGTTCAGAACACAGCGACGCACCAAATGCAAATTATGGAGAAGGCTCGCACTCATCGCCTACTGGCGTTGCTGTGCTACCAACTGGTCTGTTTATTTTCTCCCGTTTAAGAGAAAAATGACAGTGACAGGCCCTCTTTCTAGAGACAAGTAAACAGCCGTGATTAGGGGAGTACATCTGGGCTCGCTATTCAAAGCCTGCTTTCCCCCAGTCCTGCTCTGCCCTGTGCCCGGAGGGAGGTTGCCGACACTGAATCCACACCAACCGGCTGAGACGCGACACTTCCGGAAGACGCGGGCAGGCGAGCGCGGGGCGCTGACTCAAAACTGGATTCTAGCAGGGACTCTAACCAGAGGTCTGGGGCTCCCAGACAAGGCAAGAAACACGCGGCACAGGCTGTGCCACCTGGACACAGCACGGGACTCGCCGAACTTGGGTGTCGCCGTGGAACGGCCCGAGATGTTCTCTGCGCCATTCCACGCCTACTGACTCACTCCAGCTGGCAGGTATTAATGTTAGATATGTGAATTTGGTTGGTTTTCATAGTCTAAAAGCTTAAAATAAGCATCCCACCTACATGTTCTTACAAACGCATTCCAAAGCCACCTATTGCCTGAAGCGCAAATGGAATTAAATCAGGCCCTGAGTGGGATCGGCTCGAAATAGTGGCAGAAAGAGATCTACTTAGCTACCATAATTAGAGGGTCTAGCAGCAAAAATTTATCCTTTTTCTAAGGGGATAGGATAACAATGATGTTTTAATAAATTGAGAAACAGTAACTCCAATAGGTTGGCTTACTGATTCGTTACGAAATTAAGTATAATATGCGTTTAGTTACGAAAAGAATATTTCCCAGTGAATTCCCAATATGACGCGTCTCTCAAAATACAATAAAAGAAGCAGTCTTCTCTTGCCCGAGGCGAGGTACCAATCGTTCTGGAGAGTGGGCGGGGGCGGCCAGGAAGGAAGGGCCACGTAAGCGGCTGACTTGGCCAGGGTGTGAAGACACGGCTGGCTCCAAGCTCAGCCTCTGACGCATTAGCAGAGGCCGTAATTTATTAAGGGCACAATTTAGTCCAGCCCACTGATGAGGAAAGGCACCCAGCGGGCTCAGTGACTCACTGTGCTAGCTACCCAGGGCTGTGGGACAAATCCGCCCAAAAGCTACGGCGCAAGGACAGTGAACAGTTACCACCTCTGCAGCCTCCAGGGGCCAGGAGTCTGGGGGCTTCGGGCTGGGTCTTTCTGCAGGTAAGGGGCGGAGATCTGCTCCCGAGAGAGCTGAATCCCGCAGTGTGGGCTTGTCCACTGCACCTCGCCCGGGACAAGGAGGAGGCCGCACGGACCCCCGAAGCATCACTAGTGCAGCTCGGGGGAAGCGGGACCCCCTTCTGAGGGGGTGTTGGAGCGTATGTGGGTGCCTCTTAGCCACCCACTGCCAGGGCCGGAAGGCTGGCGGAGAGAGGGGCCCGCACCCGCCACACCTCCGCGTGGGCTGGAGGCGCGCGCCCAAGGCTGCGCCACGAGGGGCAAGTGCACGGCAGGAACTCTCACCTGCACCGCCCGGCGGCACAATAGAAAGACTGTTGCCACGTCCGGTTCCTGTGAAGTACAAAGCATCACAACCTAAACACACATACACATGTGACACCAGATAATAAAGAAATGCAGAGCACTGAATCGTGAAAGGCTGCCACCATAATTTAAATGGCTGGCATCACATCCCTTAATAAAAATTTTTTAAAAATAGGTTGCTTTTAATCTCCCCCAACCAAAATACATTTTGTCACTTAAATTATTTCAACGGACTAGACCATATGGTCAGAGGCAGATTAAGTTACCAAAAATACCAGCCAGTTGTCTAGTTTTCGCTGTTATTTAATGACTGCTCAGTAATTTCCACCACACAACTAAACGATACAGGAACATTAACTTTTAAAAAAAAGTCAAGTTGCCAGATGCGTTAAAAAGATGCATAACTGCTCCTTCCACGCCCATTCTAGGGGTGAGAGCTGCCTGCCCAGTAGGAGCGCAGCCTCCCTGGAACTGCAGCCTCCTGCGCCACATCTGCAAAGGGTCCGCGGAGCCCCTCCCTTCCCCGCAAAGACCGAGACCCCTGCAGGCAGGTGCTCGCTACGGAGCGGAGCATGAACCAGCTGCTTCTCATGTTTCACCAGGCAGAGCAGGAATAGTCCCCATTTTCCTACAAGGGTGAAGAAACCTGCTGGCAGATTGTGTAGCTTTCTAACCGGGCGTGGCCCATGAACCACGTGGCAAATGCAATCTGACTCCAGGGAGAGGGTCCTGAGAAAGCACGCCGGCGAGCGGGGAGTGCTCAGCTGGGCCGAGCCTTCCGCCTGGCCCACTGCAAAGCTTCTCCTAAAACCAGAGGCCAGATCCTGCAAACGCTGCTCTCCAGGATTTACGGAAGTTCCACCTAAATCAAGGGCGTGGCCTAAGAGGAAGGTGCAGCTTTCCCCCAACCAGCATTAGGGCAGGAGGGGACGAACACGCCAGCAGCGTGGCCAGTTACTCCACAAACACTCCTGATGCACCTCCTGCTGCCACGACGGGCCGGAGCTCCATCTTCCAGGAGAGCTGGGGATACGGCGGAGGAGCGAGAAGCCCAAGGCCAGCCTCCAAAGCAACCCCTCCCCGCTTTCTAAGTCCTCTACTTAGGTAAGACTCAAAAGGCATGAAGGGGGAGTGGGTGAAGCTCAGTGGTTGAGCCCCCGCCTCACACACACGAGGTCCTGGGTTCAATTCCTGGGACCTCCTGAAATAAAAAGGCATGTAGGGTGTAAGAAGCCTTTACCCTGACCTGCCATGGAATGAGCCAGAACGGCCACGTTTCCCAGCTTCTCCGAGCCGGGCCCTGTCCCAGACCACGGCCTGGAGCCCGACCTGGGTAGGTCCCAGGATCTCCCCAGGGAGCAGCCAGGCTGAGGGCCAGGCTCCATCGATGGACAGACAGTTGCACGCTCTTTCCCCAAATGGGTGGAGGAAAACTAAATGAGGGAGACGGTAACCCCTGCTGCGGGCTCAGGCCACCAACAGAAGGGCCACCGCTCCTGCCTTCCTCGTGCGCCCTGGTAAGAAGGAACGGGCTGCGCGGGCTGGTCAGCCCCGTGCCGGAAGCCACCGCTGGAGAACACCTTCAGCCTTACCCCGCTGGAGAACACCTGTACTTTAACCGCTGTGGGCCTGGTGCGTTGTCCAGCACACACGCCACACACTCCACGCAGGTCAGTTGTCCTAATTCCACCTGAATCCTTCCGTTTAAACCTCTGGCCGAGCACAGATGTTGCGAGCGGCCACTGCTGGCCCCGGCCTGTTGAATTCACTGGCTCTAGACCCCCGAGAGGGTCAGAGCGAGCTGTGGCAGTCAGTTCAGGTCTCTCTCTACAGCCCTCAGCGACTCAGGTATGCCTCTGGGCCTCAGTTTCCCCATACATTGCATGGAAATTAAAGCACCTCTGCCTACTATCCCCTGAAATAACGGACCTGACAGAGCTCTGCTGAACCGTACGGCGAGGGCAGCTCAGGGCGCCGAGACCGCGTTGAGCGCTTTAGGGCTCTTGCGACACGGAGGTTGAGCCTGATGCCTCTTTCTGTTGGACAGACAGGCGGATACACTTCTCCACTCCTCGGAACTGGCTCATTCGTTATTAGAAAAAATATGTGCAGACCTGACCGCTTCTCCCCAAACCCACCGCTTCTCCCCAATCCCACCGCTCCAGTATGATCACGAGAAAAACACCGGAAAACCTCAACGGAGGGGGCCAACAGCACACTGCCCAGGACTCCCAGGACCGTCAGGCCACAGGGGTAGGACGCGTGTGGGAAGCCGTCCCTGCTGAGGGCGCCTAAGAGGCGCCACGTAGGCGCAGCCACAGGCCCCACGACGTCACGGACGGCAGGAAACCCGGGCACCCAGGCCGCGGCTCTGGTGAGTCAAGGGCACCGCGTGGCCTCAGCTCAACACAGCGCGCCACCGGAAGGCGCTAGGGCGGGAAGCCGTGCTGCGGAGGGGAACGCTGTACTGTCTCAGCGATCGTCCATAAATCTAAAACTCCTCCTAAAAATGAAGTTTAAAACTTTTAACAATAAAGTCAGTGCACAGATCTTATCTACATAAATGAGAACTAACTTCACTAACAACAGCTGGGCCAACAGCTATTTCTAGGCTGCCTGTCCATTTTTAACACTCCCCGCCTTCTAGGGAAGGAGGGTGCAAATCCCTTGATAAAGGCTGATTTTAACGCCAGTTTTGCAACAGAAGTGAGCAGCACAGCTCAGAGCTTTCTCACACCACAACCCTCTCAAGAACAGTCCCCGGGAAGCGGATTTGGCTCAACGGATAGAGCGCCTGCCTACCACATCGGAGGTCCAGGGTTCAAACCCAGGGCCCCCTGACTCGTGTGGAGCTGGCCCACATGCAGTGCTGATGCACGCAAGGAGTGCCTTGCCACACAAAGAGTGCTCCCTGCACGGAGAGGCGCCCTGCGTGAAAAATGTGCAGCCTGCCCAGGAGTGGGGTCGCACACACGGAGAGCTGTCGCAGCAAGATGATGCAACAAAAAGAGAAATAGATACCCGTGACGCCTGACGAGAATATAAGCAGACACAGAAGAACACACAGCGAATGGACACACAGAGCAGACAGGGGGGTAGGGGGGTGGAGAAATTAAAAAAAAGAGTGGCCCCTCGGCCCCCCACGCTCACATGGGGGAACGGCCGAACGGAGCTCGAGCTGCTGACGCACCGCAGTCCCGGTTCTGGGTCTGGAGTCCTCGAGGCAGGTCAGCCCTCAGGCCAGGTCCTAAGGGACACTCCTCACTGGGACAGCAGACCCTCCCCCAGAAACTAGCACCGCCCAGCCCCCCGGTGAGCCCTTGCCCTGCAGGCGCCTTCTTGCTTGGGTGCCTTTCACCTCCCCACCTAAGCAGGTTCTGGGACTTTACTAAGTGATGACTTTCAGCCAACAAGACTAGACAGATGTCTTCTCATAAAAAGTTCTGTGATTTTCGTAAAATCCTCGTATTTTAAAATAAAATAAATGCCTCCCCATAGACAAGAGGAAGGAGTTAGAGCCCCTGCCAGGACACCCACCTTTAACCCGTGCCCCAGACGGCCTACTTCCTTCCTGCCCCAGGCCCCCCCAGGGCTCCGCCCGCCCCCACCCGCCCCCGCCCACGGCGACCAAGCCCCCTCCAGCAGGAGCTGCCGCGGGCACGGTGTCACCTGCGTCCCTCCCACCGAGGGCCACGGGACAGCTGGTTCCCGAGACAGCGACCGCTGCAGCCAGAGCCGACTACGGGACGGGAAGGTGGCATTTCCTCGGACGTCAGATCTCAAGCTTCTGTCCAAAACGAGGTCTGGCCAGGGCTTAGAGGCCAATGGAACACGCGTAATTAGGCTCCTTTTCCCCTTATCTCGTCACAAGTCATCACGGGGCAGAAGGCCCAGGGAGCTGGCGGCCGACCCCAGCGAGGATGCAGGGCTGAGCCCCTCGCCCCGGGGCACGGAGGAGCTGTCTTCTAGCCCCCCCACAAGGCAGACGTGAGCGTGGAAGCCGTGCTCCTGCAATCACGCTCGAGCCGGCGCTCTGGGTATTAGGGCTCATTCTTCCTGTTGCGCGTTCGAGGGGTTTGACGTTTTTATCCTGGTAATAAACACACAACCTAAAATCTCCCATTTTACCACTTTCGAGTACACGATTTGGTGACATCACTGACGAGCTGAGGACCCCCGCCCAAGAACAGGGACAGCCAGCCCACCCCGGCTCTGTGTGCCGGCACGTTCCAGCGGAGCCCACGACCACAAAAGCCCCCGCCCTCCTGCGCTCTGCTCTGGGATGGACGGACCGCGCCAACAGGGACGGCGGGCAGCCCCCGCACGCACTCACTGCACTGCCCCCCGCCTTCGTCGCCGGCCCACGGCCCACCCTGCTTCAGGAGCTCGCACCACACTAACTGTTAAAAGCAACAGGACAGTATAAATCAGTCCATCCCTACTGGAAAGCAGCTCAGCACCATACATGAAGAATTAGAAAGACACTTAGAACCTTTAAGCCGAGAAATCTCACTTCTGGGACTTGTTATGCAACTAACCCAGAATAAGGAACAAATTTTATGCATGAAAGTTACAGCATTGCTTACACAAGAAAAAAACAAAAGAAAAATATTTCACCCCAGAGGTGAGTTAAATTATGTTATAGCCCCTCAAAAGAATAGTATGTCGCCACTAAAAATTATAAGGATCACATAGCAATATGTAAATGCTTGCATATTAAATGAAAAAGCCAAAAGAAAATTTTATGTACCTAATGAAACAACTCGATAAACACATACGCACCTACGGATTAGCTTGGAATGGAAGGCCCTGAAATTAAAAAGTCGCGTTAGGGGTGTTCGAGCTGCTCACCAGCGCTGTCTCTTGCGCGACGCTCCAGGGGAAGGAGACGGGGGCAAGGAAGGGGTCTTCTCTGCCCGCAAATCTGGGCCAAGCACCCAGGAGCGGCTGCAAAGCCGCTTGCAAGTGTGCGCCTCCTGCCGGCGGGTGACGTAACCTCGTCGTTGCACGCTGGTCCTGGCACTCCGTGAAATCGGATGTATCAGACGTCCACTGAACGTCTGACCACCAACTCCCCGTCCAGCGTCTGGTGCGAGAACTTGCAGGACCTCAAAACATCTGCACTTCCAGAGCGCAGCTAGTGGTGCTTTGCAGGAGGCAAGTGAGCCCACCCGGCTGGCCCCTTGAGGACCCCAACTTGTGCGCCCTCCATGCCCAACGTGCAGCGACTAAGCCAAGACACCAGTGAGCACGCCGCGTGCCGGGAGGACGAGCGAGGATCTATGTGGCGGGAAACATTCCATTCTCAAAAAAACAAATTATTTTTTTCTCTTCTTCCTGTTGGTAATTCTTCTGAACTTTTTTTTTTTTTTGCCCCCATAGAGTCATACCTAAGGATATGATTGTGAAAGAAAAAATGGGGACAGAAATCAGATCTTGGCAGTTTTTCCATTTTCATTTGTGAATTTTTTATATAAGTGAAAGTGAATAAAACAGGAAATTTTAGGTTGTATATGTTACCAGAATAAAAATTTTTTAAAAAATTGCCCTAGAACTGTACAACACAAAGAGTAAACACTAATATAAACTATGGCCTAAAGTTTATAGTATAATTACAGCATAATTATAATAGTATTATCATAATTATGATTGCTTCAACCATCATAACAAAGGTAGAACATTAATGCAAAATGTTAATGATGGGAAACCTGTGTGTGGTTGGGGGAACCTGAACGATTTTTCTGTAAATCTACAATTGCTCAAATTTTAAAATGCTGAGCAGCAAAGAACTTGTTTATAACAGTTCTTTGTACCAAAGATTCGTGTGCCCATTGGCTTTGGAACTTGAAAACCCTAAACTAAACCTAAACTTTATGAATTACCTCTAATTCTCAGCTGCATCGTCTGAAAGGCTAGATTTCGAGGGGATGAGACATGGAGTACACGAAACGGCCCGAACACAGCAGGTGTGCCCCTGCAGGAGCCTCATCACCACACCTGAGGGGTGCGGCTTTCTAGGATGTGGTGGACTGGACAGGTTAAGGGCCGGGCGGAGCTCACTGGACAGGTGGTCTGCATCTGTGATTGTGAAAAGCAGCAAAGATGACCTAAATGAGAAGAAGCTAAACACACAAACTCACTTCCACTCACGTCTACACAAGCGCATTCAGCAGTGCTACAATCCTGAATCTTGCAGCAAAACCAGTTAACAGCAAGTGCCAGAACTTCTTTTAATTTTTAAGGGAATTTTGCTAGTGAGTCTTACTAAAAGTTTATAGCCTCATATTCATCAAAAAAAAAAAAAAAAATCTAGCTTGTTTAAAGCAAAGACCGAAATAGAAACACAAAAGAAATGGGACATCAAGACTGAGAGGAGGCGGCGGCAGAGGTACGAGTCCACAGGAATTTAGACTCTAAAACTTCCTCTTTCCTAGAGACAGAAGAAGGCAGAGGGGCCAAGACTGAAGACGCAGTGGGCGCATGACACGGCCAGGCCTTCACACAGCTGCCTTAGGGAGGGAAGTGTCCACTTTTCAGATGAAGACACTGACGCAGTAACCCGCCCAGCAAAACGTACGTGGTCCAGGGGGAGCCGGGCTCGGGCTGCCTCCAAAGCCCGGGCTCCAATCAATGACAGCCGTCATCCAAACGCAGTCCCCTGCTTCTTAAGAGCTAATGAGCCTCTGGCACTAAACCCCGGAACGTGTCACAAAAATAATGGATTTGGTGTGAGGGGCGTGTGGATTAAAAATGGCCACTTCCGTGGCCACGTGACGTGCCGTGGCCCAATGTCAGTGGACCAGGTGCAGGGCCTGATCAGCCCTTGGCTCTGGGACCCGCCCCCCCCAGCACTGCCCCAGCCCCTGCGGCACCAGAGGCTGAGTGGAGGACGCAGGCGCCTCACAAGCACCCACAGCCCTGCTGGACACGGGCGTGGGGCCAGCTCAGACGTCCAGCCAATCGGCTGTGAGCCGACGGTCACCACACACAGAAGTCCGGGAGGCCAGTGGGAGGGCCGCCGAGCTGGCCACCAAGCCGTGAGAAGTAGAGAAATAAGAAAGGGCTGCGGCACTGGGCGCCGAGGTGGGGACAGGGGGACACGGGCAGAGCCCTGCGACCCGCTGGAGACAGACGGGGCCTCCCCAGCGGACCTGCAGCAAAGCGGGATTCTAGGGGTCGCTTCCTGCAGACCCCTGGGGTTCCCTGTGCAGGGCTGCTCGGTCACGGCCTGGCGCGGAGCAAGCACTGGAGCCACACACAGCGGGAGCCAGCAGCTCTACCAAGGCACACGCTCCTGTGGACACAACAGGGCTCCACGCGCTCTGGGCGTCAGGAGTTTCGCCCACGGAGCCCGTGTACTCGCCTGGCAGTTCTCAGCGTCTGCTCCGGGCCAGCCCTGCTGGCGGCGAGACGCTCAGCCAAAGGTAGCGGTGTCCCAGGCAGCAGAGAGGCGCTGCCCCGGGCGCAGCCAGCACCTTCCGACTGCGGAGAGGCGTGCCTAGCCGTCAGCGCGCGGCTTCCTGTGAGCCCCGTACAGGGCCCGTGAGCATTGCTGCTGATGCAGCACATCCTAAAACCAGGGCTGATGTGTCGTTTTTGCTGTGACGGGGCAGGGAGTTGGATGAGCCCACAGTGGGAGGTGGGGAGGGCCACCAGGCAGTGACAGTGGGAGTCCTGAAAAAGGACGTGAGCAGGGCGTGGCACGGTCGGGAGCCAGGGAGCGCAGGGGGCTGCAGTCCTCCCGCTGGGTCCCCTGCCCGCTCCCGCCCGTCAAGCCGGGTCAAAGGCAAGTCTGACTCCTCCAGGGCCAAGTGGGAGGCTTGGACAAGCCGAGCTGCAGCCAAGGGCCTGGGGCACTGGCACCACTCAGGATTCCAGTCGCCGCAGAACCGCGGTCCAGCGGTCCAGAGGGTCCCAGAGAAGAACCAATTAGAGAGGAGGGGCCCTGTGGCCGGGGCCCACGCCTGCAGGGCTACGGCAGACGTAGCTTCCCTCTCGAGCTGACCGGCCTTTACCTGGCCCCATGGCATGCCAGACCCCTTGCCTATTCAGTCTTCACGACAGCGCGAGGGGGGCACGCCCCAGGGGACTCAGGAGGATGCGTGACCCAGGCTGAGGCCACAGCGCGCCTCCAAGGGCTCGGCCGCTGACCATCGTCCGGCTGTCTCCGCCACACGGGCGTGGGCTCTCAGTGCCTTCCTCAGACCTCGCACAGGAGCAAAGCAGGGGAGAGACGACACAACTGAGAGACGCCGCCAGGGCTCGGCCCCGGGACCCTCCCAGCAAGTCCATGCCAGCGCCGAGCACTTCGAGAAAAGCATCGGAAGAATCTGGCCTCGTGCAAATTTGAGGAGTAGCGTGAAACATTTTTGTGGAGGAGCAGAGTGAACAGTGAAGAATAAAGTTCCCCAGGAAAAGGAAAGCGCCCCCAAAAGCTGCGTGCAGGCGCAGTTTGCAGGTGAAGAGATGAGAGCCCTGGACGTTCATCCCAGGAACGTTCGCCGCTCCAGGCAGGAGCTGCTTTTCTTCCGTAACGCCCTCTTTCCACTTCACTCCTGCCCTTCACCTACTTCAAACACCTGGTAAAAGAATAAACCCCCTGCTGCACAGGCCCCAGCGCCCCAAACCCCCTGCTGCACAGGCCCCTGAGCCCCAAACCCCCTGCTGCACAGGCCCCTGAGCCCCAAACCCCCTGCTGCACAGGCCCCTGAGCCCCAAACCCCCTGCTGCACAGGCCCCAGCGCCCCAAACCCCCTGCTGCACAGGCCCCTGAGCCCCAAACCCCCTGCTGCACAGGCCCCTGAGCCCCAAACCCCCTGCTGCACAGGCCCCTGAGCCCCAAACCCCCTGCTGCACAGGCCCCTGAGCCCCAAAGCAGCCGGCGGCCAGGTGTTTTTCCAGAAGCACCACCTCTACGGCCCCATCTTCCTGCGGCCAGTTACTCGCAAGCTTGTGTGTAAACGGACAAGGCCTTTCAAACAGCACTTTCCCAACTGACGTCGAGGCTGAAGGAATGAGACCGCTACCCGGCACCAGCACAACAAGAGCTCCTGGGAAGAGAAGAGAACAGGACTGGAAAGCTCCTGCTTTCGAATCTACTGTGATCTCCACGGAAGGAGAAATGACAGGAAACAGGCATCGGGTGACGTGGCTCGAGCTCTGCTTTTGCAGATACAAGACTTCCAAGGGGAACTGCATGAAAAAATACTTTGCAAACCACACGTCCAGTGCCTGAATCTGCCTGCAATCGGGAGGCCTGGCTCGTATTTTTATTTTTGGCATGTTTCCAGAACAGAAGCTTTCCCACCTCTAAGAGGGGGCAGGGCACGCGACCTCGTGGGTCTCGGGCCCACGGGGGCGGCCCCCACCGCGGTCTCCAGGACCTTCTCAGCCCCCCGAGCCCGCACCAGCCTGGCCCGCCGCCCTCCACAGCGTAAGACGCTGCCTGCGCCGGCCTCCGCGCCGAGGGGGTAAAGGAGCACCGTTTCACCTCCAGGTGCGCACTCACTTTGACCCGTCTATACCCTGGCTGCCATTCAACTCGCTTCTCACAAATGCCGTGCTGCTCACTTCAGGCTTGTTTCTTGGTTTCCACTAGCCACGTGATTCTCACTTCCTTGACTTTGCTCATTTTTTCCCCACTTTAAAATGGAGGTAAAATTTACATACGTAGACGTTACCCATTTTAGTGTGTAGCTGAGTTCTGACAACCGCACACAGCTGTGTAACCATCACACACTCACCATCAGGTACGGACAGTTCAACCAGACACACACTCCACAGCCTGCCCCTCCCAACCCTGGGACCCCTGAGCTGCTCTGTCTCCACGGTTTCGCCTTTTCCAGAAGGCCAGTACATGGAGTCACAGTGGGTCACCTTGTGATTCCTGAGTGGAGGTCAGTGAGCAAAGGCCTGAGGTCCTTCTTGATTAGGAACAGTGACCCAAGAACTGCCCCACATGTACACAAGCCCTGCCTTGATTTCAAGCACTGGGGTGCAGCAGCTTGATTTCTGTCCAGACTGAAGCGTGAAATACTTAAACAAAACACTCATGCCCAGTAACACCCCCGAGCCATGTCCTGGCCCAAGACCTTGAGACACTGATTACGCAGCTCTTTTCAAAAGGCTTGGAGCCCCCAAAGAGCTAATCTGACAGAGACTTATTCTCTCCAGATAATGGGTGAAAAAGAAACCAGGTCTGAGCCTTTCTAAGATAACATGCAGGCAGGCAGACCCAAGGATAAATGTGCATCAAGTTCCTAAGAGGGGCTGGGTTAGGGAAAAGGAAACACAGCAAGTAAGCGCCACAGGGCGAAGGTGCAGGGAAGTCTGGGAGAGCCCAAGTGACACTGGAGCCATCTCCACGAGGAGGCGTGTCTTACAAAATCAGGATGGAGAACTTGGGTTGAAATTCTGAAGGAAAGTAGGGGCGGGAGCCTGGGAAGGGGGCTTCGGGGCCTCCTGACTGCCATCCCCTCAGGCTGGGCTGGATGTTCCCTACAAATTGTTAGGAGGACTGGGAAAATTAACATCCAGGCCACTGCAATGCTTGCTTTCATATAGAAAGTAGGGTGGGCGGGGCAGCTTGGTGCTGATGAATTCCAAAGACAGAAGACGGCTGGTGTTTGTAAACTGGTCTGTTCCTCTGGGCATACCAGATTTTAACAGACTCAGAGGTTTCACGTTAACTTATTAAATCAAAATTAGGGCTTTTATTTGACCACGTCATTAGGGCAGCTCCGTTTGAGTCCCGCCAAGAGCTGTGGGCTGTATAAACGATGCTCAGAGAGAGAGGAGTAAACACAGGAGGAGAGGAGAGAGCTGAGTTTTGATGCTGGGGCCCCAGGGAGAGAGCTGAGCCGCTTGTCTGAGGGTTTGCCGGTGAAGAGGCCAGAGCCCTGAACTGCTGAGCCTGGAAGGAAATGAGCCCCAGGGAGAGAGGCGAGCCTTATCCCAGCCTACAGCTGCGAGGAGAAGCTGGGACCACGGAGCCTCAGGAGGAAGAGGAAGGCTGAGCCCGGGCAGCCTGTGCCCGCCATCTTGTTCCAACAGGTGGCAATGGACTCTGGTGAGGACAGAAACTCATTCTGTATGGCCTGGTGACTCCAAGCTTCTCCCTAAATAAACACCCTTTTAAAGGCCAAAGGAGTTCTGCAACCTTGCATCAGCACCCCTTTGCTGACTAACATAGGTGGTTTTCTCTCTCTTTCCCTAATATACTAAGTTGTGGCATTTTTTTGGTTTAGGTTTTGGCTTTAAAAGGGAAGGGAAACCTTTAAAAAGTGTTAAAGGACGAGCCCTCATAAATTATATTTTTAGCCCATTTGTCAAACATGAGTACAGAAATGTCCCTGTACTTAAGAAAAGGAGAGCTAGAGCTAGGGGAGCACCACTGGAGCCAGGCACGCTGCGTGCAGGTTTGTCACCATCTCTTTGGTTTCGTCTAGTCTAAGTGGTTTCAGAAGCTCTGAAGCACCTGGGTCAAACCACCCAGCTTTAGGCTGTGCTCAGGAGGACAAACACTGGAGCACTGGGGCCCAGGAGGGGGGTGACTGTTCCCAAGCCAGAGCAGTGAGGGGCAGTGGGTGCAGGTGACAGGAAAAGGCCAAGCTCGAGGCTGGAAGGAAAGTGAGAGCTGAGCCTCCTGTGCACACACCAGGCGCTGGGCGGCCCCTGCACCGTGGAAACCAGTGGACAGAGGCAGGTGTCATGGAGTGGACAGAGGCCAAAGGGGGAAAGAAACCGTCTCATCAGCCAGATTAGCCGGTCCCTCTTCTCTCCTTATTCCCCTCTTGGCTACGGACTAGCCCGGCCGCTCTCCAAGGCGTGTGCCAAAACCCACAGTGAGACATGAACAAGTCCAGGCCCCGTCCACAACCCACGCGCACGTGTGAGTTTCACAAAACACCCACTCTCGGCATGCACTTGCATTCTCTCTTCTGCTTAATTTTCACTCTAAATACTGACGCCCGCCTCCAGGTGACTCTCATGATCTACTTAGATGTGGTGGCCCTAAGGACTGGAGAAGCCTTGCCCTCGTGCCCGGGGGCCGGCTCCAAGGCACCTGCAGACCCCACGGCCCTCGGCTGACCCCGGCCCTCTTTCGTCCACCCTACGCTGGGCATCAGCCAACCCCAGGGCACGGCCGTCCCTCCAAGTAGCCAAGGGGGAAGGCTGTGCTGGGAGGCGAGCGGTCGCCCACGCGGAGGTCTCCCTCCAGCCATCTGGGAGGTCTGCTTTAGGAAGGGACGCGGCCTCTGGAGCGGCTCAAAGCAGGTCAAACCGCTGGCTCGGCCGTCGCCCTCGACTTCCGCCAGACCCTCCCCCTTACACCACCCTGGTCTGGAACTAAAGCGTCAGCACAGGGCTTGTACACCAAGGCGAGACGAACGGGGCGCTCCCCTGGGACATTCCCCCCTGCTTTTCCCTCTGGAAGGTGCCCTGGGAACCCAGCCCAGCATGCGGGAGGGGGTGGGAGGGGCAGAGGCGGCAAACAAAGGAGCCAGTCATCTGTTCCTCTTTCATCAAAGCCAGGCGGGCGGCCACACAACAATCCCCAGCACTTTACCCCCAGAGAAAGGACGCTGTGCTCCACAAACGGGCCAGATGGTGTGCTTTGAAGAGTTGACTGGAGGTCACTCAAAGGTACAAAACAAACCAAGAATTTGCACCTGCACCACCCAGCCCAGCTCCGAAAAGTCAGGAAGAGCGATCCTGGTTCAGAATGCCCCAAGCTGCTCCGAGATCACAGGTTCCCAAGGAAAGGCAGCGATGAGTCCTTCATGCTCAGAGACAGCGGCTTCCCCGCGGAAACCCGCCCAGCCGAGAGGAGCTCCAGAGCCACACTCTGAAGGCTCAGTCCACGGGTGGGAGGACACGCCGTCCATCTCAAAGGGCAGGAGGAGCCCCACGCCAGCAGCCCTCAAAAGGCGTCCTGGGCAGGGCCCAAATGGAGCCAAAGCCTCCGAAAGAGCGGCAGACACGATTAGCTTTGTAACTACGATAGGGCGGGAGACACGATTAGCTTTGTAACTACGATAGGGCAGGAGACAGGACCTGCCTTAGAGACATTACCAGAGATCCATTACGACGCAGCACAATAGAACAAACAAGATTTTTCCATTCAGGATAAAATCAAGGCACATATCCCTCCCCAGCTGCCAATGTGAACCCTAATAGAGAGCCTCACATTTCTCTGAAGGTTGCTGACAAAATAGAGAGGAAGCTGAAGGCGCTGTTCTAATACAATTCTCCTTTACAGTAGCTTTCAGAAATAGGTTCAAAGGGTAAAACAAATTTTGTTTTATCCAAACCTGTTTCTTAGAGCAAACATAACATGCCTTGGGAGACGTGTGAAGGGTCACCTTTTCTTCCAACCTGCACAGCCACCTCTGGCTGAGTATCTCAGCCTTCCTTTAGTGAAATAAAGCAGTGGAAGTCTTCCAGAGAGAGAGGCTGAAGCGCACAGAATTGGGCAGCTTCTTCATTATCAGAAGAGCCGACGGCCCACCTGGCCACGAAGCTGAGGCCACGCAGGAGCGGCACACCCAGGGATGGGCAAGAGGACATGTGCCTGGACGTCCGGCTCGGGTGCTCCTGGCATCCACCCACCCATCCGCCGTGTTACTGTCACTTTGTATTACAGCCTAATTAAGTAAGACACCCTGCTATGGCAGACGTGTGTCTAGGGGTTAAAGAGAGAGTGGGAAGGCCTTGGAGGCATCCTACGTGCCAGGATCGATTGACTTGATGGTCGTCAAAGCAGTTTTGCATGTAGAAATAATTCAGCAGACCTACCCAGGCATCACCGTGTGCCTCTCCGGAGATGGGAAATTCTAATGAGACAGGAAATACTAGAAATAGGTCTCGTGGGTGTTTCATCATCAACTCACACTATTCTGAAAGTAAAAAGCAGCTGGCTGTAATTTCCTGCTCTGGACACAGAATTACTCAATACATCTGTTTGGTTTATATTTACATGGAAAAATTAGAGAGGGGAGGGGAAGGGAGGGAGAAGAGGGAAAGGGGTGGGGGTAAGGGGCAAAAGGGAGGAGAAAACCACCTCCGCCCACCTCGTTCCGCCTCGGCTATGGATCTACACACATACACACACACACAGCAGTCAAGTTAATCCTCTAAACACAAGGGTCCCCAGCCTGGTGCTAATCCAAGATACTGAAGGAGGCCGGCGAATTCCCTTCCCAGCACTGACTCCTCCAGAATGAGCAGTATGGAGAGAAAATCCGTTTTGCCTGGAAACCCCCTCTGCCTCGCCCACCCCACGAATCACTGCAGTAACAGATGCTCAAACCCCCGAGCCTTGCATACGCCTGGCAGCCTACAAACCACAGCTGGTGGCACCACTGCCAGCCCTCCCTGCCATGCCCCAGGGCCTGACCCCAGATGTCCAGCCCTATTGGCCTGGCACTGCCCCCTCCCAGAAGGCCACAAGATGACCGCAATTAACAAAAAGCAGCAGCAGCTTCTGACAGGTGATCATGAATTGGACAAGGAAAGTGCCTTCAGGAAGCTGAGCCACACTAGAACTGCCTTCCCAGGGAGCGCGACACATTTTTATTTTTCTCCAGAGGGTCCTGCACCCAGGAGGGAGACGGAGGAACAGAGAAAACCTATGTTAGAAAGGGCAGATGCAGAGCAGGATTCCACCACCACAAGCGACAGGGTTCAAACAGTTCTGGTTCTGTGACCACCTCCCAGCCGTGTGGACTGGGATTCCACCATCCAAAGGCAACGGGGTTGAAAGTGTTTTGAGGGAAGCGGACTTGGCTCAGTGGATAGGGAGAGAGAGCTGGGGGCACCCTGGACACAGCACGGTCAGTAAACAAGTCACCGGCGTTTAAGAACGGATTAGGTGGGGTGGACTTGGCCCAGTGGTTAGGGCGTCCATCTACCACATGGGAGGTCCGCGGTTCAAACCCCAGGCCTCCTTGACCCGTGTGGAGCTGGCCCACGCACAGTGCTGATGCGCACAAGGAGTGCCCTGCCACGCAGGGGTGTCCCCTGCATAGGGGAGCCCCACGCACAAGGAGTGCGCCCCGTAAGGAGAGCCGCCCAGCACGAAAGAAAGTGCAGCCCGCCCAGGAATGGCGCCGCACACACGGAGAGCTGACACAGCAAGATGACGCAACAAAAAGAGATGCACAGATTCCCGTGCCGCTGAGAACAACAGAAGCGGACAAAACAAGAACACACAGCAAATGGACACATAGAACAGACAACTGGGTGGGGCGGGAAGAAATAAATAAATCTTTAAAAAACAACAACAACAACAAAGTTTTTTGGCTCTATGACCACCTCCAGCCATGTAGACTGGGATTCCAGTATCCAAATGTGATGGTGTTGAAAGAGTTCTGATTCTATGACCCCCACCCAGCAGTGTAGACTGGGATTCCACCATCACGAGGCGAGGGCTGAAAGTGTTCTGGTTCTAAGAAAGGCCACTGTTGTCCACCAGCTTCCCACTTCACCACTGGAAGACAAATAAGCCATTATCCTGCTATGCTCCCCCCATGCACCGGGTAAATCCTCAGCTTTCCATTTTCATTTGGCTCTTACTGGCAGCCTTTCATCCACAGCCCAGTGCTCATTTGCTCATCCTGGTCAGCGCCGTTGTCGCTGATGACTCTAAGCTGTAAAAAGTGGGGGAGGAGGACAACCAGCAAGATGGCGGCAGAGTGAGGCGCTCCCCGAGTCAGCTCATGTTCAGGGCAGTGGGTAATCACCCAGAGCTATCTCTGGGGGCTCCAAGAAGAGCATCCTCCAACATCCTTGAAGGAATGCAAGGAGGAGACTGCCCATCTGCAGAGAAGATGTGTAAGCAGAACGCTCCACTCCATGGAGGCTGGTGCCCATCCTCCACTGGTGGCACAAGCCGCCTCAGGAGCTGTTTCATGGCTGGAATTGGAAACTCCACTTCCCAAAAACAGGGAAGGAAGAGACGGTTGGGCACCAAACTTCAGCTACTGATGAGTAAATTCACGTGGCTAATTCACGTGCCTAAGAACAGCTAAAGTTTGAACCTGTCCAAGTTGGAAAGAGGCCGGTAGCCACCATTTTAACTCCACCCCTGGCATGAGGGGAAGCAGGGCAAACTGAAAATCACAGCTGGTAGGGACCAGCTTCTTTCCATCCAGATTGGACTGCAGCTCTAGCATAAACCCCAGCCCCACCTCCAGCAAGGAGGAAGCTGGGGGGACCTGCAGCAGCCTCTCCTGGTAACTCCCAGTAACCTTTGGCTGGCACAGACTGAATAGTCGGAAGTCTACCAGGGCAACTGCAGTCATCACAGATAGACCCGCAGGGCAGAGATTGCTGCCCATACCTGCAGCTCCATCCCTGCCCCAGGCAAGGGAGAAAGGGGCATGAAGCTTCACTAGTCTCTCTGGGCAACTATAGTCCAGGCCTGCATGACTTGGATTATTCCACACAGCTGTGGCTCTGTCCTGCCCCTGGCAAAGGATAAAGTTGGGAGAAGCTTCCTCGGTCCTGGGGCAATGAGGACATCACATCTCACATCTTCACATCTCACAGCACCAACAACATTCTTGACTCCTACTGCAAAACCAGCAAGGGAGAAAGGGCAAGAAAGCCCCAAACTAAAGAGAGAAATTGCACCCAGAATAAATATCTCTTGATGCCAAGACACTAACAAAAAATTATATCCACACCAAGAACCAGGAAGACATGGCCCAGTTAAAAGAACAAGATAAGCCTCAAGATGACATAAGGGAGTTGAGACAACTAATCATAGATGTTCAAACAAATCTCATTAATGAATTCAATGAGATGGCTAAACAGATTAAGGACATTAAGAAGACACTGGGTAAGCACAAGGAAGAATTTGAAAGCATACATTTTAAAAAAGCAGGGAAGTAGACTTGGCCCAATGGATAGGGCATCCGCCTACCACATGGGAGGTCCACGGTTCAAACCCCGGGCCTCCCTGACCCTTGTGGAGCTGGCCCATGTGCAGTGCTGATGCGCTCAAGGAGTGCCCTGCCGCAGGGGTGTCCCCCTTGTAGGGGAGCCCCACATGCAAGGAGTGCGCCCCGTAAGGAGAGCTGCCCAGCGTAAAAGAAAGTGCAGCCTGCCCAGGAATGGTGCTGCACACAAGGAGAGCTGACACAACAAGATGATGCAACAAAAAGAAACATGGATTCCTGGTGCCACTGATAAGGATAGAAGCAGTCACAGAAGAACACACAGCGAATGGACACAGAGAGCAGATAACTGGGTGGGGGGAAAGGGGAGAGAAATAAAATAAATAAAAAAAAATAAAAACAAAAATAAAAAAAGCAGATCTTATAGGAATGAAAGGTACAATAAATGAAACTAAAAATACACTGGAAGGAAGCGAATGTGGCTCAAGTGATTGGGCTCCCATTTACCATACGGGAGGTCCAGGATTTGGTTCCCAGGCCTTCTGGTGAAGACAAGCTGGGCTGAGCGGAGAGCTGGCACAGCAAGATGGTGCAACAAAAAGAGACACAGAGGAGAGACAATAAGATGCAGCAGATCAGGGAGCAGAGGTGGTGCAAGTGATTGAGCACCTCTCTCCCACTCTGGAAGGTCCCAGGGTCAGTTCCCGGTGCCGCCTAAAGAGAAGACAAGCAGACACAGAAAAACACACAGTGAATGGACACACAAGGGGGCAGGGGGTAGACATAAATAAATCTTTAAAAAACAAACCACTGGAATCATATAATAGCAAATTTGAGGAGGCAGAAGAAAGGATTGGTAAGCTTGAAGAAATGGCCTCTGAAAGTGAACATACAAAAGAACAGAAGAAAAGAATGGGGAAAAATGGAACAAGTTCTCAGGGAATTAAATGATAGCCAGAGACGTGCAAACATATGGGTCATGGGTGTCCCAAAAGGAGAAGAGAAGGGAAAAGGGGCAGAACATATTTGAAGAAATAATGGTAGAAAAGTTCCCAACCCTCTTGAAGGACATACTTCCATCCAATTAAAGACAAAAGACCAACTCTCAGACACACTAAAATGTGTGACCACATCTACCCAGTGCTCAGCCGCTCGCCTGACACCTAACGGGGCTAGAGCTGCCAAACTGTGAGGCTTTTGGCTCTGGCTTCAAGAAGAATCTTTCTCTTTTTCTTTTTTTTAAAAATAAACACCTAAGCCCCAACCTCAGAAACCGAGCATACTAGAGGCCCCCTGGAGATCCTGACAGGCTGAGAACCACTGCCATGACTGTGTTCTTTCGCCCTCCGCCAGGGGTTTCAAATACACACACACATGAACTACCAGACTCGCAGAAGCACACACCTGATTTACAGGACAAATCCCCTCGTAAGGCCTGGCCACAGGCTCCCAAGCCTGCAGGTGCCCAGGGCAGCCTGAAATGCAGATTCCTGGGCCCAGACCCAGAGGCTCTGATTCCGGGGGTCTGGACTGGGAATCGCCTGTTACACAAGCCACATGGGATGCTGTGAGCAGCAGGGACCCACGGCCCATCTCTGCACCAGAACAGGAAGGAGCAGGCAACCGAGGCACACCTGGGAGAGGAGCGCGGGGGCAGCCCGTGCCAGGGGCGAAGGGAGCCTGTGGCTCCCAGCAGGAAAGCAGGACGGCCCGGGGCCGCCGGGAGGGCCCTGGAAGCTGGGAGCGAGCGCCCCTCTCTGACAGCGGCCCCGACCCTGATTGTGCAGGAATCGAAGCCAAACGGGGCCCGGCTTCAGGGGGACCCGCGAGGGCAGGCGTCCCAAGCTGTCTGCGGACCCCGCCCTTCCCACAAGGCCGAGGCCGCCCCCTCAACAGGGTCAGCAGAAGCTCGGCGTCCACCCGCTAGGCCTTCCCAGCCCACCAAGAGCTTCTGCCCAAGGCTTATCGCCAATTAGTCATCACGCTCTCCTCGCCTCCTGTGAGAACACAGACACAACCTAACGATGCTGGTTTGAAGTAGGCATCACACGAAGATAAAAAACAATGAGGCTTGCTTTCAAATACACATTAAAAAACAGAAACAGAAAGCATGTACCGGGGCAGCGACACGCAGCAAAACGCTGCGGTTGTTGAGGACGGCAGGCTGCGCACAGGAGCGCATACACTCTACTTCTGTGGATGCTACTGGAATAAAAACTGAAGAAACAAAAGCAATACCGAAAGTCTGTATTTAATGACACCGCAACTGTGGCAGCCAGGGCTCGAGGACGACCTTCCACTGGGCACTTGGCCGCCCGGCGCCGGGGTGAGACTGGTCCATGGGGGCCTGGTTGGACGCGGTCGAGCCCAGGCAGCCCTGGCTCATGGCCACGACACCGTCGTCCTCCAAATGCCCTGCGCACGCCTGACCCACGCCACCCTGGGCCGGGGAACCGCAGGAGTCCATTGCTCGACGCGCGCCAGGAGCAGCGTCCAACTCGCCTCCTTGCCCCCACTGCGCTCTAGGCCGGACGCGGCCCCAGAGCCGGCTCTGCACACGCAGCACCTGCGGGAGCAGCACCTGCAGGACAGCGCCACGCTCCACTGGAACATTCACAGGTGATGACCGACAGGTGAGTAGCTGGCGCAGGGACCGTGACTCGGAGGGACACAGCTGGCCCCTGAACTGACTGCCAAGTTCAGACGGCCATCGGGCGGCCACCTTGCAGGGAGCGTCGGCCACGTCGTCACCACTGTGTGCATCCCCGGAGTGAAAGCCCAGGGGCCCGCCAGCGCTCCAGGAGGGCGGGGGCCGCTCCTTCCCGCGTGCAGAGGCAAGAAGCTGCACGAGCAGGGGCTGCCAGAGCACCTCGGGGCGACGCTGCCAGGCCTCGCTGCGGCCTCATGTCCCGCAGTCCAGCCGCAGGTCCACAGACCCGGCCACCCGCCAGCCCAGGACAGAGGGCTGTGGGGAGCCACACATGCCCTCACCCGCCTCGGCTACGTTTTGTTCTCGCAGGGACCCTCTCACCTCGCTCACCAAAAACGAGAGGACCTGCGGGCTGTCGGTGCATCCACAGCCACGGCTGAGGGGGCCCCGGTGCCTCTGCATTCGGGCTTCTGTGGACCAGGCCAGCCGATGCCCGCGCCACTGCTGCCTGTTTGGACCGCGCAGCCCACCCCTGCGACGTGGACGGGGCTCTGAGCAAGGAAATGCTGTTAACGTGAAAGCGGAATTTCGACTCAGACTCACCGCCAGTCCAGCCTGTCCTTTCCCCAAGCAGACCCCCCTACATGATGCCACGACGAGCCAGGCACTGTCCCAAGTGCTTGAAATAGATCCGCACAGCTCAAGCTTAGAACTGGTAAGAGGGAAGCGCGGCCTTTAGCCCTGTCTTACACACGAGGAAACAGAGGCACAAAGAGGTGACATACCTAAGGCCAAAGGCGATGAAGGGCAGGGTGAAAGGAAACGCAGCTTTCCAGCTGCAGAGCCCACGCTCACAGTGGCACACACATGACTTCCCGTTGCCAAACGACTGCTTGGGTGAGTGCCACTTGAAGAAAACCCAGGGTTTTCAGACACTTGTGACCGCAGACAGGAAGACGACAGAAGGTGTGGCAAGGGCGGTGATGGGAGAGGTCATCCCAGCTGGACACCTCCTCGTGCAGGCAGACAGTCAAACCTCCCGCCACTGTCGGGACGTCCTCCTTGCCCCCAGCCCCACGGATTCCTCATCCCAAGCTCAGTTCAGTAGCTCAGCAAGGGGATGGCTTCTCAGGACTCGTCACTAACAAACACGAAGTATTTTCAAGTTCAAAAATAATCTATTCAAAGCTACGTGAGCTAATAAATGAGTTCAGCAAAGTGGCAGGACACAAGATCAACATGCAAAAATCAGTAACGTTTCTGTACACTGGTATTGAACATTCTGAGGAGGAAATCAGGGGAAAATATTCAGGTATAAGAGCAACAAAAAGACTCAAAGACCTAATAATTAATTTAACCAAAAAGTACAGGACCTATATGCAGAAAACTACAAAACAATGCTAGAAAAAAATCAATGAAGATATAAACAAATGGAAAGACATTCCATGTTCATGGATGGGAACACTAAATATCATGAAGATGTCAATCCTACCCAAACTGATTTATAGATTCAATGCAAACCAACAAAATTCCAAGAGCCTACTTTACAGAAATAGAAAAGGCAATTACCAAATTAATTTAGAAGGAAAAGTGCACCTAAATAGCCAAAAGCATTCTAAAAAAGAAGAGCGACATGGGAGGAATTTCACTGCCTGATCTTGAAACATATTACAAAGCTACAGTGCCAGAACAGCATAGGACCAGCATAAATACAGACACATCAATCAATGAAGTAGAATTGAAATTCCAGAAATAAACCCTCACCTGTACAGTCAACTGGTTTTTGACAAACCTACCAAGTTAATGTTAATGGGACAAAACCGTCTCTTCAACAAATGGTGTAGGGAGAACTGGATATCTATAACCAAAAGAATTAAAGAGGACCCTTACCTCACTCCTTATACAAGAATCAACTCAAAATCGATCAAAGACCTAAATATAAAAGCCAGGAGCATAAAACTACTAGAAAAAAATGGAGGGAAACATCCTTAAGACCTTGTGGTAGGTGGTGGTTTCTTGGACTTTACACCCAAAGCACAAGCAACAAAAGAAAAAAGTTGATAAATGGGACCTCCTCTAAATTAAACAGTTTTGCACCTCCCAGGACTTTGTCAAAGGGTGAAAAGGCAGCTCACTCAATGGGAGAAAATATTTGGCAATCACATATCTGATAACAGTTTAATATCCAGGATATATAAAGAAATGTTACAACTCAACTATAAAAAGACAAAAGACCCAATTAAAAAATAAGCAAACGACTTGAACATACATTTGTCCAAAGAAGAAATACCAATGGCAAAAAAAAACACACATGAAAAAATGTTCAACATCACTGATTAGGGAAATGCAAATCAAAACTACAAGGAGATATCATTTCACACCTATCGGAATGGCCACTATTAAAAAGACAGAGAACTACAAGTGGAGAGGATGTGGAGAGATAGGAACACTTGTTCACTGTTGGTGGAAATGCAGAATGAGACAGCCCCTGTGGAGGAGGACTGTCTGGCAGTTCCTAGAGAAGTTGAATATAGACTTGCCACGTGACCCTGCAATACCACTACTGGGTACATACCCAGAAGTACTGAGAGCAGTGACACGAACAGATATCTGCACACCAATGTTCATAATGGCATTGTTCACAACTCCCAAAAGTTGGAAACAACCCAGTTGGTCCATCAACTGATCGATGTATTCATATGATGGAATATTAAGGAGCTGTAAGAAGAAATGAAGTCATAAAGCATACGATAACGTGGATGAACCTGGAAGATGTTGAGTGAAGCAAGCCAGACACAAAAGGACAAATATTGTAATTGTGTTACAATGAACTGAACACATTATGTCACATATTTTATAATTCCGTTTTTATAAACTGTGAATATAAATCAACGTATAAAGATGAAATTTGATTAGTGGTTATGTAGGCCAGGGAAGGCATGCTAAGTGGTGAGGAGTTTTTCTTTTTGGAGTAATGAAATTGTTCAAAAATTTTTGTGGTGATAAATGTACAACATTGTGATTATATTAAAAGCCACTGATTATAAACTTTGGATAAATTATACGGTATTGACTGTATCTCAATAAAAACGCTTAATATATAATTGTGCAAGACTAGCCAGAAATAGCCGCTCTGGACAGCAGGGAAGCAAAGAGAGATTGAGAGTGAAGAATTTTCTTGTTTGTCTGGTTTTTGTTTATTATTATTGAAATAATTAAAATGCTCTAATAATGACTGAAGTGACGAATGCACAACTATGTGATCACACCAAATACCACTGATTGCACACTTCAGATGAACTGCATGCTTTATTAACAGGTAACAATAAAATTGATTTGTTTAAAAATGATCAACTTACAGAAACACAGAAAATCGTTAAACGTCCTTTGAAACGTTACCACAAGGAAAACACCCGGAAAAAGACGCGTTCCTACACTGCTGAGCTGTGACCCGGGCCGGGCTCCTCCTCGGCAGGAGGCGCATGCTGCGCTGCCGCTCCGCCTCGGCATGCAGGGTGCAAGGCCTGCCAGCAACGGGCACCTGCCACGCCCGAGCCGCGGGCGGCCACGAGCTCATTTAATCCACCACGCAGCCCAGCGCCAAAAAGCCAAGTTCCCCTGCACCTGCGGGGGGCGCCCTCCTGCTGCCCTCACGTCAGGACTCCGGACACGCAGTGGGCAGGCGCGGCTGCATTTCCACAGCCAGGCCCCCGCCGCTGCCGCCACCCAGTCCACGGGACTCACACTCGCCTGAGCGCGCGGCACCCGGAGGCTTGGGAGCCTCACTACACACCTGCCTGCTCGTTTACTGTGTGGTTTGCTCCAAAATACACCCATTTGCGAGGAATTCCAGAATACTCAGTGATGAAATAAAGCCGGGGGAAGGGGGGTGGAGGTCTATCAGAACCACAAGGGACACGAGAAAGCGGGAGTCTTGCTCCCCTTCCCCTCCGCGGCCTCTGGTCTTTGGAAGGAGACGCCCGAACAGGTTTCAGCCACAGGCGACTCCCCTTGCGCTGGGCCCTGGGCTGCTCCGTGTCCCCAGAAAAGGGCACAGGGGAGCTGAGGGCGAGGACCCTGGAGGGGACACCCAACTCCCGCACCATCAGGCCCAGGAGGGGAGGGGACAGAACGAGCCTCCCGCCGCGGAGCCATTTCACCTAGGAAAGACGCCGAAGCGATGGTGGACGCCGACAAGCACGGCGGATGCTGCCTCTGCAGCGGTGGGCAGGAGGCTTCACAAGGACTCGTGGACTCCCGCTTCCCGTCCCCCTGGGCCAGCGGACGGCTGCCGCCACCGGGGCGTGAGGCAGTCAGAGGGCAGGAGCTTGGCGCCCAGCGACAGGGGGTGGGGCACGGGCAGAAATCCAACGTGCGTCCTTGGCTAGCCCAGGCCACACTGCTTTACTGACGACGGTGACCCCGTTCGAGAAGGCTCGGCTGCCCCCCGCTTGGAGCTGGGGGGGGGGACAGGGCACCACCAGCAGCCCCCGTGGCCCCCGCACGTCCCCTCCCCACCCTCGGCGGCGCTGCCATGCGAAGCCAGCCCACCTGCGCAGACAGCCCTCCTTCCCTGGAAAAACTGGGCAATTTGGGCCAAAGCAGAAAACCAGCAGGGCAACGGGAGGCTGAGGGAGGAAGACGCAAGTGGAGGCAGCGCCCGAGGAGTGGACGGCAGCTCGGGCTGCGCTGCTCGGCACCTCTGCGCCCGGGACCCGTGTCGACCAGAAGCTCCATGAGGCACCTTCGCGGTCCCCTCGGAGCCTGCGTGCTCCTGCGAGTCTACGGCCTGAGTAACAGCCCTGGACAGAGCACAGGCTTCCTGGAGCTCCAAGAACCTCATCGAGTGGAGATGCGTTTCATTGTGACCAAAAGCAACCGATTCTCGAGAATCTGACGAATCCCCAGTACTAATGAGACAAGGTCCTTTAACCGCGGCACACAACCCTACCCCCTGGTCGGTGCATTAGCCAAGTACTAGGCTCCACGTGGTGGTGTTTTTTCTTCTTCCCCTATTAAGAAACTAAAACAAAAAACCTGAATGGGATGTTCCTCTTGAGTGCAGACCGTTTTCTCACGCCTCTAGCGGCCGTCAGCCAGAGGTCCTGGCTCTGGGCTGACACGGGCTTTGCCAGTTCCCAGTTTAACAGGAACAACACAGGACTGAGTTCAACAAGAGCTCAGCTCCTCAAGTGTCCGCGGCCCTCTGACCTGGGCGGCGGGAACCAGGCCTCATGCAGTCCAGAGAGGTGCGGCAAGCCAACTCCACAGCTTTTCCAAGCCAAGGGTGAAAATCCGAGGCGTAAATCCACCAGGGACCCAGGGCGCTGTCCTTTCTTCTTCCAGAGCAGGGAGAAACGGCACCACGTTCTCCTGCATTATCTCTGGTCACATTCGGAGGGGGAGCATCAGCAACTCCAAACAGCTACACAGTCCTCACTGCAGACAGAAACGCCTTCCTCAGCCCCGAGGAACAGGGACTCTCACTGCTCACACGGTCCTTTCTACTCGTTTTTAATTTTAAAATGTGTCTGTCCCAGTTTTCCTGGATGGTAATGGATTTTTCACACCTGCTTACCCTCCATCCAGCATGTGGATTAATAAATGAGCTGCCGCAGCCCTGAGGCCGCCACTGCACAGCAGAATTAAACTTCCCTCGCCACGGCTGGAGGACGCCGGCGCCGCTGAGGCAGCGGCCAGCTCCAACACCCCGGCCACAGCAGCCCTTGGCCTGGGTGAGGGGGTCAGTGGGCGCGGACAAGCCGGCGGATGGACGTCTCCTCGAAGGAGCCCAGGGATAGCAGCAGCCCGGGCTAGGACCCCGAAAGCGGGATCTTCAGGCTTGGCTGGAGACCTTCCGTGCACACAGCGCTTCACTTACGTTTCCTGAGTCAAATATAAAGTTAAATATAAAACACCGCAAGGGAAGGGCAGCTCGGCAAGGTGGAGCCGCTGCCAACCATCCAGGGCGAGCAGCAGCTAAAGCCAAGAGCCGACACCGGCAAAGCCCGCGCAAGGGCTCGGCAACACCTGCTGGGACAGGTGCGGAGCTGAACGCGGAGGACCGGGGACGAGGCGAGCCTGCACCCCGAGTCCTCCTGGGCCGTCACGGAGAAAGCCGGGGAGCAGAGGGAAGCGGAACTGGAGAGAGGTGCCGGTGCTTGTGGGGCAAGTCAACCAGGAAGCCGGAGCAGCAGGCGGGTAAAGGCTCGAGGGCAGCCGCACTTCCTGCGCAGTCGGCGGACATCAGCGCGCCGCGCCAGGTTTCAACCTCTGGGCGAAGGGAAGTAAAAGCCAAACCTCACGGCAGCTGCCCCGGTGAGGCCCTGCGCGGCTCCGTTTCTCCCGCCTTCCGGTGCGTGCCGCTGCCCGGCTGCCATCCAGCCCGTCGGAGAAGCGGACTTCCAGGGCTGTGAGGGGAGGCCGGGGGCCGCGGCCCGGCCCGGGGGGCAGGGGAGGGCAGGGCCCCTCCTCCCACAGCCCAGCCGACACCCAGCAGCCCCGTGGCTGCCAGGGGCGCCTGCTCCTCGCGTCGCCTCGGCGCAGGGCCCCTCCCAACCCCCAGAGTTTGGGGCATCTGGCCCGGCCGCGGCGAGGCGTGAACATGGACTGGCTCCCATGACACCTTCCCTCTGCCCCGCACGGCCAAGCAGGACCCCGCACGGCGCAGCCTCAGCCCGAGCGAGATTCAGTGGCGGAGCCAAGTGCAGTGTGGCCACTGGGTGCTGCTCCGCGGGTACCTGTACCTCCTAGAACCTTCCAGCGCAAGCACGCAGCACGGTTTAGTTCCAGTGGGACCCTGGTAAAGCCCACGTGCCCGAGAGCCCAGCTTCCCGGGAAATGGGGGGAACCCGCCAGGCGGGAAGGGGCACCCTCTTCTTTTAAGGAATCAGGCTCAGTTTAGGAACGACCCACTATTTTTGACACGCTCTCACCCCAAATCCTCCTGATCCTTCTCACGTCCCTGGTGCATGCTGAGAGGAAGGAGGAGGATGGGGTCGAGTGAGGGTGAAGACGGCAGGTGGACAGCAGGGTGTCCTGCCTGGAGGGGCCAGTGGGTGCCTGCTCGGTGACCTTGGGTTGGATAAACGACCTCTCAGTTTCCCATAAAATGGCAACGCCAGCCACCGTTTCCACTTAATTCTTTCCAAGTTCCCGCGAGGCTACGAGCCAGCAGAGCTCCGAGGATTCAAGTGATAGACTCGAATCCAACACCCAGTCTCTAGGAGGAGCAGCCCTCAAAGGGCCGCCCGGCGTTTGTCCTCGGAAGACAACGCCCCCTCTTTATAGGAGGATGAGCCGGGTGAGTCGGGGCTCAGGGGAGCCACGAGAGCAGGCCTGAGTCACCGGGGAGAGCCCGGGGCGCCTACTCAGTGCCCGCATGCTGAGACGCAGCCTAAATGCAGAAAAGGGCACAAGGCAGCAACTCGGTCCCCGAGGCCGGGCCGCAGCTCCTGGAGCTCTGGCAGTGCCTTTCGTCAACAGCCGGCAGTCGGATGTGCCTACCGAAGGGGCTCTTGGGCAAATAATGACGCATTTCCAGTATGGCAGGAAAAGCATCGGTGCGATTCAGCCACTGCCTGAGAGCACGTCTGTACCCTGGCACAGCGTAGGCCACGCAGTGTACACTGGCGCAGTGTATGCCAGAGCAGTGTATGCCGGCACAGCATAGGCTGGTACAGTGTATGCCTGCGCAGTGTAGGCTGGCACAATGTATGCCGCGCAATGTAAGTCAGCCCAGTGTAGACTCTGCAATGTACGCCAGCTCAGTGTAAGCCAGCGCAGTGTAGGCCACGCAGTGGTCGCTGGTGCAGCATAGGCTGGTGCCGTGTAGGCCACGCAGTGTATACCAACCCAGTGTAGACCGCACAGTGTATGCCAGAGCAGTGTACACCAGCACAGCATAGGTCAGTACAGCATATGCCACGCAGTACATACTGGTCAGTGTAGGCAGGTGCAGTGTACGCCAGCACAGCATAGGCCGGTACAGCGTATGCCATGCAATGTACGCTAGCCCAGCGTAGACCCCACAGTGTACACCAGTGCAGTGTATGCCAGCACAGTGTACACCACACAGTACGTGCTGGCCCAGTGTATGCCAGTGCACTGTATGCCAGCCCAGTGTAGACCGCAGTGTATGCCAGCACAGTGTATGCCACACAGTACATGCTGATCCAATGTAGTCTGCGCAGTGTACACCGGCGCTATATATGCCAGCAGTGTACACCACACAGTACCTGCTGGCCCAGTGTATGCCAGTGCAGCATACGCTGGCGCAGTGCATGCCACACAGTATACGCCAGTGCAAAGATCTCTCGGATCTTCTTCCAAGAGAAGATAGCACAGAAACTCACTACACCTGTGAAAGTTCAGGGGCTCTGAGAATGTGAACTGGACACAGGAGGCAGGTACCTGAGCAGGTGATGGGGCATGTAAGGAGGAGAAGGAGTTAGCAAGAGCAGGGCTTTGGAGAGGGGCAGGACGCTCCTGACACGAACGAGCAAGGAGGAGCCTCCTGAAGGTGACGGGATGCAGGGAGGTCACAGGGAGGGGGGAGGCGAGCAGGGGATGAAACTGAGGGCTGGACACCGACGGTACGGCCATGGCCACTTTCTCACTGTTCGCTGAAACCCCCCGTCTTAAGCCCCTACCTCCTCACCTCCAGGCTGCATTTCTTTTACGGCCCCTCGGCTGGGGACTGGACCTGGGAGCTCGGGGGTGCTATGCCGGCGCCCAGCCCCGGAGCCACACCCGCTTCCCCAAATTTTTATTTCATGCCAGTTTGGCCAGACTCTTTCCTGGCTTCCGCATGAAGGGACCCATGGTCTGCAGTGACTGGCACCCCAGGGTGGAGACGCTGGCCAGGTGCTGGCCTCCGCGGCGTCCCAAACGCAGAAGACAACAGCAGGGGCCACCGAGGCTCCGGCCAGGCCGCCCTTCCACGGGGCACACGCCACAACCCACAGGGGCATTTAAACATGTCTATGTTTGTTATTTCCATACAGGCGTGTGTGTAGACACACCCCCAAATACACACTCAGGGAAACCCCCACAGCAAGAGTCAGGAGAATACGAGATCTCGGGAAGTGACGCATTTTGGTTGGAATAATTGCCATGAAACTACCAAGGCTTAAAACCTAGCACTTCATTTTTCTTTGAAAATCAGGAACTCCTTAGGGGATGTGAATCTTTCTCAGCCTTTTCTTCTTCAATCTGCAGAGTGGTCTTTTGGCCTGGTTTTCAGGGGGGAGCATAGCTGGTTATGAATTCTTGCAACTCGATGAAAAAGCAAATCTGCTCTTTTTTGGGGGGGAAGGGGGTATCTGAATAGATTTGCCTCCAAAGATAATCTAGAAATGCATCTTTATACAACTGTTATCCACTGTAACTGAAGAAGATTCTTCTGCAGAAAAGAGATTTAAAGACATAAAGAGAGATACATGCAGGTCCTGTGAGGGCTGTGCTTCACGACAGACCAACCAAATAGGTGTTCTGTTTTCTCTTATCCCCACATTTCTTAAATAAAAATGGGAAAACTGGCTCAGGCAGATCGCTCAGTAACGTGCCCAAGGCCCAACAAGCGGAAGCACCGAGACGGGCTCAGATCTTCCCGGGGCTGCTCAAGTGCAGACAACGCAGGTAAACGCTGCTGGACTCGGGCTCACCGTGGAGCCAAATCACTCCCCGCCGATTCATCCCCCAAGCCCAGCCCTTCCCAACCACACAGCCAAGAGAACAAAGCTGTGCACTCCAAGTATGCAGAGAAAGGCCAAAAAATCATGACCAGGGTGCCTTCCAAGGTGCTAAAGGAAGCGGTTTGCACATACGACATCACTGGTCTCAGAAGGCGACTGAGGCACGGGAGCCAGTGCTCCCCCACCAGGCCTGGGACGCAGGCCAGCAGCAGGGTCTCCCCTGCACCGGGCACCAACCCGGAACGAGGAAGGATCCAGGGCGATGGTTAGAAAGAGCTCCAATGACAACAAGGAAAACGGCTGTCACACCGGAATACCTAGTTAGCCCCTGGGAGGGGAGATTAACCAGGTTAGAGCTTCACTTCTTAACATGCACCAAAGTAAACTGAGAAGGATGAAGAGCTAAATATCAAAATCAAGCCAACCAAGCACCAGACCAATACATAATCAAATATTAATGCATCCGCTTTCTAGAGGAGAAAGGCATTTCTAAGCTTAACAGCAATGGAAGAAACCACAAAGGAGAAGAATGAGAATGTACCAAAAGTCAGCTCTCTGTTAACCAAGAGGGAGGATGGAGACACACAGGAGAGATGCCCAGGGAGAAGCTGTAATTTGCAGTATTTATTAAACAGCTCATTCAAAGTGCTGAGGAAAACAGGATATGCAATCAGATAATGCGTATGGGAAACGTGGGCTCAACAGAATTAAAGAAATGAAAATGAAAACATCAACCACCACCTAGGCAACGAGCAAAGGTTTTATTTGCAAACGTTAACGTTTAACGTGGCAGAGGTACCAACGTCTTCAGGTCTGAATGTAAGCTGGGGCAACCTTCTGGAAAGCAGCCGGCATTATCTATCAAGAGCCTTAAAAATGCTCAAACTCTCTGACCCTGTAATTCCACTCTTGGGAATTTATTCTAAGGAAATCATGAGAAACGCAGCAAAGGTTACACACAAAGATGTTCAACCTAAGTTCAGTGGCCGACAGGACGTCAGCTAGGTAGAACGGGACACAGCCCTATAATGTTTATAAAAAGTCAGGACACGTAAAAATGCTCACCATGTAATACTGACATTTTCAAGAAAAACTGTAGTACATTGCTATCTCAACATATTTAAAAGAAAGCCAATCCCTGGTACAGATCATGTGTGACTTCTTCCTGCTTCCTTATAGTCTTCATATTATCAAAATTAAAACACTTCGCTTCTATAACGAGGGAGAATGGACAAAGGTCTGTACCCTCCCATCCCACGCTCCAGAGACACTATTCCGAGCATTCTAGAATATTCTTACAGGTATTCAGAAAAACAGGAAAAATCATCTAATATAGCAGTCCTTTATTCTGCAAGAATATGCTCAAAAATAATTTTTTAATTGATGGTTTAATCCTTTCAGTCACTGGCTTGTACCTCCTTCCAGAAATTTCATTTCATCCATTTCAGTCAAGGATTGCTACCCTCTACTTTCTCTTCCTAAGAGACTCCAAAATGGTTTCCAAGTCACCACTCCCAGCCCCAGACCCCACGGCCGAGCACCCTGCAGGGTCCCCCTGGCTCAGGTGTGCAAGGCAGGACCCCTGCCCAGCAAGCTGGATGAGTGACAGCTCCTGGGGCGGAGCCCCCACCTCCCCTGCCCCCCCCCCCCCCGGAGCAGTGCAGCCCACCTGGGCAGGGCCTGGGCCACCGGGGCACGTCCTTCTAACTCCCAAGGGCCCGCCCTCCACCATCCCACCGCCACGAGGGGCACGGCAGGGGAGAGCCGCCGGCCCCTCTGCCGACTCTCATCCGTTCGCCGAGCTTGTCCTCCTCGATATCTTCTTACGTAAACCTCCAGGTCTCCTCTCCTCTCCCTCCCCCAGCTGCCCAGGACGGATCTGCCGCTTAGCTGGAGCCCCCAGACTCATTAAAGCGATGAGGCCATCAACAGCCAGGCTCAACTTTCAACGTGCGGCACTGTTGCCGCACCTTCCAGCCCCCTCCAGCTCCAGGCACAGGTCCGCAGAGGTCCCCCAGGGGCGTAGCCGGGCAGTGCAGGGCTGCCCCCACCCACTCCTGCCCAGCACTCCCTACCAGGGGAGAGGTACGGGCAGCCCCTGGCCACATCAAGGGCCCATGATGCTTCTACCTCCCCAGTGAGCCCTACACTTCTGCATCAAACTGACATTCCTTGAGGCTCTCCCACCTGAGATGGGAAAGGGGTGGAGAGCAGATTCCCACCCGAGATGGGCGAGGGGTGGAGAGCAGAGGAGCGCGAGGTTCCCAGCCCCTCGCAGCCCCACGCTGAGCACAGAGAATCCTTAATATACTTGTTAATGCAAAGCAGCATCTCTAGCTGTCCCACCCTGCGGCCCGTGTCCAAAGCCTCTTATTTCACCTAACAAGGCGGGCAGCAGCCACCCTGTGCTCTGGGCTGATGGCAGATGGGCCGTGGGACAACTGCCCTGAGCCACGCGAGCTCCACATAAGCAGCACACACCGCTGGGGTAGCCGGGGCAGTGGAGTGGGACGGCAAAGGATTTCTCAAAACCTTTTAATGTGGAGAAATGAGATGGTTTCCACCTGAAAAGTAATGGAACGTGGCACAAGAGTGGTCTTCAAATACTGGAGAGACTTTTCAAAATGTGCAAGAGGCATTAGGAACAGCAAGTTCAGTGGACGCTGTAGCTAACGAGAAGCTTCAGAGGCACAGAGGACACAGGGCCGTCCACTCCACCCTCCTAATTTTACAGTAAGAAAGAGGAGCTCGCAGAGCTTTTCCGAAAGAGCACGTTCTGAGGACACGTCCTCCCTGCTCAGGGATCGAGCCTGCCCCGTCCAGCAGGACGTGGGCTGGGGGACTCTGAAGCCCCTTTCAAGTCTGATCCTCTGACGGGAAGTGACCCACACTCAAGGGGACCCCACAGGGCCCTCTGGGCTCTCGTCCGAGCAGGTGACTTGGAATCCACACCTGAGCAAGCAGGTCTGTTCGCACGGGCGGAAGGAAGGATCTCCATCCTGCCTTCCCCAGCCGGGGAGCAGTTTTTAGAGCTCAAACAGGGGACGGGAGAGGAGTCATCACACAACAGTACGTAGACGCAAGGCGAGGGAGTGCTGGAGTAACCATAAAAAAGGAAAGGTCAGCCTGGCACGGCAGTAGTGAGCGACACAGGGTGAGCGAGCGCTGAAACCCATGTTACTTCAGGTATTAGCTTTTGGCTTATTTCAATATACTAGAAAAGCAGGAAAATGAGTCTATATGGGGTTTCGGTAATCACAATCATTTGCTAATTCCTAATTCTCAGTTACAGCTTCAGGCTTCATTTTCACTTCAAACAAGCTGCACTTCTGTACAACTGAGCGACTAAAGCTCCTTTCACGTCAGGCTCTGGACGACGGGACTTCAGCCAAGACCCCAAGCTGGGGCTGGACCGGAGCTGCAGCTCCACACGCGGTGTGCGGGGCGTGAAGTGACGGACTCCAGGTGTCCGCTGTCGGGGCTGAGTCGGCTGAGGCTGAGCAGCGCCGGGGCGGTTGGCAAGGTGGCCTCACAGCCCGCGGGCTAAAGCTGCGCGGCCTGCCCTGTCGCCAGCGGCCAGCACGCGTACTCCACAGCGCCGTCTGCCTCCAGCGCCTCAGAGCAGCTCCTGAGAGGGGGAGATCGGTGGGTCTGCTCCCCCAGGAGCAAACGGGGAAGGGAGAGAAAAAGCACTAAGAAAGAGAGAAATTCACAGCATATCTGCAGTCAGGATTTGGCTTTACATCCCAGCATTATATCTATTTTGAGCAAGAGAGAAGTTTGCTGATTCCTAATGAGCCAGATTAGAAACAGACCACAAAGAGCAAACTCACCATAAAATAGAGGAGTGCCCAAAACAGACTTACTTATGCTCTGCTAAGAGCAGCACGTGGCTACCGAGGAAAGCGCCGTGTTCTTGGCGCAGATCACGGCGTGTGGGAAGGGAGGCCTCGTGGAGGCACCGGACAGTCCACTCGGCTGGCCTCGGGCGTCCAGCCCCCGCCGGCCGACAGCGAGGGGATTCCCGGAGGGGCTCGGGTCACCTAAGGACCCCGAAGGAAAGGGCTTTCTACCCAAAGCTGGGCGAGCCTGATCCTCGAGGAGAGCAGGGAAGAGGAGAGCAAACGCTCTTCTCTACTTCCAGCCCCTCCCCACCCAAGAGGGGGCTCTTCCCTGGGCCAAGCCTGGGGACCAGGGCCCCACGCTCACGACAGCGCGACGAGGTCTTTGTTCAACAAGCGGCAAGGAAGCTAGCCAGGCTGCCGCCGACTGGACGCAGGGTCAGCAGGATCTGTGCAGCTCTGCAGAACGCGAGCGTTAACTCCCTAACCGCACACACGAGCTCAAGTACAAACGCGCCCAGAAGCGTCTGCGTGGGGGGGGGGCGAGCGCACCTGGAACAAGAGCAGCGGCAGGTGACAGCAGAGGGGCTCGGGGACTGGGGGCACGGCCTCCCGCCTCAGCCACGAAGCCCTCGGGGCGCCCCTGCCACACCAAGCTCTCGGTGAGAAAGAAAATCTGTGCTTGAGGCAGGCGCTGCCGTACTGTTCTTCCTCCCCCACCCGCGGTCGCCGCGGCTCCACGTTCCGCTACTCTGCAGAGGGTCGGAAGGCTTTGGGGTGAGGAGAGATTCTGGGGATCCTCTGTCGCAGGCCACGAGGGACGCAGGACGACTCTTGCCGGGAAAGCGGCAGGAGCGCGGGGAGCTGGGAGCACGTCACCGGCACAGCAGTGTCCCAGCCCGGTGAGGACAGGCTCCAAGGCAGGGGATCGGGAGCCGCCGGGATGCGCGAGGGCCCCTTCCCATGCAGCCGTGCAGGGCTCGACCCCCCAAAGCCCTCTTCAAGCATGAGGGAACGCAGTCAGGAGCCAGCCGCAGCGCAACGAGCACTGCGTCAGCGCAGCGCCAACCAGCAGCCTCGCCCGATGCCCCACACCACGGGCAGTGAGTGCAGGCTGCTGGAAACGGCTCCGGTCTGTACACAAGCCACGTCCACCCTCTAATCCTCACTCCAAAGATGGTCGAGCCCTGGGTGCTGAGCCTGGCGCCATGTGGGCTCACCCCGGGGTGCCATGCCAGCACCCATACACGGAGGCGACCTCTCCCGCAGCGGGCGGCCTGCCTCTCTGGCCCAGGGGCGCTGACACACTCTGCCCATCCCGCCGGGTGACGGAAAGTCAAGGCACCCAAGGGTGCCAGAGGAGAAAGCCGCGACCGCGGTCGTTCAGCCCCATGTGTGGGACCGTCATCGCAGCGGGACACCGGCTGCTGCCCTTGGGCTGGCTCGCGGCCCCTTCCCCGCATCCTCTCCCAGCAGGTCAGGGGGTGTGCGTCCCTGAGTTCCATCCCGGTGCCCCACCTTCCTCACCCCTGCTTTACTCTCCACCCCGCGCCTTTACTCCCCGTTTCCTGCCCCGCCCGACCATGAGCCTGGAGGCAGCTGCCAGGCCAGCCACTGCGGGCTCATTTGTCACCAAAACGTGAAATAGAAGAAAGGAAGCGCAAGGAACAAGACGGCCTCAAATCCTTGTTAGAAGGCGAGGGCACCCGTGTCAGTTCTGAAGAAGTGATGATGTGAATCAGAACAAGAGGCTTAAAAAGAGCTCGAGCTTTCTCCCTAAATAGAAGAGACCATCACTGGAAGAGCTGAGAGTGGCCCTTGTCCTTTACCCTTCTCAGCCCAATACTTCTTCCTCTGCCTGAAGGCAGCCTTCAAACCTCCCTCTACAACGCACACAACTCTGGCCCTCTGAGTTTATGACTTCCGATGAAACCCCCCTCTGCAGGACTTTGGAATCTGCCTGCCAGTATTTCCGGCACTTCCCACAGGTGCCCTGTTACCACCGACATTTAAGCCCGAGGCCCAACACAGCAAACCTCTCACTTTCCATCATCCAATTCCCCTTTACCCTAAAGCACACACCATCGAACGCCAACCCAGGCTTGGCTGCCTTCCTCACGAAGGGAGATTAGCAAATCCCAGAACTGGAAAAACGGAGGGCTGACTTCACCGGCTCTTCTTTCTTTCTCTACCAACCCCGCTCTGGTCTACACAGCTCCCAACGCCCTTAGCCCCAACTCGCTGGGCTGGTTAGGGCAAGAGGCCGACACTGCACTGCGGTGGGTTCGTGCCTCTTCACTGGTGCGTGTTCCAATCTGGGTCCCCCGCTGCTGTCTGCGGTGTCCACTCACTGAGTCATCTTCTGTGTCTGCCTCTTTTCGTCTTCTCTTCTCATTTTCTCCTCTAGGCATCACCGGGATTCGATCCTGGGGACCTCCGATGTGGAGAGAGGGTCCCTGTCGCTTGTGCCCCCTCACCTCCTAGCTTTTGTCGCGTCTCGCCTTGACTCTGCCCCATGTCTCTCTTTCGTGTGTCATCGTTTTGTCACATCGCTCGCCGCGTGGGCCTGGCTCGCCTTCACCAGGGAGCCCCGGGGACCGAACCCAGGTCCTCCCATGTGGTGGGCGGAGGCCCAATCGCTTGAGCCCCATCCGCTCCCCCAATCTGACACCGCAATCTCTCAAAGACCTGGCGGACTCCACCTGCCCGCAATGCGCGGCCAAGCTTCGGACGCCGTCCAGTTCAACAAGGACAGAGAGGGCTGCGAGACATCGGGGGACCTTCACCTCAGTAAGGAAAAGTGGAGGCCGCCAGGCTGCTGGCCTGTGGGTGGAGAAGAACGGTGCCCAGAGAGAGCCGGGGGCGCAGCCACGGGGCGCTCAGACCCTCTCCGGCAGGTGCCAGGGGCCCTGGAATTAGCTGCCCTAATGCTACACCTCAGCTCCTCCTAGACAGAGTGCACCCAGAGAGGCACGCCTGGGGGAATGCGCACGTCTTCTTTGATGTACAATGACATTAAACACGCCCCGGTGATGACAGGCTGCGCCAGCTTCTCAGGCGCGAACGGCCACAGCTTGCGTCAGCGGGCTCTCTTGGTCGAGGGACAGCTCCTTCAACAATGTTTGCACAAACCAACACATGACATTCTTCGGAGCTGAGCTTCTCCTCACCACACCCCTCCACGGCTGCATCAAACTAAAGAGGAGGACTTAAAATTAACTCCAATAAAGCACCTAGCAGCGGTTACACTCCACTTACCTACCCCTAAATCTACGCCTCTCGGAGCCCGAAGTGAAGGGTCCCCTCGAGCCCCACATGCGCCGGGGCCTGGAAAGCCCACAAGTGACCACGACGACTAAGAAACCAGCACGTGGACCCTCCACGTGTCTCGAGTGTGCGCGGCGTGGCTTTGGGTCTGTTTCTACGTCACAGCTGCCCAGTGCGCAAAGCATCTTCAACACTGCAGATGCTGAGAAATTCACCAAAAAAATCTAAGACCACAGGGCCAACACAGAGAGAAGACAATTAAAACAGATTATACGACCCATGGCACAGGAGAGGAACATAATCACATCTGCTAACGTAAAAACAACGTGCATGTTTTCCTTCCATAATGACAGAAAACCCGGAATGAAAAAGTCCTCGGAGAAATGAAGTAACCGTCTATGTCAACGTGTCAGTAAGAGCACCAAACAGGCACCGGGTGGAAGGCTGACGAGCGCGAGGGCCGCTCTCACAAGGCCTCAGCGGCTCGGGCACCTGACCCCCACGGAGCACGCACAAGCACGACGGACCCGCGCAGGTCAAGGGGCTTCAGCTCCCGGGACTCACGCCCACGTGTGAGCCGCCCGCCCACAACAGTGCCGTCCCTCGAAACACTCCTGGAACTGCCCAAGGACAGGCTCCAGGGCAGCGGCACAACTCTCAACCTCTAAGGCAAGTCCATTTGTGGAAACTGCTAAAAATCACTCAGAGCCAGAAGTCGAGAAGCAGGCGTGTGGCTCCAGCCGAGCCATTTCATCCATGTCGGGAGCTCATGCTACTGGACAGCGAGTGCCGTGAGCCGCTGTGGGGGCTGCGCCCAAAGCAGAGCTCCCGAAATGCTCCCAACGTGCGCAGCCCCTGCCCAAAAGAGCACCTCCAAAGAGCACGTGACGAGTGCACTCGAGCCACGCTTGAGCGTTATTCTGCCGCACACCCCGACCGCCACCTGAGCCCAAACAAACCACTATTTAGGGGGTGGCACTGGGGACGGGATAACTAATCAAGAGGCTCACCAACCACAATGTGCCAATCCAAGGAAACGTGTGCATTACACATGTGTGTATAAATACACACACATATATGCCACAGACTTCCAGCTCATTCCAAATTCTTCAGTGGGTTTATCCTAAACATAGATAATAAATTCAATGTTAATAATAGCTGAGACCTTTAAAGTTCTCTGGAGGGAAAAACACTCACAGCACCACGTTTTGACATTCCCCCAGGCTAACTGACCGCCTGTGGGCACTGGTTTTGCTACCCCGGGTGAAAAAAAGAGGGGGGGTGGGTTTAAAAGGTACAGCTAAGAAAACTAAGATAAAAGAGCAACTACGAATGCAACACATTTGCTTCCAGACAGCGACGGCGCGTTTCCTGGGTCAGCGCGGCTGGACTGCAGCGTCCAGCTGTCGGGTCCCGCGTGGGCCTGCTCGCTCCCGTGAGGCACCTGGGATGGGATCTGCATCTGCACTCAGCCAACCGCATCTACACTCAACAAAGCGGCTGCCCGAGGCTCCATGGGGAGCCTCACCGCCCGGCCATGGACGCCTCAGCAGCCAGCACCGAGGGCTTTGGGGCCAGAAGAGCTGGGCCAGGAAGCTGGAGCTTGCAGGCAGCTGTGTCCATCGGAGCTTCCAGATTGTGGTCTGCCTTAGCGTGCCACGCTGCCAGCCCCTCACCCTAAACCTCTTTGTGTGCACACATACACGTGCACAAACACACATGTGTACATGCACGCACGCACATACCCATGCACGCACATGCACACCTACACGTGAACACGCACATATGAACACACACGTGCGCATGCACACACGCACATGTGCACACACACACATGCACACACACTGGTTCGTTCTCCCCATCTAGTAGGATTTGGGGGCGGGTTCAGTGACACCCCAGGTGTGAGACGACGCAGGCGCGGTGCAGCAGTCCCTGAAGCTTGGACCTCGGGGCTCGGGGGTTAGAGTCCTTAAGCCTCACGGGGACCGAATGTTTCCAAGGGAAAACTACGACCCCTTCTCCCCAGTCAGCTGAGAACGAGCTGACCCACTGGCCCCACTTAACCAACGGACCCAAGAGAAGCCAGTGCTCCACGGCCGCTTGAGGGGCCAAGCTTATGAGCAAGCCGGGTCCCGGCGACCCGGCTGTGTAAGCGGCCCTGAGGGCGACCCCGCATCAGAGGCCCGAGGCTGAACTCCAGTCTGTCCTCCCGCCAGCCCTGTGGCCTCGGGCTGCTCGCCTGCTCCACGCTCTTTCCAGGACCTAATCCCAAGTGGGAAGAAGAACAGCAGGTGTCCGCCAGGGCCATGTGGGCAGGAAGGGGTCACCACAGCCCAGAGCCAGGCAGGCAGTGCTGGCTACGAGGATGTCACCAAAGCTCCCGGGACAACGTTCCCAAGAGAAGAAAGGTGACTGCGCCCCCAGCACCCACACAGCTAACGGGCCCAAAGGCCACAGCCGTGACCTCCAAGGGGCTCCACCTGCAGGAGGATGCCCCCAGACGGAAAAGAGACCCCGCTCTCCTCCTTCAGCAGAAGCAAAGCCTTGCAAAACGCCCCGATGCCCAAGCCTCTTCCTCGATCCGCACCTCGAGGACGCCGGAATAGTGCTAGAGTTTTCCCCACTGCAGACATAACCAAACAAAAGGAAAGGCTGAGGCAGAAGCAAAGAATGAGAGAGGGGAAAAGGCGAGGAAACAGGCGAGAGCAGACGCAAGAGGAGCAGGTGTGGGAGCAGCACGGAAACTTCTCAGAGTCGTGGAAGACAGAGCTGCTGGACTGTGGCCGTGGACAGACCAACGCACCTGCCCTCCCTGCCCAGACAGATCAACAGGCACGTGCAAGAGGAGAGCGGAGGGCTCCAAGAGGACATCCAGGCTCAGGCCACAGGGGAAGGGGCTGCATCTGGGGGGCACCGGCCGCAGCCCTGGCTTTAAAGACCTCCCATAGCAGGGGAGATCAGAAACGCGCTGTGCTGTGCGGCCAGTGTGGAAACGCGGGCACCTCTCCTAAGCCACATCCTAACCCGAGCTTAGCCAACTGCTCGCCTGGGGTCCACACAAGGGAGCTTAGAGACGCGCTGTGCTGTGCGGCCGACGTGGAAACGCGGGCACGCACGTCCTAACCCGAGCTTAGCCAACTGCTCGCCTGGGGTCCACACAAGGGAGCTTAGAGACGCGCTGTGCTGTGCGGCCGGCGTGGAAACGCGGGCACCTCTCCTAAGCCGCGTCCTAACCCGAGCTTGGCCAACTGCTTGCCTGGGGTCCACACCAAGGTCTGCTGTAGCCTCACCGTTAGCAGCTGGGAAGACCGCTGGTTTACTTTAACCACGGCGGGGAGCCGGGCCAGGCCACCGTCCTGGGGACAGACTGACAGGAGGGCTTCAGGTTTTTCTTTGTCTCCCAGGAGGAGAGAAGGCACCTGGGGAGAAGGCTGAGGAGCGAAATGCTGACTGGGATCTTACGAGCGCGTGAGGGGCTGACGCTGAGGCTGAAGTCTGATTCCCAAACAAAAGCCGAGACACAGGGGCCAGAGCAGCCCGCCTGGGGCCGGCTGCCCAAGTGTGACCGAGAACAGGAGACGCATGTGACCCCATTGCCCAAGGAGCAGGTGCACCAGCGAAGGCAAGGCTCCAGGCAGCGACAGGAGACGCCACCTCGGAGGGCCTCATCACGCCAAGAAGAGCCACCGTGGCCGCTGAGGAAGGCGCGGCTCCTGCAAGCGGCTTCGTGTGCGGGGGCCATCACCAGGCAGCCCAGGGCTAACCACACAAAGAACGTTCCAGAGCAGCACCCTGGACCACCAGAACTAAACCAGCGAGACTCTGCGAAGAGACAAGGAACGCTGGGCTAAGCCCGTCTCAGGCAGCCGCACTCCTATAGCGCCTGCGGAGGCGCAGCAGCTCAGGGCAGCCTCGGTTAGGGCACGAGGCGCTGACCCGGTCGAGTTTCAGTCGGCAAATGTTTCCATCCACAGGTGCTGTGTGACGAGCAACGCTGGGCGCCAAGAGCCCGAAGACGAAGGAAGAGATGCCATCCCAGGGGCACCTCCATCTCAGGTAACGTGGCGACCGAGGCCAGGGCTGGCGGCAGCGCCAGCCAGGAGAGCCACGCGGCACGGGAGGTGGGGCAAGGCCAGCATGGCTCCCCAGTGAGGGGGGCCCACGCCCCTGGGGGCACAGCCAGAGCTAGGGCCAGCACAGGAAGCCCACTGGGTGACCCTGGGGATCAGGTCAAGCAGCGGCCAGACCGCGGCGTCCACCAAACGGACCGAGAACCCTGAAGGTCTCCGCAGCCGAAGACGAGCTCACTGAGGGTTAATAAAAATAACCGACACCTTGAAACACAACGTTCAGCCCATGAGTTCACAGCGATGACCACCCTCAACTGATAAAAAGAAGGGAGAGAATCAACATGTCTTTCTCATATGAACTGTGCACAGGATAAATAAACAGCCTAAAGAAATGTTTCTCTTTAGAGTATTCTAGCAAAGAAACTAAAAACTGATGGACCGAAAAGCCACGATTTTGTAACCCAAACGTCCTGACGGGCCTGGCTCTGAACATCATGAGACAGCCGGGGACAGCGCCTGTGAGTGACGTCGCCGCGTCCGTGCCAGGCCACCCGCCCCCGCCCACCTAAAACCAAAGCCGAATCTGATCAGCCCCTACGCCCAACGCCAACGCACAACAGAGGAACCGATCAACCACACCATGAGGAAGCAATCAGCAAACGAGGGGAACATCCCAGTCCCTTTAACAAATGAGTGGTAAATAAGAGACGTAGGAGGAGCTACCTCTAGACGGGGGAAAAAAACAGACTTTAAACCTGTAAGTCAATCGCCATGGGTGACCTTGCTTGAATCCCGAAATAAGAAAGAAAACAAAATAAATTTATGACTTTTATGAGCCAACTGGAATTTCGAATAACTGAGTATTTGATGATCTTAAGAAATGTGTGAGTCACGTTTTAGAACTATTTATGGTACGGTGAGTTGTTTTTTAGGAGTCCTTCTCTCTTAGAGACACGCATTAAAACATTTAGACGTGAGCAATAGGGATTCTGCGCTCTGCTTCAGCGGGAGCACGGCCGCTGATGGCCAGAGCCGCAGTGGACGGGCAGGGGCTCCAGGGCCACTCTGCCGACTTCTGCAGAAGCTGAACATCCCCAAAGCGCAGGCTGAGGAGACGGGAAGGCACCCTCAGAGGAGGGAAGGTCTGGGGGGTAAGCGCCTTCCAGAGGCGGCGAGCAGAGGCCCGAGGCAAGGAGGGACAAGGGAGCTGGGGAAGCCGAGGCTGGGGGGCAAGGGCCGTCGGCCAAGGCGTCAGGCCGTGGTGCCAAAGGCCCCTGGGGAGGACTGCCCAGCGAGTTCGTGGCTCAGATGTGGCAGGTCCACGGTGACCCTGCGGGGCCGGGCAGGAGTGCTGCGCCAGCCCTGGCCGCCGGACGGCAGGTCACGCGGTGACCGTGCGGGGCCGGGCAGGAGTGCTGCGCCAACCCTGGCCGCCGGACGGCCGGTCACGCGGTGACCGTGCGGGGCCGGGCAGGAGTGCTGCACCAGCCCTGGCCGCCGGACGGCAGGTCACGTGGTCACCCTGCGGGGCCGGGCAGGAGTGCTGCGCCAGCCCTGGCCACTGGACAGCGGGTCACGCGGTCACTGTGCGGGGCCAGGCAGGAGTGCTGCGCCAGCCCTGGCCGCCGGACGGCAGGTCACGCGGTGACCCTGCGGGGCCGGGCAGGAGTGCTGGGCGCCAGCCCTGGCCGCCGGACGGCAGGTCACGTGGTCACCCTGCGGGGCCGGGCAGGAGTGCTGCGCCAGCCCTGGCCGCCGGACAGCGGGTCACGCGGTGACCGTGCGGGGCCAGGCAGGAGTGCTGCGCCAGCCCTGGCCGCCGGACGGCAGGTCACGCGGTGACCCTGTGGGGCCGGGCAGGAGTGCTGCACCAGCCCTGCCGCCGGATGGCCTCCGGCCCTTACGACAGGCCTGCCCGTCCCACAGGAACCATACTCCATCACCGTCTTCCTTGGCGTTACTGACGCCACCATCGCAGATAGGTCACGGAGCTGTCAGGAGCTCCGCCAGACTCTGCACTGGACCCTGGAGGCGAGCTGACCGCAGGCTGTGGGTCACAGCTCATCATCTCCAGCCGGCAGGCAAAGCGCTGTGCGGCAGAGGGAACAGCGCAGCGAGCGCTCCACCCGCGTGGGCCGTCCGCCACGCTTCCGGCATCATCTCACAGGTGCTCGTGCTCTCTGAAGGTGCCTCCAGGGACGCGTCCGCACGCTGCCAGACGAGCTGGGCGGAGGCCCCTCCATGGCGCACGGCGTGGCGAAGGACGAGGGACGGGCTCCCCGTTCCCGGAGGCCTGTCGCCGTGCGCAGTGTCTGACTCGCAGGCGAGGCGGTGGACGGGGACGCCGTCTCCACACAGCACCCGACGTGACTGGTGAGAGCTGCCGCTAAGGCCGCGGGCGTTGGTTCTCGTTTGAAGGAAAGCTGGTTCTGACATATTTCCTCCAAGTGTGGCCCTGGCTTCCGTTAGAAATGGAGCTTCCCACCCCATTTAGTTACGTCCCTGGCAGACGCCTGTAGCGGTGTGATATAATTGATGAATTCCAAAAAGAAGTACTGGATTATGCTTGTAAGCTGATCTGTACCTGGGCATGACTGAGTTACCATTAGGGCGCGGAGCCCCGCCCCTTGGTGGGTGGGGCCTCACAGATCAAAGGTCAGGCACGCCTCACTCAGTACCTGTTCACTGAGCACCTGCTGCACACACGCCCGTTTACTGTTATAATCAGGGAAGGACAGCGTTTTGCTCTCGATTCCCAGGCAAGGGTACAGAGCCCGCCCGGCTGAGCCGCTTTGGCGTCTCGCCCGCCTGCCCCTGCTCTGTGAGCTTCCGCGCCACCCCTCTGTGCGCCTTCTCTCTCCGCTCAAAAGGCTCGTCCAGCTCTGGGTTTTGTGATCGGACGTTTTGGCTGCTTCCTGGGGGGTGGCAGCTACAGGACTGGCACGATCTCGACCGAGCGACCAAATACGCCAGACATGGAGCGCCAAGTGCCCGAGGCCCCGTCCTGCCCGGCACGCGCAGCCACCTTGCCGCACTGCCCAAGCCGACTCGCCGACGGCACGACCCCGTCCTCCGTCCAGCTGGGATCCGTGTCCCCCCCACGCCTTGAACCGCCCACTCGGCCGTGGCCTCATCCGCTCCTCCAGCACCTTCGCGGGGCACAGCCCGAGACGTGTCGTCCCCGCGCCGTCTTCAGCTCTTCTCTGCAGCGCCGTCCACGGGGGCGGGCCACCTCTTGGAAGTCTGCGCCCCCGCGGCCCCGGCAGCGGGTGCTGAGCCTGGCTCGGCCGTGGGGTGAGTCCAGACCAGGCAGTGAGGAGAGGAGGGGGGAGCGGGCGAGAAGGAAGCCGTCCTACCCCTCACCCTCCACGCTTACCGCCAGCGCCCGCCTTGCCCAGGGGGCTCGCAGAGCTCGGCCACTGACCAGGCCCATCCACGGCCATCCACGGGGGCGTCACCTCCCACCCGACAACGTGGCACCCTCCAAGCAGGCAGAGCCGCGCAACCTGACCAGGAGACAACTGAAAACAAAGCCTGAAGGCAGCAAAAGGACCAGAGGCTCTTCCAGGGGCAAGCCCCGGCCTGGCTGTTCCCACCTGCCGCCCCTCATCGAGCCGTGAAGCCCCTGGAGAGCCGGCGCACAGGCTCACAGACACCCGAAGGCGGGAGGCAGGACGCCGAGAACGCCCACGCCGTGGTCCCACCCCACCACACCGGTGCAGCCACCGGAAGGCCCTGGAGAGCTGAAGGGGCCGTGGGGCCTGGGGCCACACCCGAGACGGGCTGAGGCCATCCCGGGCAAAGCTCACGAGGAAACGGCTAGAAAAGGCGCTTGCTCAGTGCGGCTTCAGCCCCGACAACCTCCAGGTGCCTGTTCTCAGCCGGCCAGCGGGAATCCCAAACTCACAGCGAGCTGCACCTGCCTTCAGGACCCTCAAACCCACCACGAGGAAAGACTGACGGCCAAGCCAAGGGAGGAGGACAAAACGCCCCCGGAAGGGAGAGGCCGGGCGGCCGCTCGAGCCAGGACCCGCGGACGCTCTGCTGCCCCCACCCAAGTTTGAGCCGGTGGAAAAGTCCCTGACACCGAGATGTCAGCGGAAGCTTCTGACCTCGAGACGCTGCGAAACAAGCAGCCGCCGCCACGCTTCCGACACTCCATGTGCGCGCTTGTCCAGCGGCTGAGGGCCACGGCGCCTTCCCTGGGAACCGCCCCGCCGTGCCAAGCTCTGCTCACCGCTCCACCGCGGCCTGAGGGTGCCTGACCACGCCAAGTGACAGGCTTCTCCACGGAGCTTGGCGTCAGGCTACGCCAGGAGGCTGAGCCCAAAGCAAGGCCTCGGGGTCCCAGGGGCGGAGCAAACCCCTCTGCAGAGCCGGCAGGAGCAGAGCTGGCCGTGGCCACTGCTGCGTGCTCCAGGCCAGGCCCGGACCTCGCACCGTAGGCCGGGTGGGCGCCTCCTCCTGGGAGTGTGAGGTACCCCACAGTCCCACAATAAATGCCCCCTCTGCTTAAGAAGCTTCAAGTTGCTTTTTTTTTAAGGATTTATTTATTTATTTCTCTCCCCCCACGCCCCCCCCACCGCCCCAGTTGTCTGTTCTCTATGTCTATTTGCTGCGTCGTCTTTGTCCGCTTCTGTTGTTGTCAGCGGCATGGGAATCTGTGTTTCTTTTTGTTGCATCATCTTGTTGTGTCAGCTCTCTGTGTGTGTGGCACCATTCTTGGGCAGGCTGCACTTTTTTCACGTGGGCGGCTCTCCTTATGGGGCGCACTCCTTGCGCGTGGGGCTCCCCTACGCGGGGGACACCCCTGCGTGGCACGGCACTCCTTGCGTGCATCAACGCTGCGCGTGGGCCAGCTGCACACGGGTCAAGGAGGCCCAGGGTTTGAAACGCGGACCTCCCATGTGGTAGGCAGACGCCCTAACCACTGGGCCAAGTCCACCGCCTTCAAGTCGCTTCTTTCACTGGCAAACAAGGAACAACAATAAAAAGAAGCTGTGGCATGTGGGACCTGGGCCCTCAGGTGCGTCAGGGAAACAGTCAATAGATTTTGCAGCCAGATTTCTGGTCCTAAGTGCTCGATTCTGTACGCAGGACGGTTTCCCCTTTCCTCAGAGACACTCTTCCTGGATGAACAGTGTCCATCCTGAGAAGCTGTGGTCCAGGCAAGCCGACAACTAAGTCAACACAAGAAGCTAAGCAAAGCGAGGCGCACACCAGCCAGACTTTGAGTTCACGTGCTGACTAGGGCTTTTTGAAAGCATGAAAATGAGAACTTAAGACTCCGAGACAACCACCGGTGGCTGCGGCTGGCTAGAAAAGCTGGTGTTCGTTGGTTCCTGCCCTGAAGGTGCAGCAATCCCTCTTGCACGCTCACACATGTTCCGGAAGTCAGGAACAGCCAAGCCTCCAGCCCACAAGGAAGGAGAGGACGTGGGCACCGCCCAGAAGGCCTGAGGGGCTGCGAGGCGCTGCCCAGAGCCCACCAAGTCCCCCAGGGGCCAGCCTGCTGGCAAAGCCCCTTCCACTCCCTCCCAACACAGTCTCACGTTAGCCAGAAAAGTCCCTAGAAAAATCTGCTGGAGAGAGGGGAGAAAAAAAGACACAGGGCACAAGTAAGATGCATCCTGACTTCCAAGATGTTAAAAATGCGGGGGATGATGTGCATTTTAGATCAGAATCGATGAACTACGGTGACTAGAGCTCGGGGTCTGGTCCCTGGCACGGCAAGTCCTCGGGGAGTTCTTGCTGCATTAACTAGTTAATTAATCCCAATAAGGGACTCTTTGTGGTAAGACCCCGCACCCTGAACAGGAGAGAGAAATGGCCACTCCGGGAGATGCCGCTGCAAAAAGTCAGCAGGCAGCCTGGCAGGAGAAGCTCTTGCAGAATAAACGGTGAAGGGAACGGAAGGGGTGAATGAGAACCCACTGCCTAGCAAGGAAACTTGTTCCAGGCCAAAGTCAGGGTTAAACTGCAGCCATGCCTACACAACTGCATTGTTTCTTTTCCTTTCTTGAGCCTCCAGCTCCTCTCCTGAGAGCCACACACAAAATCCTGCAAAAGATTCTCTTTCTCGGGAGCAAGAATTCATCCCCCCAAAGCTGCAATGACTGAGTCCCCTGAAACCCCTAATTCTGCCCAAGAAACAAGGCTGAAGATGGAGCCACCGAGGGCTGCAGATGTGGCGCAGGAGGCCAGAAGCCGCGCAGAGCTTCTCCAGCTCAGCCAGGAGGCAATTCTGGTGGAATAAAAAGCACAGCGTTTGCCCAATAGGAGCAAAGCAGCTCGTGGATACAAAATAAATCAAGGTAAAAGGCCTTGCAATGTGCAAACTGAGAGTCCATGATTGTTATTAAAATTCTATTAAGGGGATTTTTGACTCCTTGAAATCCAAGGAAAATTATCAAAGCATGAAAGGGCTACAACTCTCTACAGCTACAAATAGCTCTTTCCAACAACTGTTTTTGCTGGACTGCCTCGCCCACAAGAAGCAGAGGCTGTTACAGTATCTTCCCAGACAAATGCTACTGGATTCTAAGAATCTTTTCACCAAATGATCTCAGGAACAGCCTCCACATACCTGACTGGCAAGCGAAACGGCACTTCTGCCAGCCCTGCAGAGAGTCATCAAATAATACCACTCTCCATCTGTGTTCGGATGCCCCTAAATTCTTCTGTGGCCCATCCTCTCAGCCTCCCCCAAAGAAATATTCCTCAGCACTTGACTGCCACAGCCCTGGTGGTTTCCAACCTTACCAGAGGCTCTTTGTGCTATTTCCCCACAGAATCTATGTTTCAATCAATGGCGATAAAAGCACTGGGCTCTTGAAAAAACAAAACTGACATAAGCTGTCCTGAGTTATCACACTGGGCTTACATCAGCCTGGTGCAGAGGCGTTTTATTTCAGTAAGTCTGTGTAGCCATTGTCAGGAAAAGGAACAAGTTCCATCCATCCAGCTTTCACAAACAACAGAAATCTTTCAAGGACGGCAAACTGGGTGGCGCTGAGGTACAACGTTTCCCACAGAACCGTATCTGCTGCAAGTTCTTCCAGAAAATACACCTGGAGTTCTGAAACCCGAAAAAGGAAATGACTTGGTTTGGGCGTCTAGTTTCTCAGAGGCACAACTTCACCGACGCGACTGAAACCACAGAGCTTGTTCTGAAGCTGCAGAGCAGCCTTTCCACCGCCCCCACCTTCCCTCCGGGTTTCTGGCCTTGACATACCTGCCTCAAGGCTCTCCACTCAGCCTCCCCTTACCCACTTGAAAAGGAAAATCCCAACTTGCTTCTTCTAAGAGAACTGCAGAGAAGAGAAAAAAGGTTCGAGCCTTGTAAGGCCTTACAACTTACTAGCACCTAAAATTAGCAGGACAGACATGATAGGACAATTTGTCTCTGCACTTTTACACAACGAGGACGGCTCACGACAAGGGCAAATTGTGCCTGCATCAACCACTAAAAGCAGCCGGAAAACAAAAGGGATGGCTAATTCCAGGAGGTGGCAGTTGCACTCCAATGACTTTTTGTGCTTCTGTCTGGATAGAAGATAAGGAAATTGCCCCCTCCACCCCCAAATCGCTCCTACAGACTCTTGCTCTAGACCACCCCTAAACCTGAGGCAAACCACTCCAAGTTACCCAGAGAGGTACGTCTTACAGAGCATGAAAGAGAAGACAATTCGTAGAAGGAACATGAATAACTACACACGTACACAAAAAAAGCAAGAACCATAATCCACCACAGATTTACAGAGCTCAGGTCTCCTCAAGATCCATTTTTAACTCTGTCATCCTAACACCGTTTATTAAACATTTACTTCCGGCCAAGAGTTTGGCTGACCAGGCTTGAAAATGTGTTAAAACACCATCTGGGGAAGCGGATGTGGCTCAACAGACAGAGTGCCCGCCTACCACATGGGACAGCCAGGGTTCAAACCCAGGGCCTCCTGACCCATGTGGTGAGTTAGCCCATGCGCAGTGCTGATGTGAGCAAGGAGTGCTGTGCCACGCAGGGGTGTCCCCCACACAGGGGAGCTCCACGCGCAAGGAGTGCGCCCAGGGCGAAAAGAAGTGCAGCCTGCCTAGGAGGGGCGCCATACACACGAAGAGCTGACACAGCAAGAAGACACAACAAAAAGAGACACAGATTCCCAGTGCCGCTGACAAGAATAGAATTGGACACAGAAGAACACACAGTGAATGGACACAGGGAGCAGACAAGGGGCGGGGGGGAGAGAAATAAATAAATCTTTAAAAAAAAAAAACAAACACCATCAGAATCAGGTCAAATCTTTTAAAGGGCCTAAAATAGGCATCAGTTCCATCTTGACATACTGGGAAAAGCTTCTACAGGCCTAAGAATTTGAACTCAACAAACACATCTTGGCACCTGGGGTCGTTGGGGTGGGCCGACCCCGCTGATGCCGCGTGAGGAGAGGGGCGCAAAGAGGAGCCGGGGCTCGGGACGAGGCTCAAGGGTCCCAGACATTTGAAGGGAGGAAAGAACTTGGGGGGCAGGGGGCTCTAACATTTATCGCAAGAGCTGGATTATGGAGAGGCAGTGTCTGGTGCAGGGGCACATTTAAGAAGGGGAGGAGAGAATACCGTAAACATATACATACAGATATACAGATTTTGGAGGCAGCCCTGAATTCTCATTGCAGCGTAGCAGCTCTGTGACCTTAAGAAAGTTATTCGACTCACGCTGCTCTCTGGAAAATCGGGTTAACAAGCCTACACCTCACAGGGTATGGTAAGGATTAAAAGAAATACTGAGTATAATCCACCATGCACATGGTAGCTGCAGAATAAAGTTTCTCCAGCATCTTCCGGAGCCGTCTGAGAAATAGCCTTAAAATTTAGAAACGGGGGTGTGCCTGGGCAAGCCGCCTGGCCCCACGGCAACTGTAACGCCAGGGCCTGCCCTTCTTTCTGGTCGCTCGCTGAACACACGACGCACTGACGCCCCCTCTGCACGCAGACCCTGTGGGGTCCCGGGGGGGGGGGGTATCAGTTAAGCCTTCGCCAAGGCAGCTACTGGGACGCAACGCCTTTTCCACCTTCCACAGGTGAAGCAGCTCCCAGCGTCGGGAGGCCTCGCAAGCCCGTGGCGAGAGGCTGGGAGCAGGCGCCACGCCACCCGCAGCGCCGGGGCAGCCGGCACTGCGCTCCACACAGACCAAAAAGAGGACAAAAAACGAGCTTGACCGGCGGCCTCCGCCACATGGGGAGAGAAAACAGGCTCTTTCCAGGAACAGTCAAAAACGATCATCGCACTGTCCACAGGCAGGCCCCGGGAAGCAGGCGCAGCGCCAGAGAGATGCCTGTGCACATCGCCATGGCGACGCTGTCACGGCCACCAGACCGGTTTCCCTCCCTGTGGACGGCCTGTGTGGACTTCCTGGAGAGTCACGACACACGCCGCCTACCAACGCCGCTGAGAGACTCGCAGCAAAGAAATCTATTTACCTGTGCTGACCCTCGCCCCCCAGAGACCCCGAGCACAGCACGCCCTGGCGGCCCCCCACCTGGGGGGACCCTTGCTCGCTCAGAGCAGCCTGGAGACAGGCGGACGTGCCACCCAGAGGCACTGGAGACTCAGTCACCTGCCCCGAGGCCCTCAGCTGGGGGACGGAGGCCCCCACACCAGGGAGCGGAGCTGCCTTCAAGTCCACTGATGGCAGGTGCTGACCACGGCAACACCTGGGGCTGTGTTTGACCAAAGGCTGCTGTTTTGAGGGAAAAAAAATTCCTTGATTAGATGAAGCAGCTGTTCGGCATTTCATCTCTTCTTTCACGTATGATGTTGCAGCATCGGTGACTTCGGCTTGAGTGCACGTGACCGGTTGGCTCGGTAAAGGGCCAGATCTGTACATCGTTTCGTGGGATTTATGTCCAACCCAGGCCAGTCCTGGGCTGATCTCCCCTGGCCTCTCACCACGTCTTGGTCAGCCAGCACTCAGTAAATGAGTCCTGGAAACGAGCACAGCAAGCCTGGCAGCTGCGCGGTTGTGCTGTGCCGTATAAACAGCGCTGCTCAGGCCACGGACCTAACGGTATGAAAACGGGGAGAGCGGCAGGAAGAGAAGAGGGGCCGTTCCGGACGGGGCGCCAGGGCTCCTACGCAGTGCAATCCCTCCTTCCGCGTCCATTCTTGAGAAACTTCAACCTCACATGAGCCAAGCCTGGGCTAAAAGAGTAGGTGTAAATGTGTTTGGAGCTAGTTATTTCAGATCTCTACTGTAAATGTCTATTTACCCAGAAAGCAAATGGGAGAACTCAGGATTTATTCCAGAATTAACTACTGACATTCATATACTGCTTTTGACAAGGTACATCCTTGACATATTAACTCTGCTTGACTTGATCCCTGAAGCCCAAGTACAATTAGTTTATCTACTTTACAGAGGTCGAACCTGGAGATTCAAAAGGATGCAAGCTCCCTGAATGGCCGGCCCGTTAAGTCTGTGACACAGAGTATATCTGGTAGGTGTAACAACAGCACTCCTTTAGTAGAGTTGTTTCAAAACTTCCTGAGATATCAAGGACAGAGTAAACTGTGATGTTTCCCCAAGTGTTAAATACAAGGAAATTTATTTGGTTCACTGAAAACTGGTCATCTCAATTTGATAAAAATTGTATCTCCTAAGCAAACTGTCCAATTTCTGAACAATGTGGGCTGACAGTTTATTAGGTTAAGGGCTTGGCATGTAACGCTGAGGTCCTGCAGGATCCTGGACCAGAATTTTGAAGCAAGATCTATCAGACAAACCCTCTGATCACCCACCCCTTCTTTCCAAAAGTATCTTCACCCAGGAACTTAGGGGGATCCTGACGTTCTCACCAATTTAACAGGAAGAGGGGTCCCTTTTGTTTCCTTCTAAACAAAGCGTTCAGACAGAAACGGGGACGTTCCTCATTCTGCAGAATCCACAGACTCTCGGCAGCTGAAGGGACGTCTTCGCTGAAGGAGACTCTGGCTTGGACGGCTTCTGCGGGAACTAAACCCACACAGCACAGGTCACTGCCAGGTTCCAGTCCCTTCGATTCTCTGGCTGAGCATATCCCAGGCCCGGGCGATACTGCGCTGAGACGAGACACGAGGGCCGTGCAGGGGACTCTGCCTGGGCTCTGCCTCTCCACCTGGTGCCACCGAGAACCGTGAGGAGTCTGGAAAACTGAATTATGAATTAAGAAAGACCGTGCCTGAGGGATAAACTTCTTTCAGATGCAATGACCACGTCAAACCTGGGGAACACTGAAGAGGTCCTGGTGAGAGGGAAGGAAAAGCCCAGCCCCGGGGCCCAAACCACCCCCTCCTCCCTCAGTATGACGCATTTTCTTCTACTTACTCTGCCCCCCAATTCCATTTGGCAAGATGTGCATATTAAATATCCACTTAAATTACTTATGCAAATGACTAAGCCGCCTTGATAAGGAACGCTTTAGTCATAATTATCGCAGATAAGTACGTATCTAATATTTCCAGTTCAGTAATTAAAATCCTCTTAAAGGGGAAAATTTTCTGTCATGGCTGGACCTAAAGCGGCAGGCCCTAAAATGAGAAGACGCCACGAGCGCACGCTGGTTTAAGGCCTTCGTAAATTAAAAGCACGCCCAGTGCACATGGCAGGGGAGAAGGACCAGCAAGCCGAGCCTCCCGGCGGCTGGCGAGGGGCCACGTTCCCCAGCAGCTCGGGCCACGCGGCGAAGGTTCTCGCCGTCGCTGAACTCCAGGAACACAGGTGTCCCCTTTCCAACCACCGCACAAGAGCCCTCGCCAAGCTCAGAGGCTCAAGCTCCCGACCGTTCCTCGACTCCAGGGGTGCTGGCCAGGGGTGGACTGTCCACCTGGAGGCTGCGCAGGCCTGGGAAACTCACCTGCCCGAGCCTCGCACCCCACGACTGGGCACCGGGTCTGCTCCCTGCAGCCCCTCCGGCCGCCCCACGGGGCTCTTTTCTCCAACAGCACGGCCGGGGCAGCATCTTCCCAGCGGGGCAGCCTCCACGCGGCCTCCAGGCTGAGGTCGTCACCAGCCCGGCTAAGGGGGCAGTGGAACCCCCGAGGGAGGCGCGGCGGTCTGGGGGGAGGGGACAGCTGGTGGCAGTGTCACCGACCCAACGCCAGTCCCTGCTGATGGCGTTTTACTCCAACATCCTTAAGCCTCGTCCTGAGAAGGGCACCCCAGAACCGGGACTCGTTCCATGGAGGGAGGCAGGAGAGGGAGGTGGGAGCTACGCACGCTCTCCTCACCTGCCGGCGGCTGCCCCTGCGAGGCGCTTAAGGATGGAAGGAGCTGATGACGACGGCCCGAGAAGAGCTCTGGGCCCCGCGACTCCTCCCCACCGGGCAGACTCAAGCCGGAGTCCATCCAGACCACACGAGGACGAGGTCTCTGCCCCGTTCTGTGCCAGGTCCCCCTCGCTACGGGCCTGGGGGACACACAGGATCGAGGTCCCCATTGTTCCCTGACCTCCGAGGTGCCACCGTAATGTACGCCGCCCAAAACGAAGGGGACAGTCGGGGAACGAGAACGCCTGCAGCCGAAGGGCCTGTCGAAACCGCAGCAAAACCCAGGAGGCCAGACTGTGCTGAGCACTTTCCCTCCACGCCTCCTCTAATTCTCATGCGCACATCAGGGGTTAACACACACCCAACTCAGCCGGTTACGCATTCGAATCTGCCCACTCGTCCTGTAAGGGGGGCCCCTCTCCACCTTGCAGGTAAGGAGTCAAGGACACACGCCAAGCGCCGAAGCGTTCCGGCAGAACGGGTGCTCACCCTTCGTCTCCCACCCCACCTCACCCTCTTCTTCCTCCAAATCCTCTGGCTCTGTTCATTTTTGTACCAGCAGTTTCTCGTTCTACTATACACCCACTCCTTTTAACTAGAGCTGCCCAAGCGTTTGGGAAGGTGCATGTAATTAAAGTCAAAAGACAATAAAGCTGCTATTTGGGGAGGGGATGTGGCTCAGTGGTTAAGCGCCGGCTTACCACACATGAGGTCCCAGGTTCAATCCCTGGTTCCTGGAGCGTCAGAATAAATGAACTGAATGAATGAATGAATGAATGAATGAATGAATGAGAGTCTATGCCTTGCCTCAGTTCCCACAGGTAGATTCAACCCTTTACCAAAAGCCCGTATAAAAGAAAGGAAAGAAACAAGGAGAAAACCCCAGCCAGCCACCCACTCTGCGCCTCCGGAGTGAGAACAGGCAGGGAGCAGGACCCGGCTCCTTCAGGTCCAGCCCTTATCAGCTACATCCGGAGGCAACAGGTTCTCTCTCCCAGAGCCGCCTTTACAAAAGTGTGATTTAATGTTCCTGCTTCAGTTCAGATGTTGATTTTGAAGGGTGGCACAGGTACACCCGTGTGTTTCCTCTCCCAATCGAGGCTGTACCTTCCGATGCTCAGTGACCTGAAGCTAAAGTCCACCAGATTCTTACCAAGCTGAAGGCTAAGAAGCATTTGTCTGTCAAGGAAATGCCTCCTCGTCTTAGAAAACGAGGACTGTGCAACCCAACTCTGGCTACTGGGATAGGCTCCTGCACCAGCTGCTGGGGGCCCTTGGCAGCTGTCAGCGGGACGTGCCGGGGAGGGGCCATGAGGCCCCGGCGCCGTGGCCCCTCCTCCACGGCTGGCGTGGGGAGGCAGGACCCACGCGGAGGGCGCGGGGATTCCGTCAACACAGGCGGGAAGCGCCAAGGCAGCCTCCTGCAGGGTCCATTCTCCATCTACAGCCTCCTTTCTCCCCCGTTCTCCCCACCCCACCCCCCAAAGGGGGCTGACTTTCAGACCCTTGTTTTCACGAATCTGTCGTACTCGTAGCACACACGCCGTCTCAGATCGTTCTGGAAGTATCAGCAGCTTAAATAACGTGGGCCTCCATCACCTGCAAGCTGCAGGCAGCGACTGGCTGTTGCATAATGGACCTCGAATTTGGAGATAAGGCTGGAAAATGCCACCCTCTAAAAATAAAACCAAAAAGAGCATGAGTGACATGAGCCATCTGTGGCAATCTTTCCAGGAAGCAACGCACTCTGCTTGGTGATTTAGAAATGCACTTGACGAGAAGCGATCCGTTTGCAGCCTCGTCAGGGAGCCTAAAACCACGAAGGAAGGCCCGGCCAAAAGCCTGGGGTAGCAGAGCTGTGATCTAATCACGTGCAGGTCTGTCATGAGGTGGCCCTGCCGACTTCTAAAAAACAGTGAAAAGAAAAAGTATCAGGCAGGGTCCAATTAGAATTCAGAAACTATGCTGGGAAGTGGTTGTGGCTCAACTGATAGAGTGTCCGCCTACCATATGGAGGGTCCAGGGTTCAAGCCCAGGGCCTCCTGACCCGTGTGCAGCTGGTGCATGTGCAGTGCTGATGCGTGCAAGGAGTGCCCTGCCTCGCAGGGGTGTCCCCCACGCAGGGGAGCCCCACGCGCAAGGAATGCGCACCTCTAGGAGAGCCACCCTACATAAAAAAAGTGCAGCCTGACCAGAAGTGGCACCACACACACGAGAGCTGACGCAGCGAGATGATGCAACAACAAAAAAGCAACACAGTTTCCCGGTGCCACATGACAGGAACACAAGTGGACACAGAAGAACATACAGCTACTGGACACAGAGAGCAGACAATGGGGGAAAGGGGGAAGGGGCAAAGTAAGTAAAATAAATCTTTAAAAAACAACAACAAAAAAAGAAAAGAAACTATACTATTACCTGAACAGAGAGTTTTCCTGCAAATAACTGTTAGGTACAAGGTTGTTAGCCCAGGTCGACTGAACAGGTAAAAAGCCCCAGGGTGGCACCAACAGGCCAGGGGCTGAAGGAACACGGAAGAAGCTGCAATGGTGGAAACTTAAACACCTTTCTGAGGGCACTCAGCCGGTGCTCGGCCCTCAAAGGGGGGCGGGGGGACCCCATCGAGAGTGGGTGCAACTACCACAGCCTCAAGACAGGCTGCAGCTGCGGTGAAGGAGGGCTATGGGTGCCACTCAGCAAAAGGAAGACAAGAGCAAGCCAAGAGCAAGCCCGAGCGCCTCTCCCGCCCCAGGGCTGCTGCCGTCACCCCCTCCGGCAGGACGCCACGCAGCGGAGCCCAGGCCCACCATCGCGACACAAGGTTTGGAGCCGAGACAATGGATCAGAGAGCTGCACACGGGTTTTTGAAAAATGAGTCTCCGTCACTACCCTAGGGCGAGCATATTGATTCTATGCCCAGAAATATCCCCAGAAAGGGGACGGCCAATTCGTCAAGCTCCCAGAGGTGACGGAAATCAGCCTGCAGAAAACCGAGCTGCTCGGGCAGCCGTGCCGGGGATCCTAAGCTCGCGCGGCCATCCCCACTTGCCGGTATCTTCACATCCTGATAACGGAAACCTCGGTCCTCCAGGGCTTCCCGGTGAACCAGTCACAGTGGGTTTCAAACCTATAAACCAAGAGGAACCCTAGGCCAGGTGATCCTGAGGGCTCAACCTGAAACAGCCAGACGGCCTCTCTTACGAACTACGTTTACGTGAGATTTGCACACTGGAAAGCCTGCCCTCTATAGACAGGTTCATACATGTTACACAGCATGCAGACCTCTCATAGGTCTTCTAAAAAACATAACCCGCAGGCCTCAGCTATTTCTGCACAAATGAACGAAGGAGAAATGTGCAGAAGTAAAAGCAAACAGGCAGAAAACGCCGCGCGCCCTCTGGCTGAGCCCCCGCACCGCTTCCCACGCTGCGCCCCGTTTTCCTCCAACAGGGGAGTCCGCCGAGTCCAGCAACTCCCAAAACCGCAGAAGCTCCGGGCGCTGCACGCTCCGCCCCAGTCGCTCCGAAGCTCCTCCCAAGAACCAGCAGCTTCAGGGCAGGGGGAAAACAGCCTGGGGCGGCATCAGGCGACGACGGGCTGGGGGCAGCCTGGGAAAGGCTCTGCGCGTCCCCCCGGAAGGCCAGTGACCCGCGAGCAGCTTCGCGTGTCCCCCGGTCAGGCTGGTGGCGGGACGTGGCCAGGCTGTGTCGGGTGATCTCTGCTCGAGAAGTCTGGCGACGATGTCACTGCCACCAGTGCTCACACGTGGGCTCGAGCCTCTCCCACCCCGGGATAAAACCCGCAGAGAAATAACAGGGAAAAACAGAATCACGACTGCCCAACGACTCGAGTCCATCCCCCACATTTAGTCTGAGGCAAATAAGAGAAGTGGTATTTTCTTAAGATGTAAAATGGCATTTTAGCATTAGCTGGTCATTGCTTTTATTGTAAATAGCAAGCTTCTTGGGACTTCCAGAAGACCTACTCGTGGCTAAACGCACCACTCCGTAATCTAAGAGGCACCTCATTACAATGTTTACCTTTGAATATAAAGGCACGCACTCAAATCTTCCAAAAGAGAAGACCATACTCGAGCTCACAGCTCACAAAAATAGACCAAACTTACATAAGCCAACTGGGGCTCTTGGCAGCTGCTGCCAGAAGATGGAAACGGGCGGTTTTCTGCGCAGGTGCGCCCAGCCTGACGGCATGGGAAGCAGTGGGCACGCTGGCGGAGCGGCTGGCATCTGGGTGCCTTGCATCGCCTGGGCAGCCTTGAGAACCACTGGTCTCCACCTGGGCGGGCAGTTGCGGGTGGGGGGGGGCACCCGGAAGAAAGAAGCCGCGAGGAAAACGACTTCAGAGATGGGGAGAAGGGAAAGGGGAGCCGAGAGAAAAGGAAAGCGGTGTGCGGCTGCCTCGGTGCGTGAAATTTAACTTCAACGCAGGTCATCTGAGTGCAATCATCAGGCAAATCCCTTCACCCGCAAGCATTCCGTCTGTGAAATTAAGTCATCAGCACTGGACCCCTGCCTAGCAGGGCACGCCCCTTCTCTCTGCCAAGGGCGTGCCCTGGATGGGAAGGGGCTGTGCCAGGCACTGGCTCTGAGGCTGCTCTGGGAAAGGGCGTTCAGAGGCGGCTCTCAGCCAGGACCTCTGCGTCCAGCTCAGAAGTGACCTTCCCACCCGTAGAGGCTCAGGGAACACTAAGTCCTCCTGGGGACGTAGAAAAGAGTGGCAGCCCACAGAATTCGTGTTTCGAGTGAAACGACCAAGAAGGGAGGATGTGTGAGTGCAGGTGTGCACGTAATGTATGCGCGTGTGCATGTGTGTACGCATCAGGCACATGTGTGCAGGTGTGCATCAGGTCTGGGTGTGTGTGTGCATGTGTGCATGTGCATGTGTGTATGTGCTGTGTGCACATCAGGCACATGTGTGCATGTGTGTGTGTCATCAGGTCAGGGGCGTGTGTGCACATCAGGCACATATGTGCCTGTGTGCATCAGCAGGTCAGGTGTGTGTGCATGTGTGCATGTGCGTACATCAGGCACATGTGTGCATATGTGTGTGTGTGCGTCAGCAGGTCAGGGGCGTGCGTGTGCATGTGCACGTGTGTAGGTGTATGCACATCAGGCACACGTGTGCATATGTGCGTGTGTGCACATCAGGCATGTGTATGCGTTGTGTGTGCATGTGCACGTGTGTATGTGCTGTGTGCACATCAGGCACGTGTGTGCATGAGTGTGTGAAGCTTTCGATGGAAAATGACCTTCCAGCTGAGGCCAGGTGTGCACACCCAGCACACCAACGACATTCTAGGGCAGGGCTAATGACTGACATGATCCTCACTGTCCATGAAGAAAGCCCTGGCGTCTCCTCCACTTTTACAGACGAGGAGGTGGACCCACGGGGGACGTGCTGGGGCTGAGACGTGAACCAGCTCAGAACTGCCTGCATAAGCTCCTAAAAGTTCCCCTGATGGGGAGCGGGTGCACCTCAGTGGCTGAGCACCTGCTTCCCATGCACGAGGTCCTGAGCTCAATCCCTGGTACCTCATAAAAAAAATTAAAAATAAAAACAGATAAAGTTCCCTTGACATTCCCCAAAAGGACAAAAAGCACGACAGACGCACAGCCGCACAGGAGAAGTGCTAGATCCCAAATATATCTTATTAATAAGGACTTATCAATTTCTCCAAGATATCCAATCACGAGAGTCTGCACGGAAGCCTCATCTCTGAACAAGCTCTGTCCTGTGCAGGGTGAAATGAGAAAGGAGGGGCAAGCAGTGAAAAGGAAATCAATTCCCTTAACACACAGGGAGAACACTCATCTGACAGCTGTCTCCCTCCTCTGTCGATAAGAACGCCCCACAAAACTGTAAACTGCAGCAAACTCCCATCTCCAGCGGACGAGCCGGCCGTGCTGCAGGTTCTCCCCGACCTGCCGCCTACCTGCCCCCTTCGCGGCTCGAGCAGCGTCCACCACCCTACCTGCTCACCTGGAGGCTGACCCACCTCAGCAGCCACTGCCGCCTTCCACGCTCACCAAATTTTCCTCCAAATGACTCCAAGTGCCCCTCCACCCCCCAGGGTCTCCCATTATTCCAACCTCAGGCGCTCCAAGACCTGGGCACACCCTTTCCTCTTTTCCTTCTCTAGCTCCCCAAGAGCACCGAGTACTGGGTTAGAATCCTGCCACTGGCTCTCAGACAAATCACTCAGGTCAATGGGGACGTATCTGGAGTGCCTGGGCTCCTGCCCTAACTGGGCACGGATCAAGAGTGAGAAATAAAAACAAACACTTGCATCATCAAAGCTGGCTTTAAACGTTTTACAGATTGTGTGAGTTTTCCCAACAGCTGTCCATAGCTGCTCATCTTGGCAGGCAGTGTAGCCCCTTCAGGGCACCTGCTGGACACGTTGTGCCAGGCCCCACAGGCTTCGTCCATCGCCTCAGAGCTGCTCCCCAGATTTCACAAATCCGTCGCATCTTACTTTTCAAATGCCCCTCGCCTCTGACCTCCATAGAAGGGAGCGGCATATAAACGTACTTTACTTTCTAAATGTTCAGCCATGGCAAAGAGCATTAAAATAACCAGACTAATGTCACTCAACAAAAGCCGGGTACATAAGCCTCCAGCAGCGCGTCCCGAAGCAGCCAACTGCCCCTGGGGCCACCTGTGCGCCTGTAAGACGTGCCCTAAACACAACCGCTACGAAGACGAACTGCGGAAGGAGCGTCATGACGAAAAACCCTTTTCTAAGGAGCCAGCAGGAACTAGGTGGCCTAGGAACAACCTCTGACCCCCACCCCTCGGCACCCCTCGAGCCAGCACCCCCCCCGCCTCGGCACCCCCCAGCCTCGGCACCCCTCCATGTCTTGGCACCCCATCTCAGCACTGCTCCAGCCGGCAACCCCCCGCCTTGGCACCTCCCATGCCTGGCACCCCCCCCCCGCCTCGGCACCCCCCATGCCTGGCACCCCCCCCCGCCTCGGCACCCCCCATGCCTGGCAACCCCCCCCGCCTCGGCACCCCCCATGCCTGGCACCCCCCCCCGCCTCGGCACCCCCCCATGCCTGGCACCCCCCCCCCGCCTCGGCACCCCCCATGCCTGGCACCCCCCATGCCTGGCACCCCCCCCCCGCCTCGGCACCCCTCCAGCCGGCACTCAGCCCACTCCTGGGTCAAGGTGAGCCATCACCTCCACTTGCTGAGGCACGAGGCGTCACATCCTGATTTATAAATACGACGGCAGCGCAGCTCCCCAAGCCCGCCTTCACCCCAATGTCGGGGCTCCCTGCCCTCCCTGACAGCCGACCCAGGCAGCCGCGGAGGAGAAGCTCCGAGGGAGCGCCGAGTCCACCCAAGGGCCGACGCACAGCCCGAGGCACAGTGGCCCGGAGGACAGAGGCCAGAGCGAGCTGAACGCCAGGCCGCAGGCACCTCCTCCAGACTCCGTCCACGGGGCCGCAGGCGAGCGGTCCTCCCCGGGGTCCACAGAGCGCGGGCTGGAGGCTGGGGGCTGAGCGAGGCGCAGGGACCACAAGGCAGGCCAAGCGGGACCCTGGCCCCACCCGTGCGCCCGAGCCCCAGGATTCACCTGCGGGTCCCACCCCCGGCCCCACCCCACCAAGCTCCACCCACTCAGGCACGCCCGGTTCTCTCCAGCCCAGGGCCTTTGAACGTGCTGTGTCCAGGGCCAGGTCTCGACCACCTCCCCCCCACGCGGTCGGCGCAGGCTGCGGTCCTCGGCTCTCCCAAGCTCACCCTGTCCTGTGGACAGAGCCTCACCCTCGCCTGCCCTCCCCACCCTGCCCTGCCCTCCGCGTCACGGGCTTCCTGTTGACACCGTGTCTGCAGAACCCAGAAGGGCTTCTGGGCCCGCTGAGCTCAGCCCACTACGGCTCCCGTCTCCTCGTCCGTGGGTGCCGCTTTCCTGGGCAGGAACCTCAAGTGCCCGCCAGGACGCTCGGCTCCAGGTGCGGCACCTGCTGGAATCAGGTGAGACGAGAACGTGCCGCAGGACGGGGTCGGGCCACCCCTGCCACCCTCCCAGGGGATGGCTGAGAGGGGCCCCAGGGACCAACACTTCCATGGGTCGGCCCAACAATCGAGTGAAACAGCGTCCACGTCCTCACCCGGAGACTCACCGCGCAGTGCCGACATCCCCTTCCACGCTCTCCCGGCACCGCCGCACAGAAAGACCACCGCCTTCACAGGGGGCTTGCCCCGAAGCGCCTCACACGGCAAACGGACGGCGGAGGCGCCAGCTGCCCAGCCTGCCATCCCTCCAGCCTGCCTGGCCACGCCAGCGTGCAAGGCTCGCGGCCTCCCGACCTGGCCACTGGCAACGTGGCCTCTAGGCTGGAGAACTGGGCAAAGCAGAGTCCCTCCTGGAACTGGTAACACAGGAAAGAGGACTCGGGGCCACCCAGCACCGAGGGAGGGGGACGGCGCGAGCACCGCATGGCCACAGAGCACAAAGCCTGGAACATGCGGGTGTGGATGCAGGGCTGGGGCCGCTGACCACCGAGTTACCCCCATCGGCTCCCGACGCCATCAGGTCCACCGTCCCCACCGTCCCTGCTGTCCCCGCGCCCACCAGTGGCAGGGCCTCAAAAGACAACCCCAACAGGTGAGGGCAGCTTCTGGCCTTGCTCAGCGGCATGGCTGCAGTCAAGCAGAGAAGCAGGGCCGATCCTGCACCCGTGGCTCAGTCCACGTCCACCAAGGGGAGACGGGCCAAGGGACCGGAGAGCCCGGTGGCCCTCGGCCCCGACCGGCCCCACCGACCTGCACATGCCAGGCCGCACTGGTCCACGCCAGCCGGTCAGGGCCGGGTGGCGGCAACCTGCGAAGGAGAGCGACACGGCGGACTAAGCCGGCATGCCTCGTGACGCTGCGTCGGCTACGTCTCACCACTTCCCACCAACCACAGAAAAGGATATGGAAACAGAGCTCGCCCGCCAACACCACAGCAACACTGAGCCGCAGCGGGGGCCACGGCGCCACTGAGCCGCAGCGGGGGCTGGAAGCCGTCCTCCTAAGGATTCCTAAAACCGACCATCTTCGCTTTACAAACTCTGCTCTTCCTCAAAGTCATCGCGAAGCACAGCTAGTAAAACGCAACGCAGTCGCAGTGTCTCAACGAGGCCACGCTGCTTGTTGACAGAACTCGTCCTTGGCTCTCAGGGCCGGGCCTGTACCATGGTTACTTATTTTTCTTCCACCAGTCATTCACCTACGGTCTCAAAAGCAAGCAGAAACCGAGCTGATGAAACTAAAAGGGCGTTTACTAATTAAAACCTTGTGAAGAAGTTTCAAAAAGCCTGCAATATTCAGATAATAACAGCTCAAGAACGAAAAGAACAATTACAATTCGATTTTAAAGTTAATTATACAGTCACACAGTTAAAACCCACATCTCGTATGATTTCCAAGGGCAGATGACAAGGAATTAAGGGGGATGCTGGGAATAATATCTCGGAGACCAAGCACCGGGGCTCGGAGGCCTGGCCTGCGGCCAAGTGCCCGTCTCCTCGCTGGACAGCAGCGGGCGCCGGCTCAGTCGGCCCTGCCCAGCTGGCCAGTGGCTCCGGACACCTCACGTAGCCCCCAGGGCTTAGTTCCGTCACCTACAAAAGGAGCAAAGGTCTCTGGAAGTTCCGCCCATCCTCGGTCCTCACCGAGACGATTTGCGCGTCCACAGCGCCGTGAGCAGGCAGGGTGTCCGCCAGGAGGGCGGCCTGTCCGGTCCAGCAGGACAGAGGCACGTCCGGTTCCTCCACTGCCTTATGGGACCTGGACCCTCCTGCCTGTGGATGACCCTGCAGACAGAACTCTCCACGACGCTGCTGACCCAGGCGCGGCCAAAACGAACGTGCTGGCGTCTTAAGACCGCTGGCCTTTATAAACAGGAGAAATTCAGAGAGAAAGCCACAGCGTGGGGTGGGGGCCGAGCCACAGTCGGGGACACGGAAGCGCAGGCCGAGGGCTTCACCGCACCCGGCAGCAGCCGCATGCACAAGCACCCTTTGTCGCTGCCTTGAATTTGACTTCTCACCTCAAAACCGCGAGCCGGCAAGGTGCCCACCGCGTGCACCTGTCACCAGCCCCCAGGAGGGCCCACCCTCCCGACAGGATCGTCTATTAACCACAGCCACGTGGGCGCTGTAACTAGCACCAATCCATGCACTCTAATACTTAGTCCATGAGACAGGCACAAAGCACATTATCCCCTTACAAAGGGGGAAACCGAGGCACTGAGCACCAGGTGGCTTGCCTGAGGTCGCAGAGCTGCCTGGAGAAGCTGAGATGCGGCCCCGGCGTGTCACCTCCGCGCTACGCTCCCCCCAGCCACACCACGAGGTGACCGGTCACGAGCAAGACGCGGAGAGCCCGCCGTGCCAAGAGCGTGGCAGCACAGCCAGCCTCGCCCACATGAGACGCACCAGGCCGGTCGGAGACGGGCAGGGCGGCTTCCCAGCCCCTCTGCGCCACTTCGCTGCACCACCGACGGCCGCTGACAAGCAGGCCTCCCGGCGACATGGTACTGAGCCGCACACCCTGTCCCCAGAGCTGGGACACGGGGCCCCGGGCAGGCAGCAGCGCCCAGAGCCGGGACACAGGGTCCGGGGCAGGCGGCAGCCCCCCCAGAGCCGGGACGCAGGGCCCCGGGCAGGCGGCAGCGCCCAGAGCCGGGACATGGAGCCCCGGGCAGGAGGCAGCCCCCCCCAGGGCCGGGACACGGGGCCCCGGGCAGGCGGCAGCCCCCCCAGAGCCGGGACGCAGGGCCTCGGGCAGGTGGCAGCCCCCCAGAGCCGGGACGTGGGGCCCCGGGCAGGCGGCAGTGCCCAGAGCCGGGACGCGGGGCCCCGGGCAGGCGGCAGCCCCCCCAAGGCCGGGACGCAGGGCCCCAGGCAGGTGCAGCCCTCCCAGAGCCGGGACGTGGGGCCCCGGGCAGGCGGCAGCCCCCCCAGAGCCGGGACGCGGGGCCCCGGGCAGGTGGTAGCCCCCCCAGGGCCGGGACGCAGGGCGCCAGGCAGGCGGCAGCCCCTCCAGAGCTGGGACGTGGGGCCCCGGGCAGGCGGCAGCCCCCCCAGAGCCGGGACGCGGGGCCCCGGGCAGGCGGCAGCCCCCCCAAGGCCGGGACGCAGGGCCCCGGGCAGGCAGCAGCCCCCCAGAGCTGGGACGTGGGGCCCCGGGCAGGCGGCAGTGCCCAGAGCCGGGACACGGGGCCCTGGGCAGGAGGCAGCCCCCCCCAGGGCCGGGACACGGGGCCCCGGGCAGGCGGCAGCCCCCCCAGAGCCGGGACGCAGGGCCTCGGGCAGGTGGCAGCCCCCCAGAGCCGGGACGTGGGGCCCCGGGCAGGCGGCAGTGCCCAGAGCCGGGACGCGGGGCCCCGGGCAGGCGGCAGCCCCCCCAAGGCCGGGACGCAGGGCCCCAGGCAGGTGCAGCCCTCCTAGAGCCGGGACGTGGGGCCCCGGGCAGGCGGCAGCCCCCCCAGAGCCGGGACACGGGGCCCCGGGCAGGTGGTAGCCCCCCCAGGGCCGGGACGCAGGGCGCCAGGCAGGCGGCAGCCCCTCCAGAGCTGGGACGTGGGGCCCCGGGCAGGCGGCAGCCCCCCCAGAGCCGGGACGCGGGGCCCCGGGCAGGCGGCAGCCCCCCCAAGGCCGGGAAGCAGGGCCCCGGGCAGGCGGCAGCCCCCCAGAGCTGGGACGTGGGGCCCCGGGCAGGCGGCAGTGCCCAGATCCGGGACACGGGGCCCTGGGCAGGAGGCAGCCCCCCCCAGGGCCGGGATGCAGGGCCCTGGGCAGGCGGCAGCCCCCCCCAGAGCGGGGATGCGGGGCCCCAGGCAGGCGGCAGCCCCCCCCCAGAGCAGGGACACGGGGCCCCTGGCAGGCGGCAGCCCCCCCCAGAGCAGGGACACGGGGCCCCTGGCAGGCAACTGCGCCCCCGGCAGTGACCTGGAACAAGATGGGCAGCGTGGCTGGGAGTGCCACTTTGAAATGACAACAGGGCAGTTGGCAAGAACCCAGGATCCAGCACTGCAGCAGAAAATACACTCATGAGGCCACTGGAAAGAGCCACAGGGCCAGCTGGGCCAGGCGTCCCCCCTGCTGGCCGGCACCCCTGGTCCAGGAGGAAAAGCTCCTCAAAGTCCACGTCTTGGGTACAAGCCACTGCAGTAAAGATGCACATCGAGTCGGATCCACCCCAGGGACGGGGACGCTTAGCACACCTCCCTTCCCTCTGCTAGTGACCTCCTGGGAAATGTTCAGTGACCCACAGTATTTCTTGGTAGATTTTTTCAGGAGGCACCAGGGATCGAACCCAGGACCTCGTACATGTGGGGCAGGTGCTCAACCACAGAGCTACACCCACTCCCCACATTGTTTCCTGAGGCCCAAGTTTCCGAGGTGCAGCCCTCTCTACAAGAGCCCCCACCTGCCCCAGGGGTCGGGGAGGGAGCCCGGGACCCCACCAGCCTCCCCCAGCCCCGCCGCTCGCTCAGGCGTCAGCAGTCTGCAACAAAGGGGAAGCGGATGACGCCAGCTCCTACACGCACCTCCCAGGCTTGACTGCGGCCCGAGAGCGAGCCTGCGATTCCCAACTCCTTGATGTTTCGGGGACGAGCAGGGACGAAGGCTCTAAGCCCAAAACAGCCAAAAAAAGATGGACTTTCTCCAAAGCCCTGTTTTAGGCAGCTGGAAGAAAATTAAAACTCCAGCCCCAACTTTGCTAAGTGACCTCGGGGTCCACCAGTAACTGTACGTGTAAATTCAGGAAGAAACCCAGTTCCTGCGCTTCTCCCAGCCACGCTGAAAAAAGGAGATAAATAAGCAATGACTCGAAAGCGTCTCAGGCATCTCAGCAATGAGGCTGACATAACCTTCAAGTACCAGGAATTATACCTTACGGGAAAGGTGCAGGATCGTATATTTACCAAAACCTCTCTCCAACAAATACAGCATAAAATACGAGGTGCTAGCGATGACCTCCCGTCGGGAGCCAAGAGAAGCGGCATATACTTATTAACGGTCTCCACCCAGCTCCCCTAACCACCGCAGCTTTGATGGTTCAAGTCCAGCAAAAGCACCCAGGGGAGGGAAAAGCCGCAGCGCCAGCAGAGGCAGGCTTTCTGCCCCAAGGCCCCCGCCCAGGGAGAAGGCGTGCTCAAGGTAACAAGGTGCCCGTGAACTCCGGTGGGAAACGGGGCCTGCGTCAGGGACAGTCACAGACCACGGAAACCAGTGCTTCATCCTTCCCAGGAGTGCATCAGAGTCAGCGATTTTCAACAAACTTGGGTAATTCTTTAAAAATGTAAGAATATTTCCCTGGTGACACAGGAGGTAATTCAGGCTCTTAGGCAACCGCTAAGCCTGAGAATCTGACGTCCTCCTAAATTACAGAAGGCTCGGGGAGCCTGTTTACAGCTCAACTGACCACGGCCACCACAAATACTAGTTTTCAGCTGGTTTGCGAATTTAAGCAGCACCCATTTATAAAGCTCCTTTTTTATCTCTATTACGAAATTTTCAAAAGCATGCAAAAATAAGGTGAACCGAACGCGAGGGACCCCACGAGCAGCCCCAGCGGCGCGCCTGGCCAACCCTGAGCCCCTGATTCGAGTCTCCCCATCGTGTGCCGTCTCACCCATGGCTACTTCAGCTTGTTTTCTAAAACGCGCAGCCACACGGCCGTCACCACTCTAACGAAGCAGGTGATAAACGCCTGAATCTCACCCACCGCACCGTCCAGCTCGCCCCACCCCTAGCGCCTGGAAAAGGCCCTTCTAGGGTTGGTCTGTTCGGTGCTTGTGAGCTCCTTGGACATCTGTCTTGTCCATCTTCGCAGGTCCCGGCACCCGGCGCAGGAATTCCTATAGAAAATACTCCGAAATGGTTCTGCGTGGGTCCCGCCCGCCAGCTGCTCACGGCCCGGCAGGACGCAGGAAGCCCTGCTCTTCACGGACACCGGCGAGGGCCACTGTTCTCCTTCCAGAGGCAGGAGGCTTGGCGCTGAATCGGATAAAGGTGTGAGATCTGGCACAGGAGAAAAAGGCCCACAACTAAGCAATTCTTAGATGCTTTTTCCACATTTTAACATCGGAAATCAGGACGCGTCTCACAACCGGTGACATCTCACGACGCCGTCAGCCAGGCAAGCATGTGATAGACATACCCCCACGACACACGAGCATCTTTACAGGACGCGGGTCAGTGGGCAGGAGGCGGCAGTGAACCGGCAATGAGCCGGCGAGTTAGGCAGGATTCCTGAAGAGGCGAAAGTAAGCTAACGCCACACGACCGCCAGGCCATCTTAGGCATCTGGGACCCACGGCCTTTAGTGCTTTTATGGATTCTTAGGAAATGCTACCTCACCAACATTCTTGATGCACAGATGATTCTGTGTGAGGAAAAAGACGCTGGTGTGTCACCAAGTCAAAAAGTGAGGGAGAATGGCTGGGCTACGAAAACCTTCTAGGAACACCTGACCCAACTTCCTTCACTTACGTTTTCCTTTTTATGTATGCACTGGAGTGACAGAAAAATCTCTAATTAAATCTAAAAGTGCTCTTTCAATGAACAGAAAATAAAAATGTTAACTGCGAAGGAAGCATCGTGCCTCAGTTCCACTGACAGCGTTTTCTCTTTCCTCGTGGCACACAAAATAACGGTGTGCTTTACAGCCAGGGGGCCCAAGAGCTGATGGAAAGGGCTGCTGCAGACACAGGGAAGGCAGTGATCGTGCACGTGAGGCAGGAAGGAACCGGCCAGGTGCCGGCACGGGGAGGCGGCGGGCTAGGCAGGGAGGGCAGCCTTCCAAGGTCGCAGAGCGGAAGCTGGCAGCGCAGGTCAGCGGCCGAGGCAGGCCCCCACCGCAGGAGCCAGGCGCTGAGCGGCGGGCATCCCAGCGCCAGCCTTCAACTTGCAGCAGCTCCTCAGGCTCTCACGAGGCCATTTAGCTAAGAAAGACAGGCCCGTAACTGACATCTGAGAAGCGCCCTGTCAGGGGAAAAAAGAGCAAGCAAGAACTCACTCGCGGGCTGGACTCAAAGCAGCTGAGTCTGCACTACGGCCATTTCGGTTCTGGGCCACCAGGTCCCAGCTCCACAGTCCCCGTGGCCACTGCAGGTGGCCCACCTGACCCTTGAAGGACCTGCTGACCCCGACAGCCAACGCAGCTACGAGGAGCAGCCGAGGCGCACTCGAGAGCTGGAAGCGCCGCGATCCCACCGTGCTCCCAAAGAGGCTAGGGCCAGCCAAGTCACATCTTGGTTTTATTTTCCAAGCATGCCTCGCTACCACACTGCCCAGCAGCCTTTCCAGGGCTCAGGCCCGGGCAGACTTCTGACTGCTGGTGTCCTGCAAACACAAATCAACAGCCCCCCGCTCGTAAGGGGCAATTCCAGAAACTTAAATCCCAGTGAAAATCCCCGTGGCTGGAGCAGATGCCAAGAGACCAACAGCAGGTTTTCATTCAACGACAGCGGAGAAGGAAACACTACAAATGTGTGATACTATTTATTGGCTTACCCAATCCAACTTTGCACAGCAGCTCAAAAATGAAGAAACGAGATCATTCCGCAAGCGCATTCTACTGAGCCAATCAGCAAATTAAACAGCAGGCACCCGAGGCCATCCCAGGTCCACGCAGGAGGGGCTGGGGAGGGTGGAATTTTATTACTTTTTTTTTAAGGTACCAGGGTCAGGGGTTAAACCCAGGACTTCATGTGTGCGAAGCCAGGACTGAACCACTGAGCCACACTGGCCTCCCTGAGTTGTTTTTTTGTTTGTTTGCTTGGTTTTTTTTTCTTCTTTTGTTAAGAGGCATTGGGGACTGAACTGGGACCTCCCACATGGGAAGCAGGTGCTCAACCACTGAGCCACATCTGCCCCCTTTTGTTTTCCTATTAACATTTTGACCAGGATTTGAACACACATCTAAGAGACCATGTGAAAAAGAACAGAAGACCCAAGATTTCCAGAGGAGGGGGTGCCACCGCTGGACGAGATATAATTACAGCCAAGACGACACCTTGAGGGAAGGAGAACGCTTACGTAGGTAGCAAAAGAAGCCCGTGAGGGCAGAGACGCGCAGGAGGAGGCCGGTGGGCTGCAGCCGGGGGCTACGCGGGAAGCTCTCCAAGCCGGGGCGGCGTCACCCCTGCTCAGGGCCTCGCCTGCCCTCGGCCCCTCCCGGCCCCCGCCCCTGCTCCGCCCCTCCCGGGTACACTGCGGATTTTACTCTCCTGCTGAATTCACCGCCTGCCTCCCCCACGAGAAGCAAGTCCCGCGGGGCTCTGTGTCTTGACCCTAACATGTTCCCTAACACCTGCGTGGTGCCCACCCGCCGGAAGGTGCTGGGGAAAGACTGCAGGAGGCCAGAGCCTGTGCCCCCGCCCGCGCAGACGCCCAGGAGTCCAGCGCGTCAAGTGTTCCACGGAGCAAAAAGCAAAGGGAACAAGGCTCCAAAATGCCTCCCGGAAACTTCCCGACCTGGAACGGCCACACCAGAGGGGCCGGGAAGCCACCAGCTGGCCGCAGCTCGGGCAGCCCCGCTGCCTCCAGGGGCCACCGGGGTTTCTCGCAGGCGACCCCTCCACCAGAGAAGCCTGGTTCTGCCCCCAACCACCGCTACGACCTCTCATCTTAACACGGGGGCAATGAGAGGGTAACCTGAAGAATCAACAAGTCGGCATTTGTAAGGCGCAAACGATGGCGCCTGGCACATAGTGCTGCTACTTAAGTGTTCACTAAATTAAAATTCACAGCGGTCCTTTCGGCGGGTCGACCGCAGGCCGCAGGGTCTGAAGGTGTGACCATAGCGGCAGGGGAGCCGGCGGAATCGGCGACTGCAGCAGGGCTCCTGGTCGAGGGCTACGTCCCCAGGACACCGGCTAGGCCTGCAGGTGCAGGGCCTGAGGACGCGGCCAGCATCTTGTGGGCAGGGCAGGGGCGCGAGGCCAGCGTGAGGGGTGCAGCCCCGAGCCAGGGCAGCTCCTGTGCTCGCCCGGCCGCGTCCAACATCCCCGCCCAGCAGGAGCCCGCGGCCTGGGGAGGGCAACGCAGCACAGTGGGACCGGCCTGAAGGAGACACAGCTCTGCGGGAGCTCCCGGGACACTGCCCGTGAGCGCGACCCAAGTCCCAGGCCCCTAACCCGAGGGCCTGAGACGCCTCGTAAGCCCACGGGGGAGGCTTCTGTGAGCCTCTCGTGGGTCTCTGTGGAGCCCAGCTCTGACGGATCACTGCCATCTACACCACGGCTTGCTAAGAGGCCCAATCCGTACCGGGGACACCTGTTCCCAGGCGGGTAAGAGCGCGCACTGCGAGAGGCGACAAGGGCAGGCGTCCGAGCAGAAGCAGCTGGAATTCCAGACCCACCCACCAGGAAGGCTGACGCTGGGGCTGATGCAGGAGGGGTGGCGCTCGGGCACGCGGCGAAGCTCCAGGACGCGCCGAGCCTTAGGCCCGCCGCCCTACTTCCCAGCAACAGGCCCAGACGGCGCAGCCCACAGTAGAGAAAGGGCGGCCAGCCCGCGCCTCTGGATGCACCCTAAGGCCCAGCACGAACCTGACGCCAGAGAGCCTCGCGCGGCTGGGGCAGCCGGAGAAGGTCCTCTCTGCAGCCGGAGAAGGTCCTCTCCGCAGCCAGGGGCGCCGTCCCCGGGAGCCCGGCCCCGGGAATCCTCGGAGGGGGACGCGTCCTCATCGGGCAGGGCCTGTCCTGAGTTCACCCAGGACGGCCTGTGGACGTGCCAGAAGGTCCCTCCTTAGGAAGCACCGGTAAGGGCCACGCACAGCCAAGGCCTTTCCGGTCAGGCGCCGACCACTGAAGCACTTCCTTCAACCCAGGCGATACCTTGACAGCGGCGATGCCCAAAACGCCCGCAGCTCCTGCGGTGTGGACACGGGCGGGGGTCCTGGACGCCCCCGGTGGCGGCTTTCGACCCTGCGGTCACTGGTCACGGGGAGGGGCTCTCGGGGAAGCACGTTCACTCAACAGCGCGATGGGCATATTTACGTATTTATGTATCTAACCAACGGCACCACGGCTGTGTGTTTCCATATGGAAATCCCGCCCGCCTCTGCCTGCAGCACCCGGCCTGACAAAGCTCCCAGAACAAGGCGCGCAGGGAGTTCAGGGGGCAAAGGAGAACCAACTGGCAGGCGCCTGGCCGGCGGCACGGCTCCTCACCGCCCGCGCTGCTGGGCCAGCCCGGCGGCGTCCCAGGTTTCCCAGGAATAACGTCCCTCCTTCCTGGGATCCCACCGGGTGGATTCGCACCTGTGCGCCCGGCCCAGCACCCCAGCCACCCCGGTCTGTGGGTTTGCGAGAAGTTAGGGGGAAGCAGCCCCTGCTTGGGCACTGAAACCATCTTCCCAAATTGACTTCCCTCTCACCAAAGCTCTGAAAAATTTAATACAAGAACTCCCAGGTAGATGTTAAATTGCCAAAAAGTTACACAGAAAAAAAAATAGATAGATAGATAGATAGATAGATAGATAGATAGATAGATAGATAGATAGATAGATAGATAGACAGATACCTTTTTTTTCCTTCAAATAACTTTTCTGACCACCCTCAAACACCTCTCCCTCCGATCCAGGTAGAGGGCCCCGTCCTTCAGGGGCCAGTGGAGGGACCTGCAGGGGCCTGAGGCCGCTGCAAAACCTCCGGCAGCTCCCTGGGCCAAAACAAGTTCTGACCGAGCCACTGACCCCACGGGGCTGGTGGTGAGGCAGGAGCTCCCTACTCTGCACCGTTTATCTGCCACAACCTGCTTCCCACACGTTCGAGCACCCTAAGGCGGCCACAACAAAACGCCAGAACTAGGATGCCCTATTTTCTCTAGAGAGAGGTTCCTACTTTCCATTAGTCCCACTGGCCAGGTTCTCTGGCTCCACGGTTGTGCCCCCACCTCCATCCCACCCTCCTAATGTTAATCTCACAATCTCATTTCAAATGGGATTTCTTTAAAGCCCTCACCGTTAGGGTGGCAGGGTCCGGGGAAGGGTGAGGCGAGCCAGGGGTCTTACGTGGGCTGCCCTCCCCCAACTGCGCAGGCTTCCCGGCCGCCAAGGAGGCGCAGCCTCTTGCCACCCCTTCTGGCCGCGGGGGACCCTGCTCAGGCATGGCGGCTGGCGGGGCAAGTGCCATGTGTCTGCACAGCTTTCCAGGAGGACAGACCTCAGGGGACTCGATGTTCACACACGATCCCTCCACGAGCCAATAAAACTCACCTTGGGGGAAGCGGACTTGGCCCAGTGGTTAGGGCGTCCATCTACCACATGGGAGGTCCGCGGTTCAAACCCCGGGCCTCCCTGACCCGTGTGGAGCTGGCCCATGCGCAGTGCTGATGCGCGCAAGGAGTGCCCTGCCACGCAGGGGTGTCCCCCACGAAGGGGAGCCCCACACGCAAGGAGTGCACCCCGTAAGGAGAGCCGTCCAGCGTGAAAGAAAGTGCAGCCTGCCCAGGAATGGAGCTGCACACACGGCAAGTTGACACAGCAGGATGATGCAACAAAAAGAAACACAGATTCCCGAGCCACTGACAACAACAGAAGCGGACAAAGAGAAGAACACGCAGCAAATGGACACAGAGAACAGACAACTGGGGTGGGCAGTGGGGGGTGGAGGGAGAGAAATAAATAAAATAAATCTTAAAAAAAAAAAAAACACCTTGGGGGCTCAGACAGGAAGTAAAAATCACTCAAAGACAGGCAGTGACTTTCCAGAATAAAAAAGATGGCTCACCACACCCCCAAGGAGATAGCTAGTAAGGCTTCTTTTTCTGTTTTGAGATGCCATTTACTCAGCACCCACTATTTGCCTCTTACAAATAGCATTTAAATCTTGAAAAAAAAAAAAAGACCATAAGGTAAGCGCGATCCCAACAGTGACGCTGAGAAGGCTGGGGTGGAGAGGCTCGTGCAGGACGAGGGGGACAGCTGCACCCCACGCCACGCCAGGGGCTGGCAGGTGCAGCTCCTGCGCTGCACACCTGCTACCCCACACAAGGAGCAGTACTAGTTCCCCGCGAACCCCCAAATCAAGAACCAGGAAGTCGGCATGACAGTCAACGGCGCCTACGAAGCAGCCCCAGACTCCCACCCGTGGCTCCCCTGCAGCAGAGCGAGGCCTTCCCCGTTCCAAAAAGAGCCTCCTCAAATGCGCCCCTGCAAGATTACGCCCCCAGTTTCCCCCATCCCTGGACGGCCCGAGCAAGGGCCTCAGGGGCGCCCACGCCCAGCTCTGCCGGCCAGTCTCCTGGCCAGGCAAGTCCTTCAACAGGGCACTCTCTTACCTCCTGGGTGACGAGAGCACAGACAGAGGTGCTGGCTCGATACACTGTGTCAAAGGCAGACTCGGAAAAGACCACTCTGTATCCTGAACAGCACGCTTGGCCCAGAGCGGCCGCATCTCAACAGGAACGCTTCTTCTCCTCTGCCGCTCCGTCCTCCGCCAGGGCGCCAAGCCCAGGCGAGACTTAACATGATTAAAATCTTAAAGCATTTAAGATGCTCAAAAGAAAGACATCCTTGATGTGTAAGTCATCAATCGAGGGGGGAAGGGAAGGGGAGCAGAACTGTGGAGCAATACAGTGCGTGAACTGACTTGGGCGCTATTCTGAAGGTCAGTATTAAGCGTCCCGAGTGGTGGGGCAATGCCTGGGTTCTTTTGCAGCACTGCCTCCCGCTCCGTTGTTAAATCTGCAATCCGAGGCGAGCTGGCTTTCTGGGTTCCGCCAAATGGAGAGTAACAGCTCTGCAATGAGTCATTTAACAGGCAGGGCACACGGTGACGAGCCGAGCTGAAGCAGCAGCTCCTGATCGACCAGCCCCAAGGGCCGGGCCCTGAGCGGGACCCCTGGAGCGCCTGACCATGCAGAGCCCAAAAGGGAACTGCAGCCCTGGCTGTAGAGCAGGAAGCAGGTGAAGCAGCACAAGTCCACGTATACCCAAAAAGCTGTCGCTGCTATTTAGATGCTGCCCCACACGCAAACCCCCCTCCCTTTCCATGTCCATCGGTCGGCCAAATGAGCCACATACTTTCAACCATGAGGATGAACTGAAAGAATTCAGGAGGAAGTCTAGACACTTTTCCTACCAGGTTAGCAAATTCAGGCACGCAGGCTCTGTTCACGCCCCCAGAAGCAGCGAGTGGGCTTCTACTCCCGCCACACTCCGTTAATGCGTTTTCTAGGGCAATTTCAGAAGCTACTGCATTTACACATCTCTTCCCCAGCAACAAATCACTAAACCACTCTGAAGGATTAAATTTTATGGTTCATTGACAGAAAGACGAGACTCCTCCATCGCCAAGCCATGTCTCCCTGCTCATTTCCTCCCCTTCCACCCCCCACAGGGTCTACCTTCCCGCTGCCACCAGGCCCCAGGAGCTCTTGGGTTTGTATTCCAGCTGGAAGAGGCGCCTGAGGGGCCCGGAAGGAGCCCACCAGGGAGGCCACAGCGGAGCCGCACGCTGGTGTTTCTAATCACCTATCAGAACGAGCCTGGCTTGTCTGGTGTCTCACCAGCCCAGAGAGTTTGCTGGCAAGGGAAGTTTGGTAAAACAATGTCATTTTACCACGACAGTCTTCCCAGGGCTGCGTCGCCGACTGCACAGCTCTTTACCATGTGATATAAGAATAAACAGGACTTCATGTAAATAAACAACAGCTTCCCTGCATTAAAAAGAAAGACCAAGCAGGGCTAAGAGTACAATGTCAGCTCGGATGCAAGTAGGCTAACTGGGCACATGGAGAGGCTGTTTTCACTTCTGCCATTCTAGGTAAAACACATGAACAAATAAGAAATCTACACCTCTCCAACAGAGACAGCTGGAAAGGAGGGAGGGAGGGACCTGAAGGCGGCTGAACTGCCGCTAACCCTCCAGGGCTGAGTCGGTTCATCTCACTGAGTCCCTCCCGCCCGTTCCAGGATACCATTCTCCAACCGCAGCGCCTGTGCGCCCGGGTCCACGTCCTTCGCCTCAGAACTGCCTGGGTTTCTGGAACACTGAACATCACAGTAATGAGGGTTACAGGGTTTTGGAAAAGATAGCACTGCTCTCAAAGCCGATGAGCCGCTAAAAACAGCAAACGCCACCGGCCCCGTGTACACACGCCCGGAGCCTGACACACCTCCTCCTGGCAGGTGTGCAGCGCATTACACCACGGAGCTCGATTTCTCCCCGAACACCCGGCCCCTGTAGAGACGCGGGGCCGAGGGCGCCGGGCGGGCCCTGGGGGCTTTAATTAAACGCACACGGAGAAAGGGGCCTATGCACCGCGAGAGGAGAGAAAAGCGGGGTGCGCGAGGACACACGCTGGGCCGGCGGCGGGTGCAGGCGCGGGAACCCCGTTCAGCAGCGTGTGGCGCGGCGCGGGCGAGCGGGCAGCCCCATCCCGGGCTCCGAAGGGCACCGGCTGCGCCGGGCCTGGCTCCGGGGCAGCGGCGCCGCGGGCCCTGCTCACAGCAGGCCAGGGGTCCGGCCCGGCACGCGGCGAGGCTGCACCCCGAGGGGAAGGGCCGAGAAGGGGCAGACACGCTGACCATCGTGGCGGCGGCGGGGATAAGGGAAAGGCAGGTGAGGAGGGGTCGCCGGTTTTCCCAGCGGCTGAGAAGGGACTCGCGCGACACTGGGAAGGAGCTGCCCCTCCCTCCCCCCCACCCCCACGCCGAAAGTTCCCACCGATGGGACGCGGCTCCCAGCAGCCGGGCCAGAATCAACTTGAATTACGTGGGGCCCAGCGAGGAAGGCGGCCACAGGGGCGGGGGCGCGAGGAGCCACCGAAGCCCCCCAGCGGCGGCGCTGCGCCCTGTCACCCCTCCCCGGGGTCCCCGCCTGGCCGCAGAAGGGCCCTTGCGTGCCCCGGAGCCTGGGGAAAACTCCGCTCTTAGAGCCGGGGCGGGCGCCGCCGACGCCCGGGGTTTGGTTACTTTCTTCCGGGGAGAGGAGAGGAGGGCCGGCGGGCACGCGCCCCCGGGGCCCCGCCGACCTCGCGGCCGCCGGGCAGCGGGGGCGGGGGGGACGCCAGCGCGACCCCGGCCTCGGCGGGAGGAGGCGGCGGGGCCGGGCGAGCGGGGACCGCCCGCGAGGGGGGCCCGGGCAGCCCCCGCGCAGGGCCGGCGCGCGCCGAGGAGAGGCCCGGGCCCGCACTCACCTTCCGGCCCGCGCCGCCGGCCAGCGCGGAGCCGCCCCCCGAGTACATGTAGTAGGCGATGCCCAGCAGCCAGAGCACGGCGAAGCCGAGCAGCAGCCGCGACCGCCGCCGCATTCTCCCCGCGCCGCGGCCCGGCCGCCGCCTCCGAGCGCTGCTGCGAGTGCGGCCTCGGCCGCGCGGGGACGGGCGGGGCGAGGCGGCGGGCGGGGCGAGGCCGGGCTCCTCCCCGCGCGGGCGGCCCCCTCCCCCCGCGCCCACGCGCCGCGCGCCCCGCGCCCCCCGCGCCCGCGCGCCCCGCTCCGCCCGCGCGCCCCGCGCCCCCCGAGCTCCGCCCCGGGCCCGCGGCGAGGCCCAGCAGGAAGCGGCGGGCGCGGGGGCGGCGCGGGGCGGCCGGGTCAGGGGGCAGAGGCCGGCCAATCGGCGGCGGCGCGGGCGCGGGGGGCGCGGGCGCGCCGCGTCTCCACGGCTGCAGCGCGCGGGCTCGGAGGCCCCGCGCCCCGCCGCGCCCCCGCCTCGCCCTTCCCTGCGGGCCTGACACCCCCCCCCCCGCGGGAGTGGCAGGTGGCTGTCCCGAGGGGCGCGCGCGCACGGGGAGCGCGCACAGGAACGCGCACAGGGGCGCGCGCGGACGCACAGGGGCGCCCTCCGGCCGCGAGCCTCGCCGGGTCTGAGCTCCGGCCCGCGGGGCCGGGAGCGGCCTCTCCACGCCGCCTGCCATTGGCCGCTGACCGGAGCCCTGGCGAATTCCCCGCCTCCGGAGCCGACTTTTCCGCCGCTCGCTGCAGCTTCCTTACTCGCCTTGCAGCAAAACATCCGCGAGCCCCGGCTGTGCGCTGGGTCACCGCACTGGGGGGCACGAGTGGGGGCTTTTGAGATAGAAATCGGGAGGGTGGTTTTCAAGAGAATATTTTTCGAGGGATGAGCAGAGCAGGGTTTTTTAAAAATAAGCATGAAATGAAGTAGAAGGAACGACTATATATATATTTCAAGCATCTTTTCTTTTTATCAAAAAGAAAAGAATCGTTCGCCAGGCATCTTTAAGATGCAAGAAAACACATCTGTCTTGTAACAGGAGCTGTCAACCTTGAGGATGCCCTTGTAACATGGTTTCCAGTGTTGCAAAGAAGGAAATAAATGTTACCTAGGCCTTGATTTTCAAAAGCGATTCAGGAGCTTCTCTGGACGGTATGGCAGCTGCCTGACTCTGGACCCCCATCCCCCCAAAACAAAAACAACAAACACAGAAAGCCGTGAGCACTAAAAGGGGAGAAAATGCCATGAACTGTGAACTTAAAACTGCTTCTTAAATAGAAGGAAATGAAAGACACAAAGTCCAGCCGCGCTCCCTCCACCGTTGCCAAGGGCGCAGGTGAAGTGCCAGACGTGAGGCCTGGGCGGAGAAAGCGGAACTCGGTCCATCCCTCGCTGCTCAACGGAAGGGGTTGGAAAGAGAACGGGCCTGGCCACAAAGAAGCCTTGCCTCTGGGGAAAAGGTGTAAATACAGAGCACAACGGCCCTTTGGAGGCCTTGCAGTGAAGGGAGAGGAGGAAGCAGGAAGGAAAAATGAAAGATCTTTTAGAAATAAAAGAGAAGACAGCCACTCCCTCCCCCAAATATCACATCTTCTATCAAAAATTGCACTACTGGAGCCGATGTGGTTCAAGCAGTTGAGCACCTGCCTCCCACATGGGAGGTCCCAGGTTCATTCCCGGTGTCTCCTAATAAAAAATAAATAAACGACAAGCAAACAAACGAAAAAGCCAGCTCAAGGGACCTGATGTGGCTCAGTAGTTGAGCACTAGCCTCCTACATACAAGGTCCCAGGTTCAATCTCCAGTCCTGTTACCTCAAAAAAACAACAAAAGAAAAACACTGCACTTCACTATACAGACAGAAGAAAATGCTCTTAAACTAGGAACCTTGTCCCAAAAGCCTAGTAATGTGAAAAAAAAAAATGTAGTCAACTGCATACAAATTTCCTGCAAAAAGAAAGCAGAAAACTAATAAATCACATCGTTTCTGCTGTGGATCATAACATGCTGACTGATGAAAATTCTCCCCATGGCCCCCCAGAAGAAAAACATTTAGGGCAACGGACTTGGCCCAGTGGTTAGGGCGTCCGTCTACCCCATGGGAGGTCCGTGGTTCAAATCCCGGGCCCCCTTGACCCGTGTGGAGCTGGCCCACGCGCAGTGCTGATGCGCGCAAGGAGTGCCCTGCCACGCAGGGGTGTCCCCCGCGTAGGGGAGCCCCACGCGCAAGGAGTGCGCCCCGTAAGGAGAGCCGCCCAGTGCAAAAGAAAGTGCAGCCTGCCCAGGAATGGCGCCCCTTCATCCCAACAAGATGATGGAACAAAAAGAAACACAGATTCCCGAGTCACTGACAACAGAAGCGGACAAAGAAGAACACTCAGCAAATAGACACAGAGAACAGACCACTGGGGTGGGAAGGAAGGGGAAAGAAATACATAAAATAAATAAATCTTTGGGGGAAAAAAGAAAAACATTTAGCAGAAGAAAATTGTAACACTATTCAAGCTGAAGAAAGTATCGTGACATGAGTATTTGGAGATTATATGTATACATACATATGTATATATACTCACACACTACAGACACATACACAAATATAGAGAGAGAGCACACTAGAATCAGAAATTCAAAAAGTAAGAATAGGCTGCTCAAAAATTAGGTAGAAATACAGCAAGAATTGATCGAATTCAGAAAAGAAATTGAAAATAAGGACAAAACTATCTCTGACATGAAGAATAATTACAAGGTGCCAACGGGAGAATAGATCCAAATGCAAATGTGTAAAAGACTTTGGAGAATGGCAAGAAAATAATTAAATTGGAAATAAGATTTTAAAAGAAGTAAAAATTCAGAGAGAAGTGGTTGATGGGCAAGCCAGGAGAAGAGGACCAAAATCCATACAACTGGAGTTTCTAAGAAAGCAACAGCAAACAATGAAACAATTGATACTAAAACAGTAATCCCAGAAAATAATCCAGAAATGAGAGAAAATGTGAATCTACATATCAAAAGTGCCTTCCATATACCTTGGAAAAATGACCTGGAATAACCAATTCCAAAACGTATCTTAATAAAATGGTAAGGTTTTAGAGGCAAAAAAATCAGATTACTTACAAGGGCTTGAGGGTACCAATTCAGGCTGGCATCAGACTTCTTAAGATTAACGCGCAAAGTGAGGCAGCAGAGGAGCCGCACTTACACGAAACTCAAGGAAAGACAGTGAAGACACGCCTGTTGAACTAGTTAGGATTTGGTCAAGGAAAGAGACGTTTTCAGCCACCTAGAATAAGGGACGAGGCCTGGTGGGACGCACACGGGGGGACGCCTCTCAAGTCTGGGTGATGGAGGCCTGAGTGGACTGTAGCTGAGCAGACCTGGCGGTGGGAAGGAAAAGCTGGAGGTGAAGCGGGGAAGTGCTGAGACAAAGTGGAAGAGGCGAGGATCAGTTGGGAACACCGGGGATTCCAGGGGGACACACGGACAGCCTCCCACTCTGATTATGCCCGTGACCAATGACGGCCTCCTCCACGGACCTGCAGGTGCACGGAGCCCAGACTCAGGAGCTGACCCGGGAGCTCTGGGGCCCTGCTGAGTGGGCAGATCAGTGATGCAGTGTGGGAGCAGCCAGTGCCAGGACCTGCCCTCACCTGCTGAGCACAGCACCAACGCGTCCCTCGACCTTCCCAGCTTCCCTAGTGGCCAAGTCTAACCCAGGACGTAAAGAGAGGGGATTGCTGGGAACCCGTTCCAGCTTAGCTAATCTGACACGGTACAGAGCAGCTTCTGTCAACCCACCTGCTTTCTCTGTGTCCAAATCCATTTTTAAAAATTGATAAATTGGACGTCATCAAAATTAAACACTTCTGTTCTTCAAAAGAGACCACTATAAAAAATAAAACAACTGGGAGAAAATATTCATAATACATATACCTGACTTATATCCAGAATATATAAATAACTCCTACAACTCAATCATAAGAAGATAGCCCATTTTTAAAAAATAGACAAAAGATTTGAAAAAAACTTCACAAAAGAAGATCCACAAGTGGCCAATAAGTACATGAAAAGATGCTCAACACCATTATCAGGGAAATACAAATTAAAAGTACAACAAGATATCACTACACAGCCACTAGAATGGCTAGAATTAAAGTAACTCATCATACCAACCGTTGGTGAGGATGTGGGATGTCTGGAACTCTAATGGATTGCTGGTGGGAAAGCAAAATGGTATAGCCACTTTGAAACAGGTTGGTAGTTTCTTTTAAAGTGAAGCCTAGACTTAGCATCATACCCAGCAATTCCACTCCTAGATATTTACCCAAGAATAATGAAGATGTATCCACACAAAGAGTTACATGCATGTTCTTAGCAACATTTTTTGTAATAGCTAAAAACTGGAAATAACTCAAATGTCCATCAATAAATGAATAAATTGTGGTACATTTATATAGTGCAATGCTACTTGGTAATAAAAAGGAGAGAACTGTTGCTCCACTACTATAGAGAACTCTCAAAAACATTATGCTGAAAAAAGAAGCCACACTCAAAAGAGTACATCTGTGCAGTTCCATTTACATGAAACTCCAGAAAATCCACTATACAGCAACAAAAATCAGTGTCGTTTCATGCTGTGAGTGCTTGGGCAGAGGGGCAGGAATTCCAGAGAAAGGATGCAAAGAAACATTCAGAGTTGATGGAAATGTCCTGTATTTTGAGAGTCTTAGTCTTTTTACAGGTGTGGACATTTATGAGAACTCATCAACTGTACATTGAAAATGGATGTGTTTTACTGTATGTAAATTATAACTCAATAAGGCTGATTAAATTTTTTTGAATTAGAAAGTCAAGGTACAATAAAATGATTGAATTTTTCAATACATGTATTTTTAATTACACTGTAAAAAAAAATCACCACAAGCAAAATCAAAAGACATTTGACAAATTGGAAGGAAATATTTGTACACATATTGGAGATAAAGAGATACTAACTTTAATATATAAAGAACATTTAATTGAAGGAAAAAAGACCAAAATCCTACTCAAATGGGCAAAACACATAGACAATTCACAAAATTTCTAGAAGTCCTTAAACATATGAAAAAATGTCAAACTTCTCTCACGATAGAATTCCAAATTAAAATTACAGTGATACTATTTCTCCCCCCATTAAATTGGCAAAAATTCAAAGCTTGACAAAACACTACTGCTGAGACTTAAAAAATAACCAGGAAGACTTCTATGAACTGCTAAGAAGTAATTTCCAGAATATGCTATTAAATTAAAAAATCAAAGTGTAACAGAATATATGCCATACACTATTTTTGTGTAAGAAAAAGAATAAAAGAAACATATATCTGCTTATTTTGACACAGCCCACACAGATATACCTTCAGTGAGGATCAAACAGAAAACAGTGAAATTGATTACCAGCAAGGGGTGTGTGGGATGGGGGAAGGCTAAGGAGAAGGAAGTATGTGACTCTACTTTGTAAGTTTGTCTTTCTGTAGCTTGTTAATGCCCTATATATTCAAAGAGTAAAATTTAATCAACAAATGGGGGGGGGATTCAAAATTGAATACAAACCAGAACAGCTGAGCCCAATCATTTTGCAAATGGACACAATAACCTCTCTGAAAGGGGGTGCAAAAAATTAACGTGAATAATTTTTTAGGAGGCACAGGGAATTGAACCCAGGCCCCCATACATGGGAGGCAGGCACTCAACAACTGACCTACACCTGCTCCCCTGTGAATAACTTTTGAACAAACACTTGGGCTCTTTACCCTCAGCCTAGAGAATAAAACCGCAAACAATTTTTTCTTCTTTATGGTTTATTTTTGTTTTCCTAGTGTTAGGAGTGTAGCAAACTATTATATGCATATTGTGGGACTGATTTAGCCAATCAGAAACCTACTTATGATTTGGGAATCTAGGGTTTTCGCCATGAAAGCAGGAAGATACTATGTGGAATGGGGAGAAGGCCAGGAATTTCAACAGGAATTAGAAATGGCAGTATGATCTCAATATTTATATATTTGCATGTATAGGCAAACAGTAACACGTAAACACGTAGCATACAGATATCTCCACCAAAAGCGCCTGGGAGCACTGAGTCCTCACCTGCGATTAGCCCTGACGCCAGATCGAGTGTCTCAACACCATTCTCCAGAAAAAGGGGTTCCTTGGAGAAGTGGCTGATTCCATGGCTGGGGCCCAGAAGAACGAGATGAGCCGGGAGTATCTTGTAATAAAAATTAAGAAAGGGGGAAGACGAGGAATGTCCAAAAGACACAGGAGGCACCTTGAAGGGTCCCCAGCAGCGGAACCTGGGACAACACATGTACGAAATAAATATTGACTAAAACAGGAATGCATGAGTCCACGCTGAGAGGGTCTATATCAATAAAAGAAGGGAAGCCTCTTTAACAGTAGAATGCCAAGTGATAGAGGGGAGGGTGAAGCTGATTCCCGCCTTTTTGCAACCATCGCAGCACAGGTTGGTATGGGAAGAATCATCAGTGACATGAAAGGAGGCAGTTCTCTCTCAGCAGAACACTTACCATTGCAGGGAGAAACTGCAGACTCTGTGGAGGAGAAACTGGCCAGCCCCTCAGCCAGGTGCTGGAGATTGGCATCACTCACGAGGGACAGAAGGACGTGTTGTGTCTCCAGCAGTGCCCAGAGGACATACCATCTCTGCGCTAGCGTTCTGCCAGTCTGAATTCAATCATGAGTGAATATCAGGAGAAAACAACATTGGCATTCAGTAAAATAACGGCTTTGTGTTCTTCAAAAATGTCACTATTATGAAAGACAAAGAAAAATCGAGAAACTGTCCCGATTGATGGACCTTAAGAGAAATGAAATGACAACTAAACACAATAGAAGATCCTAGATGGGATCCTGGAGTGGAGGGTAAAAAATGCTGCTGAGGACAATATTGGGACAATTAACAAAACTGGATTACGGACTATAGATAATAGTATTTTACCAGTGTTAAATTTTCTGAATATGATTCCTATACTGTGTCTACATAGGAGAATATTCTTGTCCTTAGGAAATAGGCACTGAAATATTAAAGCATAAATGAGCGTGCTATACACAAACTATTTGCAAAAGATGCAGAAAAAATAGATAAAGGGGATGATAAAACAAATTGGCAAAATATTTTAAAATGATGAACCTGGGTAAAAGATACATGAGAGTTCTCTATTACCTTTGCAACTTTTCTGTGTTTGACATTGTTTTAAAAGTGACTTATCTTGCAATGTGATGGACCCTGATTATTGGTTTCATTATGCAGATTAGGAAAGATACAGAAATCTGAAATCATTCAGCTCATGCTGCAACAAGAAAGCCTTTAACTCATCTGCATCTTGCTTTCTTAGGCAGCTGTTATTCCGATAACTTCCTTTTCAATTCTTCCTACCTTTGTTTACTTTCCTAACATGGCTCCACACACTCTTAACCTTATGCTTGGCTTCTACAGTTCTTACAGGTAATGGATTAAGTGTTGGCTTGTCCTTTAGCCACGAGCTGATACTCCACAGCACCGTGGCTGCCATGGCTGCCATTTATCAATGTAATGTTTCCATGTCAAAAGGTTTTTTTCCCCAACTGTATAGTACAGTAAGAACAGCTACGTATTCGTAACAACACATAAACATAGTTTCAGTATTTCTACTGCCAGTTCACAATGCCAGTTATTGTTGTCAGGAGATGGGTACAATTTAATGACATTGTGTCTTTATACAAAGAACCTCTTCATAATCTGTTTGTCCAATTTTCCTTTATAAAAAAACTACATTAATGGGGGAAAACAGTCAATCAAGAGAGAAAAGAACAAATATTAGGAACAAAATATTAAACATGAAGTTAGATAATCAGAATTCTTTTGAAAGCACATTCATGCAGAGGCCGGAGGGAAAAGAAGGTATTGGAAGGTGCTGCCTGGGCTACTGGACTCCAGGACCACCTGCTGGCTCAGCAGGAAGGGGCCTGGCTCGGCGGGAGGGGTGCTGGCTCTTTGGGGGGGAGTTGTTGGTGGGAGGGGCCCTGGCTCAGTGGGAGGGGTGCTGGCTTGGCGGGAGCGGTGCTGGCTCATTGTGGGGGGGTTGTTGGTGGGAGGGGAACTGGCTGGGTAGGAGGGACGCTGGCTCGGGGGCAGGGGGCGCTGGCTTGGCGGGAGGGGGCCCTGGCTCAGTGGGGGGTTGTTGGTGGGAGGGGGGCTGGCTTGGGGACAGGGGCGTTGGGTGGGTGGGAGGGGTGCTGGCTCAGTGAGGGGGTTGTTGGTGGGCGGAGTGCTGGCTCGGTGGGGGGGTCGTTGGTGGGAGAGGCGCTGGTTCGGGGGCTGGGGGCGCTGGCTGGGTGGGAGGGGGCGTGGACAGTTCTGGGATCCTGAATGTGGGAAGCCCAGCCCACAAGTGACAAAGGATGTCAGCTCAAAAAATCCCGCACCCAGGATCAGAGCTGACCACCTGCCACAGTCTTCCAGAAGATCCTGACTCGACTGCGATTTAGAGAGTTTATCAGCGACTGAGGCTGAAGGACCAGCTCGCCCTAAAGACGAGAGTGTTGGCGCTGTGCGCACTTTTCCGGCGCCTTCCGAGGTCGCTGGCGCTGCTTCACCTGCACAACCTCCTGGCGAGGTCAGCGGGCGCCTTCTCCAGGGCCGAAGCCAGCACCGAGCGTTGCCCGGGCGCCCAGGGAGTCTGGCCTCCATCCTGCCTTAGATGTCAGGGCGGGGTCCCCACGGTGGGGCCGGGGTGGGGCGACTGGGACGGCAGAGGCCCTGGGGGTGGCCGGCGAGGCTGACCCAGGATCTGGTGTGCTTACAGGGCGAGCTTAGCTTGTGAAAAAACTCAGTGTGTGGCATCCTTAGACGGGCATTTTCTATAAGCAAATCAGGCCTCAGTGAGAAAGCGAAAACTGGTGGAGCATCAGGGCTGCCCCTGCTGGGGTCTTTGGAAAGGCTGAACAGCAGCTGCCCATCCTTAGAGCTACCCACTTCCACACCTGCCCTGGCACAGCCTCTGCTGGGATCGAGCATCCCAGAAACTCCTCCTCGGCACCAGGCCACACGGTCTTGAGGCTTCTGGAGACGGAGCTTCTGCCCCCCGCTGTGGGGCTCCTGTGCAGCCAGGAAGGACAGTGACCAGCCCCCCTCGCTCGCCCTGCCTGCGGCCTCCCACCAGAGCTGCTCCCTTTCTCCTTGTCCAGCTCCTTCCCCCGCTGGACCTGCTGAGAGTAGTCCCCACACGGCCACAACGCAGAGGCATCTCCTGCTGGCTGCGTGCCTGTCCTCCCCCAGCGCCGACAGGTCCTCCTGCCGCCCCCTCCCCTTCGACGTCCCCTCCCCAGGGCCACCAGCGCTCCCTAAAGAAGCCCGTGAGTGGGGCCCTGGGAGCTGAGCCCGGGAGGCAGGTACAGGGTCGAGTGGGCCCTAAAGGCTGTGGGCACCTGCCCACCTGCAGTCCCCGGGGCCAGGAGAACCTGCCCTTTAGTTTTCGTTAACTCCTGTGTGGAGCTCTTCTCTCCCTGCGCCCTCCTGGGGCAGGCAGCCCCTGCCCTCACCTCGGAGCTGCCCCTTCCGCTGTGCAGCAGTTTGACATGGTTTATGAATTCCAAAAATAGATATTGGATTATGTTTGTAATCTGGTCTGTACCTGGGCATGATTAAGTTGTGATTAGGGCTTTGATTGGGCCACGTCATTAGGGCATTGCGTCTCCACTCCTTGGTGGGTGGGATTCACAGATAAAAGGCAGAGGACAGAGTTGGGGGTTCTTAATGTTGGAGTTTTGATGTTGGAGTTTGATGCCAAAGCCTTAAGCTGGAGCCCCAGGAAGTCAGCACACAGAGGAAAGAGAAGCCAGCCCCAGGAAGAGAGGAACCCTGAGCCCAGAGAGAAGCAAGACCCTGGAAGAGAGGAACCCAGGAAGCCTGAACCCTCGCAGACGTCAGCAGCCATCTTGCTCCAACAGGTGGAAATAGACTGTGGTGAGGGAAGTAACTTATGCTTTACCGCCTGGTATCTGTAAGCTTCTCCCCCAAATTAACACCCTTTATAAAACCAACCATTTTCTGGTACTTTGCATCAGCACTGCTTTGGCTGACGGATACACCTTGCTTGCTCCCCAGCCCGGGCTGGCCGCCGTCCTTCCCCGGCCCCAGCCCTCGAGGGCCTTCGTGGCCTGCCCCGCCCTGCAGACGGCCCCGTTCTGTGGCTCAGCTGGATTCCTGCGACTTGACCACAAAGCACTTCCACTCGCAGGATCCCGGGAAGCCTCACGAGGAGGTGGATGCTCTGGTCCTCGTGGGATGACGGGCTGGGGCTCAGGGAAGTCAGGGGAAGGCGTCCAAGCATGCAGAGCCAGCACCCGGCAGGGTCCCCAGACCCGCTCCTGCCTCCCCCCTTGGCCGCACGATTCCTACGTTGCCAAGTGGACAAGGCTGTTGTGAAAAAGCCTTTCCCCTCCTTATGGTATACACCCCACTTGCTTCCGAGGATAACTGGGATTCCTAACAAAATCCCACAAACACATGGACCTTCATTTCACAAACACACTAGGCAGACAAGAGTAGAAAGATTTAAGAGGAGTATGCAGTCGAGAAGGGTGTAGGTGTAATAGTGCCTGAAAGAGCTTTTTGGGAGGAATGTTTCCATAACTCCCTAGCTGCCTTTTTCTGTTATTTTATTTGAAATAATTTTATTTGAAATAAAGTTATTTTTAAAAAAAGAATAAATGAAGGGATGTTAGATTCTAAATGGAGACAATTATTGCTTTAGTTATGAAATGCTGTTAGGGCAGCGGACTTGGCCTAGTGGTTAGGGCGTCTGTCTACCACATGGGAGGTCCACAGTTCAAACTCCGGGCAGGGGTGTCCCCCGCATAGGGGAGCCCCACGTGCAAGAAGTGCACCCCGTAAGGGGAGCCGCCCAGCACGAAAGAAAGTGCAGCCTGCCCAGGAATCGTGCCGTCCACACGGAGAGCTGACGCAACAAGATGATGCAACAAAAAGAAACAGATTCCCGTGCCTCCGACAACAGAAGCGGACAAAGAAGACGCAGCAAATAGACACAGAGAACAGATGACTGGGACGGGGGAGGGATGGGGAGAGAAATAAATAAATAAATCTTTAAATAAGAAAAAAGAAATGCTGTTAGGATTGGGGGGGCGGGGGGAATGCCCACCTTCTCAGGAGATGCGTGCTGAGATGTTTAGAAGGCAAAGCCTCACAGTGTCCACAACCGGCTTTCAAAGAACCCAGCAGGGAAAGCATGTGTCGGAACAGAGAGATTCATGAGTAGATAGACATAGATAGACGCAGAGCTGGAGAAAGTGTGGAGGGCAGCGACGATTGCTGAATCCCATTGGAGAGCACAATGGGATGGTTATTCTGTGCTTTTGACTTTTCTCTATATTTAAAATTTTCTAAACTGAAAAGTTGGGAGAAAATGAAAAAATAAAGAACAAATGAGGAAAATCTGGATCCATAGTTGCAGTGAAAATAATCACAACTTTCACTGGGGAAAAAAATCCCAGCCGTAGCCAGAGAAAAACATTGTCAGTCAGTCAATCAATTATTCAGAGGCTCATTAGGGGCCTAGCACTTCTCCAGACAGTGAAAGGAAAACGCAAAAGTTCCTGTCCTCAAGCTGCTAAGGATGAAATTCAGTTCCACGGGGATTTTTTGCCCTGGGAGATTCCAAAAAAAGGACCTAAGTTATACCTGCGTAGTCAAGGAGGTTTCATTCTCAAGAAGAATACTTTGTCAGGAAGGGAAATAAGACAGGATGTTCTAGCGTGTCGGAAAAGAGGCTGCTAAGAGAAGTCGCTGTCAGGTCCCAAATGGGGTGAAATGTGCAGGGCGTGCGGTGGAGTGTCTGGAAGAGGAGGGGAGTGGGCTGCACCTGCGCAGGGGCGTGCTGGGAGAACCTGGAGCCTGAGAGGAGGGACGGCGGAGAAACCGACGCCAGGGCCTGCCACCTCCAGGCCCGGGTCAGCGGGTGGACGAGCCTGGGGTGTGTCCTCCCCGCTCAGCTCTTCCCAGGGCAGGTCGCCAGGGGCTTCCCACGCCTCTCAGTGTCCGGGGTGTTTTTGCTTTTAAGAGGTGTGTGTGTGGGGGGGGGGACATTTCCCCCCATGTGGATAATTGATAATTCTCAAAAATTTCATGGAACAAATGGGGATAAAGATTTCAAAGCAAATACTCCTACTGAGCTAACGGTCAGCCTTTCCACAAATACCTGTGCCAAGATCTCTCGTAGCGTACTGGACTGCGTCAGGGAGCAACACAGGCAAAGCGCTGCACTGCAAGGAGCTCGCCCTCTGCTTAGGGCTAGGGTGTTCAGGGCAGAGTGGGCGAGCTTCAGGTACCACTCGACCCAGGACGTTCTCCTAGAGCCAGCCCCTGCCTCTGATGGCACTGGGGTGGGGGGAGGATGCACTGGCCATCGGAGGCCTGGAGATGGCGCTGCAGGGGGGTGGGGAACGGGGGGCGCTGGAGACCCAGGGTGAACCCCCGCCTGCCCTAGCACGGACCCTGCTGACCTCAGAGCTGGTGGAGACGTCCAGGCACTGGGCACTTAAGCCATCCTGACGGGCAGCTGTAAGCAGGCGGCTCCGCTTAGAATGACTTATGAAGATGTTCTGTTTTTGTTTTTAAACACACCTGACTTTGAATAAATGAGCCTTGTTCTGCTGCGGCTTGCTCGGTCGGTAGAGGTGGGGTCTGGCTGCGGACGAGGGGTCGGTCCAGCTCTGGACGAGGGGTCGGTCCCGCTTGAGACGAGGGGTCGGTCCCACTTGGGACGAGGGGTCGGTCCGGCAGCAGACGAGGGATCGGTCTCACAAGGGGTGGCGCGGTTCGGCTGACGGGGTCGCCCGGCGAAGCCGGCGACGAAGGGGTCGCCCGGCGAAGCCGGCGACGAAGGGGTCGCCCGGAGAAGCCGGCGACGAAGGGGTCGCCCGGCGAAGCCGGCGACGAAGGGGTCGCCCGGAGAAGCAGGCGACGAACTGGGGACAAGGGAGGCCAGGCCCTTGTCGGGGGCTCTCAGGACTGGAGGGCGCACGGCAGAAGAACCACCGCGGAGACAAGGTAAACACGCAAGTCCACTTTACTGAGGGAGAGGCAACAGTTTTATAGGGGCTGGGGAAGGCTGATTGGTCGAAGCCACGCCCTGTTCTGATTGGTTGCCGGCGAAAGGTCAGTGGGCGGTACTGGACGGGGGAGGGGTGGTGGTTAGGGATTGGCTGTCGCTGTTGCTGGGGGAAGGGGCAGGGTTTCGGGATTGGTGGCTGCTGTTGCTGGGGTGGAGGGCAGACTTGAGTTTCCCGCCCACGCCTGGCTGTTGCTGCTGTCGGGGGAGGGGAAAAGGGCGGGCTGGATTTTTCCGCCCACACCTGGCTGTTGCTGCTGTCGGGGGAGGGGAAAAGGGCAGACTGGAATTTTCTGCCCTGCGCCTGCGCAGGGAGAAAGAAGGCATCGTGTGGCACCATCCGGGAGGAGGGGCGGCCGTGGAAGCATGGCTGCCGAGAAGGGGAGACCCGAGGGCACTCTGCGCCCATGCCGAACTTCCTTCAGGGGTGGCGGTGAGTTCGACCAGCCACCCTATTATGGGGGCAGCGGCTTGGCCTACCGCGGCCGCTCCCCCGCCAGGCCAGCAAACCACGCTTCAGCCCGAGGGGTGACCGCATTTCCCCCTTCTTTTCAAATAAGGACCAGGATGGCAGCAGCAACAAGTAGCTGAGGCCCAAGAGGCAGTAAGCAATGAGGGAAGCGGGGCTGAAGAGGGAGGCGAGTATGCCGGGGATACAAATGTACAATTTGGGGGGCGGTATCTTGCCATTGCAAGCAAGGGTGGCCAATGTCCAATTCTCGTTGATCTCGGTGGCTATAAGGTCTATCTGTTGTTAAAAGTCCCAAATGACAGCGCGTTACAGGTAGTTGATCTCTTCTTGGCGGCGAAGAGCGGTAGAGGCAGACTGTGTGATGGTCTGGAGGATCGCAGCGGTGAGGACAAGTCGCGTCAGGGCACCAGCGACGGTGGTGGCGGCAGCGTCGGGAGTGGTGGAGACGTAGGCGAGGACAATAAGAAGGCCAAAGTCTTCACGGGTGCGAGAGAGGCCGATGTTAATGGGGCGGGCCGACATGGGGCGGCCCAATCTGCAACGCAGTAGGGGTTCAAGCGAAAAAAGGAGGGGGGCGGGGGACGAGAAAGGATGCTTTGGATGGCGGAGAAGAGGAGTGAGGTCGAGACAGGAGGAAGCTCCGCAGAAGTATGGGGAGGCAAGAGCAGAAGCATTATTGGATGCTAGAAAGCAGGCTGCGGGCCGGGGAAAGCGGGTTGCGGGCCGTTTAGCAGGGCTGGAGCTGCTTGAGAGCGATGGCGGCATGGGGGCCGTGGTTACAATCTTCTGGGGTGGTAGCGGCTAGACAGATGGCGGAAAATATTATCAAGAAAGCAAAGGTTATGAGAAAGAAATAGAGTATTAAAGGCTGTGGGGGAAGTGAGAAGATCATTTAGAGGATAGGGTTGAGAATGGTATGTTTAAGACAGAAGCTTTGTGGTTTGTAGGAGACTGCTTTATAAACGAAGGAGAATGAGGGCAGTAAATATAGTAACGATAGATAGGAAGATGACAGTGAGGAGGAGTCTTTGTTTAAGGTTCCAATCGTCCGGCGCAACAGTGGCTAGGCCGATAGCGAGGGGTGTTGCTAAGTAGACAATGGCTGCAAAGACAAAATCATCCTCTGTTTCCTTAAGAATAACTTTTCTTTAAATACTTAGTAGCATGCAATATTAGAAACCGTTTCCTAAAAGCAAGTTGGCAGGGGAGCTTGGTTGCTGTTAATCTTTCCTGTTACAAAATTACCTTTTATTATTATTATCATCAATTTAGTTTTATATATATATATTTAAGAATGACCTTTTGGAATTAGCCATTTAATACCTTAATGTAAACTATTGAAGATAAATTTTATCTTTACAGAACACATTCCCTTACGTAAAGTTATCACAATACCTTTTACACTTGCCGCATGCAAATTAAATTTCAAGAGTTTATGAAAAATTAGCCATCTTACTTTAGGACAAAATACGTCTTTTTGCAAAACTTATTACATTTCCGTTAGCATTTTTACAAACTTTTAACCTTTTTAATATTCATATAAGTTTTACATTCTTTATATTATCCTGTGAAGAAAAATAAGTTATTCATTTTAATCTAGGCAAGAACAACTTTTTATGAAGACGTACAGTTAATTTTGTTAATTAAGACTTACAATTTTTTTTAATTGTAGATATCTTATTAACATTTAAACTTATGTATTAATATAATAAACTTAAGTATTAATATAAGCGCTTATTTAATTTTTGGCCATTTGAATAGAGCTCTTTTAAAGATTTCTAGTAATTTATATTTACCATCCGGAGGTATCACAATATACGTTGACATTGAATGAACAGACAGACAAACACAGAACAATTACAACACATTAACAGAAATATATAATTTATTTACAGTTGACTCATAATTCTTTCTTTCTTGGTATAGCTGCTTTTAAATCCTTTTTTATATGGCATATCATAGATTATACCCTTCAAGATTTCTTCTGGACTTCATGTTGCCTGTAATAAGCCAGGAGGGAATCTTTTACCTTCCTGCTCCACAGCAAAAGTGACCCTATCTATAAGGTGAGTATAGGTGTCCGGGTCCCAAAGCTGACACGTGGTAAGCCACGGATTAAAGGGGAGAAGAAGGTCCCAATATACTTGAAGCTCTTTGAAAGAGATCTTACACCGGTGAGTGTCTAGGAGACCGCTGAGGGCCCGAACTTGTGGGGCTTGCTTAGCAGATAGGATGTTACCCATTGCTAATGGCCTTTTGGAGCCGATAAGAAAAGGGGCCCTTACCTTGAGAGCGCGGCAATGGGAGCCGAGGTGCGCGGTGATACGAGGGGTCGGAGCCGGTGGGGCTCCGACGGTGGTCGCGGGCCAAGAGAAGGCCCCGACGAGGGGAGGGCGGAACGACGAGCAGTGGAGCAAGGCAAAGGGGAGCAAGCGCGGAGGGGAGGAGGCAGAGGTGAAGGCAGGGGTGGAGGTGCTCAGGCATGCGCTCCTGAGAGTTTTATTGGCGCCTCTTAATCATAGCGGGTCGGTATAAGCCCCCGACATGGAAGGAGAAAGCCATCCAGCGATTCTCCCAGACCACCGTGGATCATATGAGGTCACCAAGGTTCAGGAGCAGCAATGCAGAGCGAAAAGATAGGGGTGAGAAGAGAGGAGAGCGTAGGGCTATGGTAGGGTTACTTCAGACGTGCAAGCGCGTGCTCCCGAGAAATCCAAGGCTCCTCTTAATCATAGCGGGTCGGTATAAGCCCCCGACATGGAAGGAGAAAGCCATCCAGCGATTCTCCCAGACCGCCGTGGATCGTATGAGGTAGCCAAGGCTCAGGTAGCAGCAATGTTGCATGAGAGAAGTCCCAAGGTGAGAAGAGAGGAGGGGGTAGGGCTGTGGTAGGATTACTTCAGACGTGCAAGCGCGCGCTCCCGAGAAATCCAAGGCTCCTCTTAATCATAGCAGGTCGGTATAAGCCCCCGACATGGAAGGAGAAAGCCATCCAGCGATTCTCCCAGACCGCCGTGGATCGTATGAGGTAGCCAAGGCTCAGGTAGCAGCAATGTTGCACGAGAGAAGTCCCAAGGTGAGAAGAGAGGAGGGGGGGCTGCCAGGTTATGGAGTGAGGCTGTGGTGGAGTTGCCTTGCCCCACGTTGGGCGCCAACTGCTGCGGCTTGCTCGGTCGGTAGAGGTGGGGTCTGGCTGCGGACGAGGGGTCGGTCCAGCTCTGGACGAGGGGTCGGTCCCGCTTGAGACGAGGGGTCGGTCCCACTTGGGACGAGGGGTCGGTCCGGCAGCAGACGAGGGATCGGTCTCACAAGGGGTGGCGCGGTTCGGCTGACGGGGTCGCCCGGCGAAGCCGGCGACGAAGGGGTCGCCCGGCGAAGCCGGCGACGAAGGGGTCGCCCGGCGAAGCCGGCGACGAAGGGGTCGCCCGGAGAAGCAGGCGACGAACTGGGGACAAGGGAGGCCAGGCCCTTGTCGGGGGCTCTCAGGACTGGAGGGCGCACGGCAGAAGAACCACCGCGGAGACAAGGTAAACACGCAAGTCCACTTTACTGAGGGAGAGGCAACAGTTTTATAGGGGCTGGGGAAGGCTGATTGGTCGAAGCCACGCCCTGTTCTGATTGGTTGCCGGCGAAAGGTCAGTGGGCGGTACTGGACGGGGGAGGGGTGGTGGTTAGGGATTGGCTGTCGCTGTTGCTGGGGGAAGGGGCAGGGTTTCGGGATTGGTGGCTGCTGTTGCTGGGGTGGAGGGCAGACTTGAGTTTCCCGCCCACGCCTGGCTGTTGCTGCTGTCGGGGGAGGGGAAAAGGGCGGGCTGGATTTTTCCGCCCACACCTGGCTGTTGCTGCTGTCGGGGGAGGGGAAAAGGGCAGACTGGAATTTTCTGCCCTGCGCCTGCGCAGGGAGAAAGAAGGCATCGTGTGGCACCATCCGGGAGGAGGGGCGGCCGTGGAAGCATGGCTGCCGAGAAGGGGAGACCCGAGGGCACTCTGCGCCCATGCCGAACTTCCTTCAGGGGTGGCGGTGAGTTCGACCAGCCACCCTATTATGGGGGCAGCGGCTTGGCCTACCGCGGCCGCTCCCCCGCCAGGCCAGCAAACCACGCTTCAGCCCGAGGGGTGACCGCATTGTTCCTGGGGAAATTCTAATCAAGGCACCACCGTATGAAACAGCCTTTACCTACCTCAAGGAACTTACACCTTGTTTGAAAAACAGAGCCCGCGGAACGAATAATAAGGCAATCAAGTGACAAAATTCTGGGTATGGATAATTAAGAGTTCAACAGAAAATTGAAAATGCACCACGTATGGTAAGTCAGGTTTCTACCCAAATAACTTTTGTATTTCCAGACGAAGAAACGGTTTACTCTCCTTAGCCTCCTGCTGCGTGGACTTGGCCGTTAAATCAGACGCTGCTCTCAGCTGCTGTGAGAATTGAGAGGACAAAAATGCCCGGCGTGGGCTGGAGAGTTCCAGAGGCGAGGGGAGGACTGGGCTTTGAAGAACGGGGCAGCTCGGACGCAGCCGCGCATCCTGGGAGGAGGCGGAAGGACGAATGAAAGGGGGTGCACACAGCTGGGGGGCACTGGACTGCGGGTGCAGGATTTGTGCAACCCGAGTCCCTGCTCTCGGAGTCTAAACCGAACTTGGTCCGTCAGGCAAAGGGGGGTTGTGGGTTTGGGCCAAGGGGATGATGACGTAAAAGCAGCCGGTTGAGGACACTGAGTTAACAGACGACCCCAGACGCCCAGAGGTGAGGGAGGCCGCTTCCTGCCCTGCTACAGCCACACGCGCGGCGAGCCTGAGCTCGCAGGGCCTCGGAGAGGGGCGCAAGGACGGAGCTCCTGCAGCAGCAGCAGCAGCTGGTCTGGCGGGCAGCGGTCAGGCAGGGACGGGGCCTGCACGCTGAGGACACCTTCAAGGCCGCACACTGCAGGAAGTGGCCGGAGCCCTCTGGGGTGGACGTAAAGGAGGCACTCGCGCCCTCGGCCGTGTCCACCCAGCAGCCACACTGGCCAGGTGTGGCTCTGCCTCAGCTCCTCAGGCTCCCGCCCTCCTGGGGCTTACGCTCCAGCTTGGCCACACGATGTGGAGGGGAGGGACAGGCAGCGAGTGTTAACAGGTAGTAAGGGAACGAAGTGGCTGTGGAGGCAGAGCGCACTGAAGGACGGGCGGAGGGCTGAGGGCGGGGGCGCCCGCAGAGGGACAGGTGGCCAGCACCCCGCCCGGGCAGTGGCCTCTGAGCCCAATGGAGGGGTCCAGCGAGCCCAGCAGGCTTCCGAGGAGGGCGGGAAGGGGGCGGCCAGCGGCACAGGCACAGGGAGGCTGGGGTGGCCAGAGGAGGTGCCGGCCCACGGGCTGCGCTTCGGGCTTTGGCTTCTACTTGGGGGAAACAAGGGGCCTGTGGGGGGCTTGGGGGAAGAGCCACCTGCTCCGCCGGCCTTGGCTGCGGTGCCGAGGGCTGGTTGTAGGAACGAGGGCAGGAGCGGAAGAGCTTTCAGGAGACCCTCAAAGGAACGAGGTGAGATGGTGGTGACTCGGGCTGGGTGGGGCAATGGAGGAGGGGAGGGTCAGCTGCTGGACGGGTCTGAGGGTAGAAGCCACAACTCTTCCTGAGGGATGGGAGGAAGGGCGGGAGAAAGGAAAGCTAACGAGGGGAGCGGATATAGCTTAAGAGGTTGAGCACCCGCTTCCCCCAGGTGAGGTCCCGGGTTCAATCCCTGGTAACCCCTAAAAAATAAAAAGCTAGTATTGACCCCAAGGTGTCCCTCAAGCTGGAATTGCCTCTGCTGGGATGGGAAGGTGGTAGGTAGAGCTGGTTCTGGAGGGACATAGGAGAGGGCTTCTGGATGTGTTGACTGTGGGATGCCTGATGGACTTTCAAGTGACGGTGCCAAGCAGCTCTTGGATATGGGTACCTGGAGTTTGGGTGAGGAATAAATTTGGGAGTCCTTGGCACGTAGATGGTACAGGAAGCCAAGAGATGGGCTGAGACTACCACGGAAATAAGCCAGGACCGAGGACTAAAAGGGACAAGGACTGAGCTCTAGGCCACTCCAAACTCTAAAAAAGCTAAAGACAATAAAGTAAAACTGAAAGTCTAACAATCAAATAAAAAGAGATGGAATGGGAGGAGAGGAATTGGAGAGAGAATTTAAGAACCTTCTGAGGAGTTTTGCTACAGAGGGGAGCAAAGAAACAGGGCAGCAGCTGGTAGGAGGGCTAAGGTTCAAGACCCACAGCAGTTTTCTTTTTAAAAGAGAGTTTGTAGACCCTTTTACTGATGGTAGGGAGATAGAAGAAGAGAGATGGTGTGGGGCATTTTCAGGATTTGGAGTTGTCCTGGTGGTGCTGCAGGGACAGATGCCGGACGTTGTGCGTCCTGTCATGGCCCACTGGGGGGACTGGGGGAGAGTGTGGACTGCGACGTGGGCCACTGTCCGTGTGCTGCAGAGTGCTCCAGAATGTATTCGCCAGGCGCAGTGGATGTGCCGCGATGATGGAAGAGGTTATTGATGTGGGAGGGGTGGGGTGAGGGGGGTGGGGGATATATGGGGACCTCATATTTTTTGAATGCAACATTTAAAAGAAAATAAAGAAACAGAAAAAAAGAGTTTGTAAAGGGGAATTCGATTTGGGAGGCAAGACTTTGAGTTTGAGAAGTAGGAGGCCACCCAAGGGAAAACATCAACAGTGTCCAGAGGGCCAGACGCACCGATGTGGCCTGAGAGCGGGTGTTGGGTTGGTAGAGGGGTGCTGCCCAGCATGGGGTTGGCCGGAGGTGGGGGGAATGCAGGCTGCAGGGGGTTAAACAACGGTGGAGGTAAACAGGCCATGTGCGCTAGCCGCCTAGAACTTCCACGTGAGAGGGAGAAAGGAAGGAGCTGGGCCAGGAGAGCTTCAGCAGTAAGGGGCAGAAATGGGCTTCGTGAGAAGGCGTGAGCCCCAGGCGAGGAGGACGGGGCTCCAGGAGACCAGGCTGGTCTAACCAGGGAGAGAGGAGCCGCTCCTCCCCAGCGAAACCAAGCCAGAGCGAAGCCACAGGGGAGGCGGCAGGTGCTTCAACAGTCCTTGGACCCAGGGCACGGGCCAGAGCGTGGCAGGTGCAAAGGGACCGGGTTCTGAAGCTGCCCCCCCACAAGAGCCAGGAGCCCCCTAACCCCCATTCTGCAGATGCTCCTGGTCAGAAGCCCCCAGACCCCCCATCCTGCAGACGTTCCTGATCAGGAGCCCCCCAGGCCCCCCATCCTGGTCAGGAGCCCCCCCCCACCCCCATCCCTGTCAGGAGCCCCCCAGGTCCCCCATCCTGGTCAGGAGCCCCCCAGACCCCCCCCATCCCTGTCAGGAGCCCCCCAGGCCCCCCATCCCTATCAGGAGTCCCCCAGGTCCCCCATCCTGGTCGGGAGCCCCCCAGACCCCCCATCCTGCAGGTCTCCCATCCTGCAGACTCTCCTCATCAGGAGCCCCCCAGACCCCCCATCCCTGTCAGGAGCCCCCCAGGCCCCCCATCCTCGTCAGGAGCCCCCAGGCCCTCCATCCCGGTTGGGAGCCCCCAAGGCCCCCCATTCCGGTCAGGAGCCCCCCAGGCCCCCGCCCTGCGTCCCTCTGGCTCTGCACAGCACCCACCTGGCCCTCCTCGGGCTGACGGCCGACAGGTCCACCCAGGCCGGCTTCTCCCCCTCCCACCACGTGCAGAGGGGGCCCGAGCTTCAGTCTCAAGTCCCAGGAGCTGACCCGGGAGCTGACCACCGACTGGCTGGACTGGGCAGATGCCCACCTCCAGCCCAGCCCTGGAGGTACAACCCCCCGGGGTGCATGTGGAGGGTGGACAGGGGAAGTGGTGACTGCAGGAAGGTGCGGGGGTGGGGTGGGGGACGGCAGGGTGGGCTGGGAGCCAGGCCGGCGTGGCCCCTGAGGAGAGTAAGAACGCGCTCCTGAGCGACGAGGCAGAGCCCCCACTCGAGCGGCCATGAGCGGCCGAGTGCCAGGAAGGCCCCCTGGATGTGAGGCACCCGTCAGGCCTGGGCGTGGCTGGAGAGAGCAGGGCCACCCCCGGGACAGGGGCGAGGGCTGACCGGGTGGCGGGGCTGCTGATCCTGTTATGGGCTTAGGATGAAAGGCTGCTTCTTTTTTTCTGAACAGAATTTTTTAGATGCTGCAGGGTGTGTGTTTCCAGCCGCCCAGTTTTGCCAAGGCAGCTCTGGGAAACTGAGGCAATGTGCCACCCCCCTTAGCTTGCTCTACGTCTGTGACTGTCACGGGGGCAGGGGTGGGTGGTCCTGCTGTGCAGTGGCCACAAGCCGGGCCAGCGGGGGCCTCGCCACGTCGCAGTGCAACAGCAACGGTTCTGCTGCGAATGCCATGTACGTGATGTCACCACCTCCTGTGCCATTCATTCCCTCATTCACTAATTCTTATGGTCTTCGGGTTTGCTGCTCTGCATTGGATCCTGGTGCCAGAGTTGAAATACCACGATCATAAGAGGTGGCACAGCTAATTCTCCTTCTCCTGTGCTTCCACGTTCCGCGTTCATAAGGGTTAAAACATTTCCACTTAACAGATGTTCAAAGAGACTCTTACCCACCTTCTGTCTACTCAGCTATCTTTCGTTCTCTCCCCTGCAGCACAAAGTAAAGAGGTTAGAGCTGTAACCCGATGAGCAAAGCCCTATGTGTCTAACCCCACCCTTTTTTTAACAAATCACTTTTATTGATGCACATTAATAAAGCATACAATTCATGCAAAGCGAGCCCGTCCTGAGAAGAAGAGGGGATGCTCCCTCCACAGCAGGCAGGGGTCTAGCTTGGAAGCCACTGAAAGGAAGGTGCCGGGTGCAAATCCAGCCCAGGAGGCTTGTTTCACGTATCTGTAATAGTCGGGTATAGAGGTTTATCGGACAGTTGTCGTCCTTGGCAGCTCAAAGTTGTTCAGGGTCCTGTCCATGTTTTGATAGTTCACAGCCACCTTTTCAATGCAGCGTCCCCAACGACAGCGCCCCGCTGCTGATGGGACTTGACATCAGCACCCCCAGCCAGTACCAGGCTCGTGAGCTCTGATTGGGAAGCGGGAACCAGCCATCCCAGTTTCCCCGGGAACGAGGGTGTGCTGGGCAGGAGATTTCGGTGCTATTAATGCCAGCTGGGCCCTGAGCCTCAGCAGAGTGGCGACTCCTACTCTCTGGTCCATTGGACTTACCCAGGTCAGCTAACAGGGAGGTGAGGATGGTCAACCACCACACCAGGGAACCAAGAGAGTCTACAACTGCAAGCAGGAGAATCCCATCCATCAGCCATGTGGGATCTAAGCCCCCTCTCCATTTAGAGGTGGAGTGGACATCACCATCCCAGGGTCCACAGGATGGAGGCATAAAATATGGATTAGAGTGGATTTACTGATATTCTACTATACCACTATTGTGACTAGTAATAGAAGAAATTGTAGCATTGAGGAGGAGAAAGTGACCACAGTAGTTGCTGAGGGCAGGGGGAGGGAAGAAGAGAGGTGAGGTGGGGGCATTTTTGGGACTTTGAGTTGTCCTAAATGATATTGCAGGGACAGATGATGGACTTTATATATCCTGCCATAACCCACTGAATGGACCAGGGGAGAGTGTGAACTACAATGTGAACTATAATCCATGTGGTGCAGCAGTGCTCCAAAATGTGTTCACCAAATGCAATGAATGTGCCACGATGATGAGGGAGGTTGTTGATGTGGGAAGAGTGGGGGGTGGGGGGTGGGGTATGTAGGAACCCTTTATTTATTTTTTTGTGATGTATATATCTTCAAAAAAATACAATTTACAAAACTGACGGGGGCAAAGGGGTGGGGAGTGGGTTATATGGGAACCTCATATTTTTTAATGTAACATTCTCTGTGATCTATTAACTTTAATTAAAAAAGTGTTAAAAAAAAATAAACTAAAACCTGCAAAGCCGAGTTGGCCACCCTGTTTGGAAGTGACCCGTACGGGAAGCAGGCTGGCCTGGACCCCCATTTTGCTGGCGGGGGCAGCGGTGGCATGGAGTTCCCCTCTCACACCGGTTCTGCAGAGGAGTGCTGGGATTTGTTCCTGCAGACACAGGTCAGAGCCCGTTTCCAGTCATTCTCAGAGCTTCCGGATATCCTGCCTTCTATCCCCTTTAGACCAGGGCATTTCGTTAGCTCACCAAGGCCTGGGTTCAGATGCTCCAAGGCGGGACGTGGTCACAGAGACGCTGCGCCAGCCTGCCCCGCCCCGAGCTGTTAGAGGGCTGGAACATGCCGCAGGGGCTGCAGACACAGCTCATTGGTGTCCAGTGGAAAAGAAGGCTGGTGTCCCAGAACCGCAAGCAAGATCCAGAAATTCCCGCCCATCAGACTGACGGAGGTCGTACCCACCGCCGGGAGAATGGAAGGAGCTAGTTGGCCTAGGTGGGTCAGACTTTTCCCGAAGCGCATGCCCAGAGCTGGCAAGAGGTGGACTCCAGGGTGAAAATCCGGTTTCTCCCAGGGAGGCGCCACACTCCGCTGCATGTGGCTCTTGCCATGGCCGGCTCACGTACGGCCCCGGACAAATCCTGCTCCACGGGACTCTCCTCTGAGCTCCTCTGTGCTCGCTGAGTGCAGCGCTCTCCCATGCAGTGTGCTTTATTGCATGCAGTTATCCTGCGCCCGTCCATCTCCATGCTACCTGGTGAGCCACAGCTGCACTTGGCCCTGCATCGAGCAAGAGAGAAGCTGTAAGAAAGTCAGAGAGAGAGTCCTAAGAAGGTCCTCGAAGTCCTGACCGGGTCTCGCCTCGGTGCTGAACCCAGCCCAGCCAGGCCCTCCGTTTGCGTGAGAACTTGACTGTGGAAGTGCGGACATCCCGGCTTCTTTTTCCTTTTAAGTGCCTCCTGCGTATCTTCACCTCTTGGCGAGGCTTCTGTGTACTTGGGTCCTTAAAGAGCAGGCACAATGGTGCCTCTGCACGCCGGAAACCACGAGCCCCTGCCTGCCTATTAAAGACTGCGCGGTGGTGTCAGGAAAGCGCTGGCTTTGACTGGAAAGAGCTGTCCCCTGGGCTCACCAGGAGCGGTTTGCTGCAGAAGTGGTGGCTCATTGTTTAAAAACCACTCACTCCCCTTCCCATTCTTTCATCAGCGCTGAGGGATGAGAACCGAGGAGCGAGAGAATTAAGACACCTTTAATCAAAGAGAGCTCAGTGAAAGGACTGACAGAAAAACTTGTCATTTTGAAATGAGCAGGCCAGTTGTTTCAAAGGAAATTATTAGCATATTTCAGGAACAGCATTGTTAGCAGGACTTGAGGGTGCCAAGGCACGAGGACCCAGCGCTGCATGTTAAACAGAGGAGATCAATCAGCTCCCAGCACAGAAGGCCCTGCAGCTCCGAGCCGCGAGCTGCAGGCCTTTGCCTTGATTTTTCACCTTCAAACGCAGCTCACGCGACTGCAAAGAGACCAGGAGCAGCGGATTCTGGGGGCGCAGCCGTCCAGGGATCCCCGAGAAAGGAGCACCGGGCAACAGGGAGACTAAAATCGATGCGTTCTTCCGCCAGGACTCTGGATGGCATCAGATTGCTCTGGAGACGCAGGGCGTGTGATCAGCCGAGGTTGGGCGACGCGTCTTGAACGCCTTCCACGCTGCGTTGCAGATGTCGGCACGTGAGCGCCCCAAGGCCCTGCAGAGGGCTCCGTCTAACGTCCTTGAGCCCGGGACTTCTCAGATGCGTTTGACCACATACATTCTTTTTTTCCCACCCATAAACTGTCCGGTGGAAATAGCATTTCATGGTACACAGCTTCAGAAACGCTGGCACGGCCCGTTTCCAGCCCTCATTTGGCCATCGGTCAGTTTCACACTCTTCAACCAAAACCTTCTGTGAGAACCACTTCAGAGCTGGGCAGGGGAGCTCTGTGCTTCGTGTCTTAATACAACGGCACCCCAGGAGACGTGCCGAGGGGCGGGGGTCTCAGACCCTGGGCTTGGGAGACGCCCGGGCACGGTGCAGCCCCGCCCCTGGTTGTGCGGCCCCAAACACCCTCAGCTCAGGCCGGCCCTGGGGCGAAGCCTGGACGAGGACCCGGCGCGCGGGGCGCGGGGCGCGGGGCACGGTCCAGCCTCGGGAAAGAGCAGTACGCGGACGCGCACGGAGGAGAGGCCTGGCTGGCAGGCAGACCACCTGCCCTTGAGGCAGGCGAGAGGCCCCAGCACTGGCCCCCAGGGCCGATATTGGCTGTGCCCCCAACTCCGTGCACCCAAAGCTGTGGCCCCTGCCCGTAGGGGCCTTCCATGGCTCAGGGTGGACGCGGTGCTGCTCGGGGAGCAGGGAGGTGACCTTCAAACGGCTGGGCGGGGCCGGCCAAGCTGGAAGGTCATCGGACGTCTAAAAACCAGCAAACCGAGAGGCGGGGCCCTTCTCGGGCGGGAAAAGCCACGATGGGTTCTAACGCTCAGAGAGAAGTTGGGAAATCAAGGAAGGCGCTCGGGCGCCGGAGCAGCTCTGCGAGCCACGCTCTGGGTCACAGCAGCTGGCCAGGGCGACGGGGGCTGGGACAGAGCCTGCCTTCCACTTGCTCGAACAAAGGGGCGCCTTGTGCTAGTTCACGCCAAGTCCCACAGCGGCCCAGGCGGGCACGATGCAAACCTCAGGCTGGGAAGCAAAAGCAGAGCCGGTCAGGCTCAAGCCAGCACATTCGTCAGGCTTAATTTGGACAAAACTTGCATAATACACCGAGGCGGTAGACAAATGCAAGCCCAACCTGGCAAAGGTTGGCAGGGAAACACGGCACAGAGAAACGGGCTCGTGGTCAGTCCAGGGCAAGCCAGCTGGGCAAGGGCCTGCCCCAGCAGTGCCAAGACCCCATGGCCCCGGTGCTCTTTCACACGGGGAGGGCGTGCCTCTGACCTCACGACCTCGGCCTCTGGCTGTGCGCGAACTTTCCTCTAGTTTCAATAGAGTGATGGAAGCCAAGGATCCAGGGCGGGCTTCACAGGCAGGCCTGGGGACCGGGAAGAGAATGCAGAACCTCGCGCCAGGGTGCTTCAGCACTGGGCGTCCAGGGGCAGAGCCTGCCCGGAAGGCTCCGAGTACGGGAACCTCGGCTTTACTGACTGGAGGCCTCACGCTCCAGGGTATGGTTCCAGACAGGACCCACGCCTGCCGTTTGAATCACCTTCCTCTTTCAATTGACATCCTGACAGGTTTAGCTTCCAAGATCGCGCCTCCAGGGTGCTCGCCCGTCTCTCTCTCCCCCAAGCAGCTGTATTTTACACTCCCCCCCAACCACTTGCTCTTTAAACCGTCACCATTTTCATAAATTTCATACCATTTCACTGAATAACTGACTTCCCACATCACAGAGAAAATAAATGTCACCATGAATGAGCTTCTTGAACCCCTAGCCAGCATTCCAGACTTCAGCTCTGATGGCGCCGATCCTCGGCACCGCTTCTCTTGTTCCTGGAAGCAAATATCTTCTCCAAACTAAAGAAAAACACCCCCTTTGTTCTGTCTGGCCCTCAAGCCACTACTCTATCTTTACTATTATTATTTTTAACCACAGAACATCTTAAAAGTATATCATAGACGTCTGCTTCTGCCCTTGGTGAGTATTCTCCCTCACTGAACAACTAGAAAACTGCAAAAATTTTTATAAGAAACGTATTTTTTAGACATTGAACAATAGGCAGTACAGAACAGACTGACAATTGAAGGAGAACAGACAAGATAAGCCCTACAATTTCCCTGTCTTAGTATGTGGGGGCAACTCCCAGGAAGGGGGTTCCCAAACAGTCTGCTATAACAATGAGTTCAGGAAAAGAGATCAGCACTGGGAGGCAGGAGCAGGATGGCAGGATTTGTGAGACAATTCTGAAAAAGGGGAGCTGCGCAGACAAAGTCCTCCGGGGACTGAGAAGGCTGCTCACGGCTTTAGGTGAATCCTGGTCTGCACGTGTGGAAGGAAACGACTGGGTGGTGGGGAAAGACCCCTGGAAAGCAGCAAGCTCCTACAAGGGTAAGAGTGATGTGCACCCCAACAGCCAGCGTCGAGGAAGGCACCCCCTTGGGAGCTGGGTAAACTGGCCCTAGACTAAAGGCAGATCCACACCTGCTCTAAATCAGCTTAGCAGCAAGTCTTGTCAGCAGAAAACGGATTTGGAATAATTTAACTGTGTTTCTAGGAACTTAGAAAAACCCAGCACCCCCAAAAATGTAAACCTCCCAATGTTCACCACCCAGTGAAGAAATTACTAAGCATGCAAAAAGCAAGAAAATATGAACCATTATTAGGGGGAAATGTAACCAATAGCAACAGGCTTAGAAATTACAGACATTATGGGATTAGCAAAGATGTTAAAATGGACATTATAAGTATGCTCCCTTCAGAAGGGGTTCACTGCCATGACAGATAGCCCTTCTTTGGACCTGGTGTTTCTGCGTGATGGAATTGGACTCAGAGGGGATCTCTTTTCACAGGACTTGCATGCTACTTTATTGGAATTGTAGTCGGTGCTGGGTTTAAGATATATGTAGGGGATTTGAATCTCTGGACTGATAATATGACACCCAGGCCCAGAGCCTCAACAGACTTCAGCTCCTACACTTTGACTTATTGGACTTACTCCACTCAGCTAACATGGAGTTGAAGAAGGTCAACCACCACAACATGGAGACTAGAGTGTCTACAACCGGAAGCAGGAGGAGTGCATCCAGTACCCATGTGGAATCTAAGCCCTCACTTGACATAGGTGTGCAATGGACACAACCAATCCAATGTCCACAGAGAAAATGTGGAATGGGTGTGGGAACGGTAGCCATGGTGGCTGCTGGGTGTGGGGAACGGGAGGAAGAGATGAGATGTGGAGGCGTTTTCGGGATGTGGAGTTGTCCTGGATAGTGCTTCACGGACAATTACGGGACATTATAGATCCCCCCAGGGCCCACTGGATGGAACGTGAGAGAGTCTGGGCTACGATGTGGACCATTGACTATGGGGTGCAGTGATGCTCAGAGATGAACTTACCAGGTGCAATGGATGTGTCATGATGATGGGAGAGAGTGTTGCTGTGGGGGGAGTGGGGGGCGGGGGCGGTGGGGTTGAATGGGACCTCATATTTTTCATAATGTAATTTTAAAAAATAAATAAATAATTAAAAATAAATAAATAAATAAATATGCTCCCTTGTTCAAGGAAGTAAGGAAAAAGAGAAATAGGATGAGGCAAGAAAAGAAAGACATAAAATGACCCAAGTGGACTTCTGAAGATGGAGGATACAGTATCTAAAATAAAAATATACTCTAAGTGTAGATTATCCACAGCAGAGGAAAATATCAATGAATATAAAGATATATTGATGGAAACTCTATCAAATGAAGTAAAGAGGAAAAAATTGAAAAAAATGAACAGCGATGTGTCAAAAAATATCTAACACTCTAATGTACATGTCACTGTGGTCCTGGAACGAGTGAAAAGAGCAAGGGGAGGAAATGAAGGAATAATGGCCAAAACAATTCCAAATTTGATGAGAACTATAAACCCATAGATTCAAGAATCTCAACAGAACCCAGGCAGAAGAAATACAAGGAAAATTATAACCAAATTGATGAAAACCAGAGATACAGGGAAAGTTTTGAAAGCAGCTGCAAGAAAAAGATACATTACAAACTGCTGCCTACATGATAATGTGGCTGTGGGCTAGGGGGTGCCTAATAGAACTAAGCTGCTGGAAGAGGAAGAAAATATGGCTACATTGTTGTTCTGTTCTGTTTCCATGCTCGTTATGATTGGGCCTATTTAGCCAAATTAATATAATTAGTACAAAATTTTTATCAACTTGTTAGAAGGGATTTTCGGTTTTGAATCAATAGCTTACTCCTGAACTTCAAGTCTTAAAGAGTACTAATTCAAAAGATGTGTGTTAACTGTCTAAATGGATAAATAAAAGCTTAACTGCATTTATGCTGCTCAAGTTATCCTAACTGGTTGCTGATTACTAATAAAAGTGTTTCCAAGAACAAGCATGCATGTTACAGGCAACATGGATTCCAAAAGAAATCTTAAAAGCAGTATAATCTAAGATGTGAAATGTTAAAAAACATTTAACATAGCTGTTAAAAAATAGCTATTCCAGAAAAGTAAGAATTTTGAGTCAAATTGTAAATTTTATGTTTCTGTTGGTGTGTTGTAATTGTTTTGTGTTTTTCTGTTTGTTCAATGTTAGTGTATATTTTGATACCTCCGGATGGTAATATAAATTAATAAATAAAAATTTCTAAAAGAGTTCAATACAAATGGCCAAAAATTAAATATGCACGTATATTAACACATAAGTTTAAATGTTAATAAGATCTCTACAATGACAAAAATTGTAAGTCTTGATTAACGAAATTACTATCAGTCTTCATGAAAAATAGTTCTTGCCTAAATTGAACTGAATAGTTTATTTTTCTTCACAGGATAAAATGAAGGATGTAAAACTTAAATGAATATTTAAAAAGGTAAAAAACTTACAGGAGTGCTGACTGAAATTTAACGTTTGTTCAAAAAAGTGTGTTTTGTCCTAAAATAAGATGGCTGGTTTTCATAAAATTAAAATGGAAATATGCAGGACAGAACTTAAATGCATATAACAAGTTGTGAAAGGTATTGTGGTAACAGTAACTAAGAGAATGTGTTCTATGAATGTGAAATTTGTCTTAAAATAAAATAATTATAGTCTATATGGTTATAAATAATTATAAAATGTTTGTAAAAGCATTGTTTGAATTAAAGTATTTAAATGGCTAATTCCAAGAAGTCATTATTGAACAATACCTGAATTGATAATAATAATAATAAGTAATTTTATAACAGGAAAATTTGTTGGCAGCCAGCCTCCCCGGCCAACTTGTTTTTAAAGACTGTTTCTAGTAGTACATGCTACTAGGTATTTGAAATTTTAAAAAAAGTTATATTTGCATATAACCAAACTGAATTATTATTTTAACAAATTTGTTTAGTGCTAATAGTAATGGTATGTTGTAAGAGGTTTGCTTGGAAACAGTTTCCAAAATCATTTTGATAACTTATGTATGTAGGATGTATAGAATGTGTTTTTATTATTAAGGAAACAGAAAATAATTTTGTCCTAAGATAAAATGATTGGTTATTAAGAAAGAGTAAAATGTGGGACAAAACTTGAATGAATATTGAAAGTGTGAAAGGTTTGTGGAAAAGGAATTTTTATGGTTAAAGTTGAGTAAGATTTGATGGGTCTATCTATAAAGTTTTAAAAGCTTTAGTATCAAATAGTATATTAATGCAAAGTTAAAATTTTGTTATTTCTCAAAGTTTCTCAAGTTATTAGTCTGTTTTAGTAAAAGTTTATAGAGTTTTTCTCCTGAATAATCAATATACAAAAAAAGTTTGTCTTATCAAAATAGCTTCTTGTATTTAACCTTATTGTTTCCTTGGTTTTTAAAAAAGAAATAAGTCTTATCACTTTTAAAGGAACATAATGTTCAAACCTGCTTTCTCAAAGTCAGATCCTGAAAAATATCTTTTTATTTCAAACTATTGCAAAAAATTTGTTCTTTTCCCTTGAAAAAATTAAAATAATAAAATAGTTAAGTTCCTTTAATATCTTATAAGTTAAATGGAAAGTATTTAAAAGTGTTATAAAATTAAAAGGATTCTTTAACCCTCTATTCATTAAAGTTGTGTGAATAAACAGTTCATATATAAATACTTAAAGAGTGTATAAAATTCCTGGAAATTTACCAATGTTTCAGCATAATATTAGACAAAAGTACAATGTTGTTAATCATGGTTGTAATTAAAAAATAGTTTGTGTCACTAAAACAAACTCTTATCGTAAATTAAAGTAACACCATTGTAGTATGCAGCCATCCCAAATATTGCTAGTTTGTTGCAAAAAAATTAATATCCAACTGTGTCACTATCACTTTGTTTTAAAACTTGCTAAAACTTTCTTTAGTATTTCCTTAGGCAAGTCAAGCCAGTCGGCATTCTCCTACCTGTAGAAAAGTCCACAGTGGACTTTCCAGTGCTGCCCCAAGGCTGTGTGCATAGCCCAACCATCTGCCATGGCCTGGTGGCAAAGAATTTGGCTGTGTAGAAGAAATCTGTGGCTGAAACCCTACTGATTTTGTTAACATTTTGTTTACATTTTGTTAACCAGTAATCCTCTTTTCATAATTAAAAGAAACATCAGAGACAGTAGTATCTTATCTTAAGAGCCTAAAATAGGCAAACAATTGGGACAGGCTACAGAGTCCCTGCTGGCTATCAAATTCTTCATTGTTGTTTAGTTGGGTAAGACAAAACTGTAACCTCTGCTGTAATTGATAAAGTACAGTGTTTTCTCATGTTAATGTAGTTTGTAATATGTTGGAATACTAAAAATCTTTCATCCCTCACTTAGCTCAAATATTAAAACCATTGTATGTGTTAATTGGGGAAGATACTTCATGGGAGTAGGAGGACCTCCAGCAGGCTACTTTAAAAATAAAAAAAAAAGGGGGGGAGAAGGTGGACAGTGACTTAGCCTGTGAACTGGATGTGGTCAGCGCAATATTGGCTTTGGGTGGGGTTTGTGGCAAAGGCAGCGTTCTAAACAAGTACCCCTTGGATTTCAGTCACATTTCTGGGAAGGGGCTAAAAGTACAACATGAAAAAGCAATTGTGTGCAGCATAAGAAGCCCTGCTGAAGGTAAAAGATTTAGCCAAATAGTGTCTGGTCACTCTGAAGCCTGCCATCCCTATCTAGGGCTGGATTGCAAATACTAAAAACAAGACAGAAAAAATAGACTGTTGTGACTCACCCTCTGGAAGAAGAACTGGGACGCCTGCCAGCAGTGACAGGTAACTGTCTACACATCCCTGCCCACTCCTCTAACACCTCTCTTAGGACTGTTGAGGCAGATGCCTTCGTGAGGATCCAGAGCCACACCATTGAGACCTGAGAAGAAGCAGAGTGGCTCCACCAGAAGGGCGAGCTTCTTGAGTACCAGATGCTGTGGTGCCTAGCCCAGCAGTGCCGGCCGCCTGTTCCTTGCCAGCAGCTCATGGACTTCACCCATGAGTGTCCATTGTGCTCCCTTCAATGACTGTGACATCGGACGCCTCCTGGTCTTGGGAGGGATGAGGTGTGCTTTCACTGCTGCAGACACTGCATCGGGACTCTACAAGACAGCTACTATTTTCTGACTAGAAAATGAATCATTACAACAATGGACTAAGTTTAAATGCAGCACTGAGTTGAGGCTCCAGGTCCAATAAATATGCTAACAGCAAGACCAACGAAGGCATTGAAATTATGAGTTACAATTCCAGCTGCCCCACAGCTCAAAATGGGGGAGTAATAATAATTTGTCGCTGCCTATGCCTCAAACCATACAAATTGGGGAAAATGAGGTCATTTTTTGACGGAGTACTGGCCTATATAGCCTTGCTGGTTGAGAATCTTAAGCACATGAGAAATGAAAGTCTATTAATTAATGTCTGCTAGTTGGAAGTCTTATTGTTTATTGTTGTATAATCTACTGCAGTTATAGATTATGTATAAATGCAGCTTTGAGCTTGGTAGAAGAATTATAAACTGTAAATAAGTGCTTATGCCTACAATGTGATTGAAATGTATCTGGTTTTGTGTGACATCCTATGTATATAGTAGCAGTGATATTCCTTAGGAATCAGTGAAATGTCATTTGCATGGTCACAAAAACAATTTAAGCTTAGTTATTTCTCAATTACAAGCCCAAGTAACCAGCATTCAGCATGCTCATTTGCAATTGCTTTCTGCCTCACAAACTATGACAGGAATTGCTGATGGATTAAGATCCCTGCACCCTGTGATATGGATTAAGAGTTGGGGAGGGGGTCTTCTAGGAGGTATATTAATTATCTGTTCCTGTCTGTTTTGTATATATTCAGTCCTCAGATGCACACTACAAACCCTCTGGGGTATGAAGCAGCAAGAAATATCCAAATCTGCCTTCACTGCTTTGCAACAACAAAAAGGGGGAAATGTGGAAAAATAGCTTGAATTTGAATATGGGAACTTGGCTTGAAGTTGAAACATTTCCATAGTGCAGATAAGCGTGGACTTAGGAACACCAGCCTTGACTAGATGGAATGCTGTCTGGTCATCTTGAAAATAATTTGCGTGTGGAGGCATTTGAACTTTGTATGGCCTGCTCCCTAGTATTGCAGGTGCTGCAGCTTTAATAACGAGCGGCATTGAAAGTAAACATAGATAACTACTGCTTTTTAATTTCTAATAAATACGATGTGGAAACGAGGGTCGAGGCTCTCAGTTCCAGCAGCTGTTGAGTCCCCTGGTCCCATCTTTATTTTCTCCCTTCTGTCTTCCTTCTGTCCTTTATTTCTTCAGTTCTGCGTCACCTTCCCTTCATGCAAACCTGTTGCTGAGCTGGTCTCAGAAACGAACAGTGCAACAAACATGAGAGCGTTAGCAGAGTTCTTGTCAGAAACTATGGGAGCCATTCGACAATGGAGTGACCTATATAAAGTACTGGGAGAAGAAAAACGTCAATCTAGAATTTTACATGGAGCAAAAATAGCTTTCAAAAGTGAAGTAGAAAGATCACCTTCCAGATAAACAAAAAGTTGAGAAATTTATCACCAGTAGACCTGTGCCATAAGAAATATTAAAGGAAGTTAGTTCTTCAGGCAGAAAGAAAATGATACTAGATGGAAATTTAGACCCATACAAAGGAATGAATAACAACACAAATAAAAAACTTACGGGTAAATATATGACAATTTTTAAATTTATGATCTCTGTAAATGAAAATTGTATAAAGCAAAAATAACAATATATTATGGAGCTTATAACATTTAAAAGAAAAATATATGACAAAAGTAGCACAGAGTCAAGGATGTAGGAAAGGAAGTTAATTTTCTGTACTATCCATGAAGTGTTCCAATATTGAAGTTATACAGTGATAAAGTTGAAGATGTGTACTGTAAACCTTCACCACATCAAAAAAAGGAAGGGGGTAGCTAATAAATTGGCAAAGGAGATAAAGTGGAATCATAAAAAATACAGCCAGGATTTATCCAAATGCAGGCGGGAAAAAGAAAGTGGGGAGGGAGGAAGGAAAACGAGGAAAGAACGGATAGACCAAATGGGAAAGAACAGCAAGATGGTTGAATCACACCAAACCATATCAATAACTACACTGATTGCAAATGGACTAAAGACTTCGATTAAAAGGGAGAAGTTGTTGATTGTATAAAAAAGCAAGAAGAAATGATATGTTGTCTCTAAGAAACCCCCTCTAAATGTAAAGACAAACATAGGTTAGAAGTAAAAGGAAGAAGCAGATGTGGTGCCTGCTCCTGCCTCCCACAAGAGAGGTCCTGGGTTCGGTCCCCAGTGCTCCCTAAAAACAACAAAAAATAAATAAACAACAAGCAAATAAATGGAAAAACCTATTCAGGGAAGCCAATGTGGCTCAGTGCCAGCTTCTCACACACAAGGTTCAAGTTCAATCCACAGCCCTGTTTCCACACACACACACACACACACACACACACAAAGTAAAAAGATGGGGAGGAGCGTGGATGTAGCTCAAGTTTGTAGGGTGCCTGCTTCCCATGCACAAGGCCCCGGGTTCAATCAAATATTTGAAAACTAAATAACATACTTCTAAATAACTCATGGGTTGAAGAAGTCACAAGGGAAATTAGAAAAAATACTTGAACAAAATAAAAATGACAACAAATAAAAATTTGTTGGTTGCAGCTAGGCATTACTTAGAGGGAAATTTATAGCATTTATACTTAGATAGATAGGCAGCTCTAAAAAAAATGAAGTAGGCGTTCACCTTTACAAACAAGTGAAGGAAGGGCAAATTAAAGCAGAGGTAAGCAGAAGACAGGATATAAGATTTTAGAAAAAGAAATGAATAAATAGAAAACATGATAATAGAGAATCATGAAACCTAAAGCTGATACTGTGAGGAAATCTATGAAATTGAAAACCTTCATTTGGACTGATAAATAAGAGATAAAAGATAAAAGAAAAAGAAAAAGAAGAAAAAGAAAAAGAGAGGACAAGGATTATTAATTAGAGATTAGGATTATTAATTAGATTATTAATTAGGATTAGGAATTAGAGACAGGCCATTACTCCAGATTCCACAGATATTGAAAGGATAATAAGGGAATAATATGAACAATTTGTGCTAATAAATTCAACAAACTAAATAAAATAGATACAAAATTTTGGAATCAACATTCTCAGCTCTCTGGAAATTAACCAAAGATCTGAAGCTGTCTGGAGAGCATTTATTCAAGAAAAGCAACTGACTCTCAGTAAGAACACTGAGGCTTGTGGGTTTTTAGCCTGCCCTATTGCTCGTCTCTCTAGCTCATCCGTGTTCTTGAAAGCCAACAGCCCCAACTGGTGAAAAACAGCAGCCTGGCCACCACTGGTGGTGGGCAGAGTAGTGGTAGAGCACCCACAGAGCCCCACTCCCCCAGAATTGTCATTATTTCATCTGACTGGTGGGTCCCTGCAAGATCCCCACGCACAAGATTTGTACAAATTTGACCTGAGTAGGAGCCACCCATGCAAAAAACCTTTTCCCCAGGGGTGTTTGTTGAAAACAATCAGGGGCAACTGGTTAGCACTGCAGCTACCTAAGGGCAGAGGCTGGCTCTGGGGAAACAATAGCTTTGGGAAAACCCACAAGGAAGGGCTGGGGACTGAATCCTGGGACTCTGAATGGCCTCTAAGAAGCTGCACACACGTGTAGGGCTGTGCACCTGCTCCTGGCAGGCGTGGACTCAAGACAGACCTGGGCAGCCCTGCGCAAGCAGGAAGGGGAGGTCAGAGCAGAGGGGTAAAGGGTGGAGCTGAGACCCAAGGTGGGGCAAGGACTGGGAGGTCTTTTGTCCAGGCGTTAGCTGGCCATTAAGTTGACCAAGCAGAAACTGACACAGGACACCCACTGCGGAATTACTGCAGAAAAGTCACCAAATGAGCCAAGAGCAGCGGCAGCACCAGGCACAGCAAACGGGAGCAATCACGAACCCTGGAGGGGCAGGACCTGACTTACTAGCTCCACAAAACTTTTGTGACCTGAAAGAAACAGGCAAGTATGTCCCATGCAGAGGATAAAAAGCAGGCAATAGGAGCTTCTCAGAGGAGCACCAAAGAGGTGGGAGCACAAAATGGTGCGGCCGCTTTGAAGAACAGTTTGGCTGCTTTCTTTAAAGTTAAATAAAAATGTACATTATCCTCAGCAATCCTTTTGCTAAAATGTTTACCTAAGAAATATAAAAAACAATATGCCCACATGTTCATTTATTCACAACAGCCCCCAAACTGGTAAAACCAAGCATTGGTAAGCTGGTGAAAGGATGCACAGTTTGGTGTAGTCCTCCTGTGGAATCCTGCTCAGCAAGAAGGAGGAGTGAACTCCAGGTGCATGCAGCCATGTGGGTGTATCTAAAAGCCTTACGCCAAGTCAAGAAAACCCAGATGAAACACCATGTCATGTAGAATTCCATTTACATGAAGTTCCAGAAAAGCTAAAACTATGGAGGCAGAAAGCAGACCTGGGGTTGCCAGGGGCGTATGGCAAGAAGAGAGGACTGACCCCAAAAGGCCACTGGGGAACTTGTGGGATAATGAAATTGTTCTCTGTCATGAGCAGGTGGTGGTGATGCAACTATGTACATTTGTCAAAACACACCAAATTGTAGACTGAGAACTTGTTTTATCATTTAAAAATTATACCCTAAACTGATTTAAAAAAGATCAGAGACAGTGACACTTGCTGCAGTTTCACCTCCCAGTCAGGGTCAGCACACACAGTCAGGCACCCCTTCCTGCAGAGCCCTTCCAGGCTCGTCAGTCGCCTCTTCCTTCAGTCTTCGCCTGCTGATCCCCCTGCCACACTGGACGTCATCTGTGGGCTTTCACCAGGGCCCTCTCTCCCAGCTGCTGCCACTGTCCATCTGCTCAGCGTAGTTGCCTCTCCAAGCTGCTCCTTCTCTGTCTGTCCTCAGCGGTTGGTCAGCATTTTGTGCTTTGCTTTTAGTTTTCTGCTGTCCTCACTAAATGCTTGACCTCATCCCCCCACGATTTCACCCACCTCTTCCAACTACAACCTCCCAAAACTCAACCCAGGCTTGACGCTCTCCCAGGGTCTTAAATTAAGTCAAGGGAAACAAAGAAAACCTAAAAACAAATCAATTTAGATTTGTTTTCATTTAAATTCAGTATATACCAAACAAGTGGAAGGAATTCATGAGAAAAACAATTACAGTAAAAATCAAATGGACATTAGCGTTGAAATCCAGTGAAAGTTTATAATCACTGCCCTTCAATCCAATCTCTGAATCTGGATTTTAAAGTCGCCCCACCCCCATCACACCTCCAGAAGAGAGAGCGTTAACTTCCCTGGGACTCTCCTTCCAGACCCCAGAGCCGCCGTTAGCCACCTCGGCCGCCCCTCAGGCTGCTGCGAGCCGCCTGCTGCACGCACATTTCCTAGGGGATGAGCCTACCTGAGCTGCACAGGCTCCCAAAGCACCTCGTAAAGCAACGTGCCTGCTGCCCTGCATGATTCAAGGAGCACGTTCCCGTGAATCTAAGGGAAGAAAATCACAGTCCACCATAAAATGGATTCAGCGGTCACGGCAGTGTTCATAAAATACCTCTTGTCGGCTTCTTAAGCACAGGTTTTAATAATTTAATGTTTTTTCTGCCAAGACACAGAGATTTTCTGAAACAGGGACAGCCAGCAGCGAGACAAAGCCGACGTCTCCCCCGTTTTCTTGGCTACAGAACCGGTGCCTCGCGGCCACCTTTAGGCACCTCACCATAGAGAGTCCCTCCCACCAGGACCCTGATTTGGGGCCACCTGCATCCTCAGGTTTTAAAAAGTTTAGTAAAGAAAACAGATTTAGTATTTCCATTTGTTCCAACTTGTTTTAGTTTCTGAATCCTTACACCAAACAGAAAACCAGCCAATGTACAATGTAACATACAAGCCAAGCGGGACCCCTGGCAGGCAACGCCACGCTGACCCAACGGTTCCCAGAATCATTCTCCTCTTGTGCTTCCCAAATCAATTTATATAACCGGGATTTTAAAACACTTTCAAAATTAAAACATTTTTCTTATATAAAAAGCAACACATTTCCTCAGAAAATTTGGCAACTAGAGAATATACAAAGAAGAAAACTAAAATTAACTAAAATTACCCATAATGCCACTGGTCAAGAATTATAGTTAGCATTGTTGTACAGCTTTCCAATTTTTTTAATGCTCACATGCACAGATCTGTGCGTATTTATGAGGTCATACCGTAGACATTGTTCATAATCTTTTTTTTCCACCTTTAATAATTCACTGTGGGCTTTTCCTGTTATCATATAGACTGTGGAAATGTATTTTAATGACTTACAGGATTCCATCTTATTTAACTATAGCATGACTTACATAACCCAGACCCTACTTTTAAAAAAACGTTTCAGTCGTCCCTATTTCCTATTGTAAATAACACATCCTTGTATATTCATCTTTAGCTCATCTCTTTTTATAGGATTAATTTCTGGATGACACACCTGTAAATTTTTACGAAATGAGCATAGGACTTTGGAAATTCAGCATTTAGGACATTCCAGCCAAGAGCCTCTCTCCAGACCCTCTGATTCCTCCAATCGGAATTGCCCTCTCATCTTGTGCTTCATCTTGTGCATCATCTGTATGATGGGGATAATAAGAGTATCTATCTGTAGAATCATTTTGAGAATTAGATGAGAGAATGCATGTAAAGCACCTAGAATAGTTTGTGGGTCTAGAAAGTACTAAAAATGTTACTACCCTCCTTAGTCTTAGTGTTATAACCAACCCTCAGTTAAAACGTTTTACAGGGGAGCAGAAGTAGCTCAAGTACGAGGTCTTGGGTTTAGTCCCCAGTACCTCCTTAAAAAAGCACATCACAGCACTTACCAAACTCTGGCTTGTGAGGTGATTAGCTGTGCAGCTGCCTCTCCTGCTGTTTGGTGGTAAAGTCTTTAAGGGCCAATGCTGTGCTTTGTAACTTAGCATGGAACTTTGCTCACAGCAGGCACTCAGTCAATGTGTTGTGAATGTGTTAAATTTGTATTTTTGCTTGTAATGGATAAGAAGCACTTGAAAAAAGATCCACTTCAAAAGAATCATAGCTACTGTATTTTCTCTGCCAGCAATGACCTTCCAGTTCGGGTTTTTATCTATAAAGGATTACTATAGCTTTTCTAACTCCTAGCAATAGGATATTTGCAACAATATTCTGAAAAAGGAAGAGAGCAACTAGCTCCATTTTGGAGGAACAGAATGCTTATATTGGATATAAGCAAGTCACTGAATTATGAATATATTATAATAACTCAGAATAGTCAAATCTCAACTATATACACAAGCATACTAAAAATTTCCACACTGTCTTTAGTTAACTCTCCTATTTTTTCTCATTAAAACACTTGCATAAAGTTGAAATTTGGTTTCCATGTAGACCACCAAAACGATTCCTTCTAAAGTAGATAGTTTTCTTTCATCATGGTAGCCCTTGGCCTCTCTGTAGTATTTGACACACCTCATCATGAATTCTAACTGGAGCCTTTCCTTAACTCTGAGAACAAGATACTCTTTGCTGGGTTCATTTGTCAGCTCCATGTTGAAAATTCTTGAGTCTCCACTTTCTGCCCAAACTCCTCCAGTCATGTTTCCTGTGGTTCCAACTACCTGCTGAGCATTTGCTCAAGGGCTGGTCAGCCCATCACTTCTAAAACCCAATTCACCAACTTCCCTGTTGTCTCAGTCTGCCAGAGCTGCTGTGACAAATACCACACAGTGGGAGGCTTAAACAACAAGCACTTATGGTCTCGTTTTTGGACACTAGAAGTCCAAAATCAAGGTGTCACTGAGGCTGTGCCTTCTCACCAAAGTCTGCAGCGTCTTGGTCCCAAAACAACCAAATCCTTGGGCTCTTTGGCTGACACCGCTTCTTCTGGTCCCAGAGAGAGCTCTCTCCCCCAGGTTTGCTCTTCCTGTTTTCTCCCCAGAGGCCACCATCACACGGTCAAGGCCACCCTTGTCTAGTCTAGAGTTCCTCCCTGAGGCCTCCATCACATGATCAAGGCCACCTCACCCTCGTCCAGTCTAGAGTTCCTCCCTGGAGGCCTCCGTCATATGGTGAAGGTCACCTCATCCTCATCCAGTCTAGAGTTCCTCCGTCACATGGTAAAGTCATCTCACCCTCATCCAGTCTAGAGTTCCTCCATCACATGGTGAAGGTCATCTCACCTTCATCCAGTCTAGAGTTCCTCCATCACATGGTGAAGGTCATCTCACCCTTGTCCAGTCTAGAGTTCCTCCCTGACATGGGCAAGGCCACCTCACCCTCATCCAATCTAGAGTTCCTTCATCACATGGTCAAGTCCACCCTTGTCCAGTCTAGAATTCCAGTCTTGATGTCTTCATCATGTGGTCAAGGCCACTCTCGTCCAGTCTAGAGTTCTTCCCAGAGACCTCCATCACACAGTCAAGGCCACCTCACCCTCGTCCAGTCTAGAGTTCCAGTCCTGATGTCTTCATCCCGTGGTCAGGGCCACCCTCATTCCATTTGGCCTCTCCTAAGTAGGATCCTAGAAGTTCCTGTCCACAAATGAGTGCACACTCAGCTAGTAACCCATCCCCAAGGGTTCTGTGGATAAACGGGCCACATCCACAAGAGCGAGGTTAATGTGGAGAGTGCGCCTTTCCTTGGGGTACGTGATTCATTCTGCCACACCTTTTGAACCAATTCCTGCTCCTGCTTTCCCATTTTCCTTAATGGTTTCACAATCATTCCTGTGACACGGTCTTCACAGCTCAGTTCTCTCTGACTTGACAGCTTCCTTTTGGAACCAGCCCCCCCACCCCACTCGCCCAGTTATTAGTCGTCCTCTGTCAAGCTCTACCAAAGTGCCATTTCCTGAATATCTGTGGGACCGGAGCCTTGGCTCAACTCCAGCCTCATATCTCACTGGCACGACTAAAACGACTGCCCCCCTTGTCACTGATCGATCTGCTCCCTTTAAGTGGTTCTTCTTGCAACGCAGCTGCAATCCTTCGTTTTCTGGAGGACTTTGGTAGCATCTACGATCAGACACTATTAACGCATTGGCTGAGCAGTACGTGGCCTCGGCCTGGCATTCTGACCCCTTTTCCAGTCATGGCCAGGTGGTTTCAGCACTGTCCCTAATCTCCACAGGGCTCCACCCCGGTAACATCGTCTTCACTTTCTGAGTATGGAATTTGACTTAGACAGGTTCAGTAACTTGCCCCAGGTCACACCACTGGCAAATGGGTGTTTGAATCGAGACCTGCAGAGTCTGTGTCCTTTTTCTCGGTGGATTTCTCTCTACATTTTTTTTTTAAAGATGTATTTATTTCTCTCCCCTTCCCCACCCCCCACCCCCCTGGTGGTCTGTTCTCTGTGTCTATTTGCTGCGTCTTGTTTCTTTGTCCGCTTCTGTTGCTGTCAGCAGCATGGGAATCTGTGTTCTTTTTGTTGCATCATCTTGCTGTGTCAGCTCTCTGTGTGGGCGGCACCATTCTTAGGCAGGCTGCACTTTCTTTCGCACTGGGCGGCTCTCCTTATGGGGCACACTCCTTGCGCGTGGGGCTCCCCTACGTGGGGGACACCCCTGCATGGCAGGACACTCCTTGCATGCATCAGCACTGCACATGAGCCAGCTCCACACGGGTCAAGGAGGCCCGGGGTTTGAACCGAGGACCTACCATGTGGTAGACAGACTCCTTATCCACTGGGCCAAGTCCGTTTCCCGATTTCTCACTAACGATCTTCCTCCCTCACTGGAGGGAGACAGCCACGCTTCCTGGTTAGCGTCGCACATGCTGTAGCCAATCTGCCTGGGTTTCAATCCCAGATTCATACTTTGCCTTGTGACCACATGCAGATCACTGGTCCTAGGCTGTATCCATTTTCTTCTCTATAAAATTAGAATAAAAATAATACTACCTCATGGGGTTATTGTAAGAATTAAATTGGTTAGTGAATGAGTGTTCATTTCTTTTATTTTCGTTATTATTGTTAATTTTATTGTTGCTGCTACGGCTATTGCTACGTTCTAGGCAATCCAGCCTTGCTGGCCACTTCTCAAACGTGGCTTGGTTTCTTGACACACTTGTCCCTCTCTTCACTTAGCCCAGTTACTCTCCTTCTGGGTAATACCCATTGCCTCTCTGCAAAAATGACTGCTTTGTACCACCCTGCACCAAAGTCCTCTCTCCAGCCCTGGTGATGGCATGAGTCTCTCTCCTAAGTACTTCAGTTATTAGAGGCCACAACAAGAAGACGGGAAGCCACAGGTGTCAATCTCTGCACCGAGGCCTATCAGTTAGGAAGAGCCAGCATTCTGAGACAATGTTCAGATTAAGAGGAAGAAAGGGACCCTGATATCATTGAGGAGCACAGGATTTGCCCAGCGGGCGTAGGAGGTTAAAACCTAAGGCTTCCAAAGGGAAAAAAATCTGGCCACTGAAAGACCTTAGCAAAGAAAAACCCCATGGGGTTCTCTTAGGATTTCCTGGATTCCTGGTAGCAACATGAAAGGTGTGATCAGCAGGAACAGAGGCCAGCCCTATCCCTCGTGCAGTGAGAGGGCACACCTGTACAGGTGGGTATCTCCTAGTGATGCTGCAGTGAGAGGGCACAGCTGTTCAGGGGGGTATCTCCTAGTGATGCTGCAGTGAGAGGGCACACCTGAACAGGTAGGTGTCTGTGAGTGATAATGCAGTGAGAGGACACACCTGAACAAGTGGTGTCTGTGGGTGATGCTGCAGTGAGAGGGCACACCTGTACAGGTGGGCATCTATGAGTGGTGCTGCCATGAGAGGGCACACCTGTACAGGGCCTCTGTGGGTGATGTTACAGTGAGAGGGCACACTTGTACAGGTGGGTGTCTGCAGGGGATGCTACACTTGTGCTAACACCAGCTGCATCTCTGTTACATGGGAGAAACTGAGGTGGCTTAGTGACATGGGGAGTTGCAAACAGAAAAGTGACTAAAAACCCCTGAATTGAACAAAAGAAAGTGATTCATCCTGGGCCTGCTCTGAAGGGTGAAAGGTGGAGCATCCGTTAAGCCGGCAGAGGTGGGGCTTGGCCTCGAGGTGGCCTCCGAGGTCGGGGTTCCGGGTCTCCTGCCCATCCACACCCCCTCAGTGCACTGCAGGTGAGGCTGTCTGCGCCTGTTGAGGGTCAAGGTGAGGAAGAAGATGAAGCTGCTTGCTGAGCTGGACGATTCCATTGTGCCTCTGGGAGCTCCTGGGGGGCCCAGCGCATCTCCCCTCCGTTAAATTCCTGGGCACCCAAGAGTGGAGGAACTGGACTCTCCAGGGGCCTCTAAAGCAGCAGGGAGACAGGTAAGCAGCAGAGGGTGGGGGGAGGACGGGACAGGTAAGCAGAAGAGGGGCAGGTAAGCAGCAAGAGGCAGGTAAGCAGCAGGGGGGCAGGTAAGCAGCAGGGTGTGGGTAAGCAGCAGGAGGCAGGTAAGCAGCAGGGGGCAGGTAAGCAGCAGGGGGGAGGGACAGGTAAGCAGCAGGGGGGAGGGACAGGTAAGCAGCAGGGGGCAGGTAAGCAGCAGGGGGGCAGGTGAGCAGCAGGAGAGACTGAACAAGTCTTCAAGAGCAGCGGGCCTGCTCCAGAGGCCCCGGCCGACCCAGACGTACAGGTTAAGCTCAAGAAGACACAGGGAGAACACGCTGAAGCCAAGCGTTCCTCTCAATTGCTTTTGGAAGAGAAGTTGCCACGAGGTGACATTCCCACCTCCCTGGGTATACAGTGAAAACATTAGGAAAAGCTTAACCTAGAAGAGTATGGAGCTTAAATGGTGCCTGGTTCTTAATCCTTCCAGGGTGCAAACAGATTTTACTGAAAATTGGCTTGTGCCTAACTGGACTGATGTGCCTCTGCTCCCCTCGGGCAGCCCGTGCTGGCCGGGAAAGTGCTGAATGACCGATAAGAGCTGGAGGCGTTAGGCCACCAGGGACACTGCAGTTAAGTGACCAGAGCTTGAGCTGAAGGAAGGTCCACGGGCAAGTCTGGGAGAGACAGGCTGCTCCACGAGTTCTAGGTAAAAATGAGCAGGACCCCTCCTTCCCAGCGGCTCATCTAAAACCAGCACAAAGGAACCGCGTGTTTGCGTCCTGCTGCTCCTCGTCACCTCCAGGCAGCCGTCCCCAGACCTGACAGCCTGGGCACGTCAGCGCGGGGCATCCGCTTGTTCTCTCGTTCCGTCTGACTGGTGCAAAATCTAATTTAATTTAAAGCACAATCAAGTGAAGCAATCAACACAATATGGAAATTCAGGATTTCCATTTTCTGATTAGTGCACAAATAAGAAGAAAATATATTTACTGGAATAATTACTAGTTTCGAAGTGCCTAATAATTACTCCCTTCTGGGAGCAAACCCTTTGAGAGGTGGGAAGGTAGAATTAATTCAGGGGCAGAGCAGGGCCGCTGTGGTCAGGGAGAAGGAGGAGAGCCATGGGAGTCCCGATCGAGGGCAGGAGGCTGGGTGAGGGCGGCCAGCTGCTCCCACCCTGTGCCTGGCAAGTGCAAGGAGCAGGGACGCGTGCCAAGGGTGCTCTCGGGCATCTACCGCAGGTGGCCCGTGGGAGCCTGTTTTCTTTTCTGGCCAAGGGACCCACTTCCTACCCATCATGCACAGAGGCTGGGGGGCAGCGGAGGCACCGACACCCAAGCACCCGTAAACTCCAAGCCACTCCTCGGGTGTTAGCCATTTTTATTGCATGAGACTAGGTGAGTAGTAGAACAGTCTTAGAAGGCAGCGGGAGACGCGAGTCGACAGCGTCCATCGAGTGCCTCGTGCTGGCCAAGCACAGGCACAGAGAGGCTTGCTGGGCGCCGTGCTCCGGCACCGGGAGGCCAGGGGGTGGCTCTGGCAAGGAGTGCCCTGTGAGTCCTGAGAAGAACAGGCTAAGGGCTGAGGAGAGCAGGGATCGGAAAGCTGTAAGAAGAGGAGGCTCTTCCAGGCAGACAGGGTTGCTCATTCATTCATTCATTCATTCCTTTGAAAACATATTTGCTCAACAAATGTCCCGTGTGTGTTTAATCTGTATCAGGCACTGAGCAGGAATGTGTAGGGCAGAGGGGAAGGCTCAACAGTGTTCTGGAAGGAGAGGACAGCATTAAAGTGGGGGGAGAGAGGGAGAAGGGAAGGAGAGATGGAGAGAGACGAAGGAGGGCGAGAGAGGGAGGGAGGGAAGGAAGAAGGAAAAAGAGACTGAAAGTGTGGGAGCAGTGACCACCGTGAGTGTGGTGGATGTGCGGCTTTGTTCTGCAGGTGCAGAGTCACTGCCCTGAAGACAGAGCCCAGGAGAGCGAGTCTCTCTGTGTCCAGAGGATGTGAGTGAGCAGAACCACATTTGGAGGGCAGCCTGGGAGTTGGAGGGCACCCTGGGGGTCCAAGGGCAGCCTGGGGAGTGGAGGGCAGCCTGGGGGTCAGGGGGCAGCCTGAGGGGTGGAGGGCAGCCTGGGGGGTCCGAGGGCAGCCTAGAGGGTAGAGGGCAGCCTGGGGGGTAGAGAGCAGCCTGGGGGTCTGAGGGCAGCCTGGGGGGTGGAGGGCAGCCTGGGGGTCAGGGGGCAGCCTGGGGTGGTGGAGGGCAGCCTGGGGGTCAGGGGGCAGCCTGGGGGGTAGAGGGCAGCCTGGGGGGTCCGAGGGCAGCCTAGAGGGTAGAGGGCAGCCTGGGGGGTAGAGAGCAGCCTGGGGGTCTGAGGGCAGCCTGGGGGGTGGAGGGCAGCCTGGGGGTCCGAGGGCAGCCTGGGGGGTGGAGGGCAGCCTGGGGGGTGGAGGGCAGCCGGGGGGTCCGAGGGCAGCCTGGGGTCCGAGCCGAGGGCAGCCTGGGGGTCTGAGGGCAGCCTGGGGGGTGGAGGGCAGCCGGGGGGTCCGAGGGCAGCCTGGAGTCCGAGGGCAGCCTGGGGGGTGGAGGGCAGCCTGGGGGGTGGAAGGCAGCCGGGGGGTCCGAGGGCAGCCTGGGGTCCGAGCCGAGGGCAGCCTGGGGGTCTGAGGGCAGCCTGGGGGTGGAGGGCAGCCTGGGGGGTGGAGGGCAGCCTGGGGGTCTGAGGGCAGCCTGGGGGTCCGAGGGCAGCCTGGGGGTCCGAGGGCAGCCTGGGGGTCGGAGGGCAGCCTGGAGGTCCGAGGGCAGCCTGGGGGGTGGAGGGCAGCCGGGGGGTCCGAGGGCAGCCTGGAGTCCGAGGGCAGCCTGGGGGGTCGAGGGCAGCCTGGGGGTCCAAGGGCAGCCTGGGGGGTGGAGGGCAGCCTGGGGGTCTGAGGGCAGCCTGGGGGTCCGAGGGCAGCCTGGGGGTCTGAGGGCAGCCTGGGGGGTGGAGGGCAGCCTGGGGGGTGGAGGGCAGCCTGGGGGATAGAGGGCAGCCTGGGGGTCCAAGAGCAGCCTGGGGGGTGGAGGGCAGCCTGGGGGGTGGAGGGCAGCCTGGGGGTCCGAGGGCGGCCTGGGGGGTGGAGGGCAGCCTGCAGAGTGGAGGGCAGCCTGGGGGTCCGAGGGCAGCCTGGGGGTCCGAGGGCAGCCTGGGGGTCTGAGGGCAGCCTGGGGGGTGGAGGGCAGCCTGGGGGGTGGAGGGCAACCTGGGGGGTGGAGGGCAGCCTGGGCGATAGAGGGCAGCCTGGGGGTCCAAGGGCAGCCTGGGGGGTGGAGGGCAGCCTGGGGGTCCGAGGGCAGCCTGGGGGGTGGAGGGCAGCCTGGGGGTCCGAGGGCAGCCTGGGGGGTGGAGGGCAGCCTGCGGGGTGGAGGGCAGCCTGGGGGTCCGAGGGCAGCCTGGCGTCTGAGCCGAGGGCCAGGGCAGAGCTGGAGGCGGGTGAGCCTTGGCCTCTGGCTGCTCACACGGGGCAGCCCCAGCTCCTTCGGGGGTGGAAGCCCCTGTTCACGGAAAGCATCTTAGGAGGAGGGGACTCAGCTGTGAGGGACCCCCGGGCCACGCGCCTCTGTCTGGGGACAGGCAGGCCCCAGGCCTCGTCCACCAGCCTCTGCCCCTGACGGGGCCAGGAAGCGGCCCGAAAACGCCTGCGTCCTCCTTCCGAGCTTGTGAACAGGTGGTTAGAGACCCAAAGCTCCCGAGTGCTCCAGTGGGGGCAGCGCCCACGGCCGGCGGTGTCCCCAGGCACTGGTCCACAGCCGGCAGCGTCCCCAGACGCTGGCCCACGGCGCTCTCCTTCCTGTCCGAGGCCGTCCAGACCGCGCTCCTCTCCAGCTCCCGCCCGCCCCCTCCCACAGGGACCACGAGAGCAGAGCCCTTCACCCCCTACTCCCACAGGCCACGCCGCCCCCGTGCCCACTGTCCCGGCCCCTCTCCCGGGCCTTCGGGCCTCCCTGAGCCACCAGCTCCTCATCGTCACGCGCACAGTCCATCCCCAGGGGACGAAGCTCGTCGGGCCCGTGTCGGGGGACCGGGCGCCGTCCCCTTGGCATCACTGCAGCCCCCACCCTGCCTCCTCCTGGCTCCAGCTCTCGAGTTCGGTGCCCTGGGCAGGTGCCGCCTGCTTCCCAGTGGGATGAGGAGGCTTCAGGTGCTTTGGGGCCCGAGGCTGGAGGAGGTGACCGAGGAAAGGGCCCTCAAGATGGAGCAACGTGAGGAAACCAAGCTCCCTTGGTCGGCGCCGACGCATGTTTGCTCACGCCTCTTTTGCTGCGGTGAGGGTGGTACGTGCCTCCCGGCAGAATGGAGGCCCTGCCACCTGACAGCGCTCCTGAAAATGAGAAGTAGAAGATGCTCTGCCGTCTGTTCTCCTGTAGCTACGGCTTCTCTCCTGCTTTCCTTCCCTTCCAGCCACTTCCCACTTGGACACCGCCACGTGTGCTTTCTCGCACCGTTCGCTCCCCAGCATGACGTCGGGGCTCTCACTACTCCTCTGAGACGGTCCGAGCCCCCGTGACCGCTGGCGTTCACTCCGACGAGAGCCTTAAGTCCTTTTTTATTTGACTCTCCCAGAAGGCATTCCCTCTCCAGCTCCCAGGCCACAGCTGTCCTTGTTTTCCTCGCATCCTTTAGCTGCTCCACCCCAAAACCGTTTGCAGGATCTTCTTTGTCTCTCTGTCTTTTAAATTCTGGAAATTTTTTGTCCAATTTTGTGACAATTTTCAAACCTCAGGGCGTACCCTAGACCCTCTCTTTGGAACTCCGCACGCAAACAGCTCATCATTTCAAATCTCCAACCAGATGTCTCTCGGGCACATTTCAAATCCAATCTGTCCAAAGTAGGAGTCCTTGCCCTTTTCTCTGAGCATTTCCTTTCTCCTACTTTCCTTTTAATGAGCACCATGAGCGTTCCCTGCCGTTTTCCGCCATTTGCCGACTTGTGCGGTTCCTACCTCCTAAACGCGCCTCAGCCCAGCACCTTTCCTTCCTGCTGAGTCTGCCTCCAGGTGTCCCCCCTTCTCTCCCAGGGCCAATCCCACCCTGGTGGCTCTGCTCCAGACACGCTGCAGCACTGCCAGGGACGGCTTCCTGCAGCCACGCCTGTGTTTTAAGCCATCTGTGGCTTTCTCTTGCCTACGCTGATAAGAAGCACATGATCTGAGCAAGAAGAAAAGCCAGGGGTCTCAGTGATATACAAGCTGAATAATCACCCTCTACCCAAGCTGCCTGGAAGCAAAGTCAGAAGTCTAATTAGTGTTGCCATTTTAAATAAAGGGATGAGTAAGACTAAAGATCCGTAAAACACCGAGCCTCGTTGGAACTGCTGGAGTGACCGAGGAAAGGTCGTGAGTAGAGCAGCTCCTCAGCCTACTTGTGCATCTTCCTCCAATTATCAGATCTAGCAGCCCCCTGCGGTGAGCTCATTACTCTTCGCAATGCGGCGGCGCCTTTGAATTAAACTGCTTTCTCCTGAAATGCCCTCTGTTGCTGTCACGGGGTAGTAGAGCCTCCTGTAGCAGGCTTAGTAAACGCTTTGTACACTGGCCGGGCAGATGGATGAGTGGACCTTTGAATGCGGATAGTGCCACCCAGTAAATTGGCCTGGATTAATCTACCCAGCGATCAGTGAACAAGGGGCGGGCAGAGGGAGAGGGGAGGTCTGGAGCTCCATGATGTTCCCGGGTCTAAAACAAACACCACGCAAAGGTTGGCTTGACGACAGGAACGCGTCGGCTCGGGGCCAGCAGCCTTCCGGAGCTGGCACCCTTTGGGCTTTTCTGTCACCTGGCGATGCACGTAGCAGCATTCTCTCCCCTCTCCCCTGGGTCCCCTTGACTCCAGCTTCCGGCTGCCGGTTTTTCCCAGGAAGAAGGTGATGCAAGGATTTCGTGCAAATGTTTGACTTGGGGGGTCAGTCCCAGGGCAGTGTGGGTGTGGGGTCAAGAGAACAAGGCAGAGAAGGACGAGCAGACCGTGGCCATTCTCTGCCAGTGACAGCTCTACGCTGAGTCTCAAAGGGCTGCCGGGAAGGCGGCCGGCTGGCACAGGAAGGAGCGGGAACCCCTGCCCAGCCCCTTCTCGTCCCGCTGGTCTAAGCTGCTCACACTCTGGCTGGCATTTTCTGGCTGCTCTGGCAGCTGCTGGGCAGCTAGACATCTAGAGCAGGGCTGCAGCATTTAACTCCACGCATGTGGCCAGTTGGTCCAGCTACACCGAGGACAGAGGCTGAGGGCTCAACTGGCCGTGGCCTGGCTCAGGCAAAGCGAGCTGCTAAGTGTCCAGGCAATGCTGGTTCAGACACAGGCTCCGTCAGCGTGTTCCACCACCTGCCCTCCCCAGACCAAAGCCCCTGGGGGCAGAGAACACCTGCCTGGAACCCACCTGCCTCCCCTAAACTGGGCCTGGGGGTCCTGAAGGTGAGTAAACACCTGCCTAGAACCCACCTGCTTCCCTAACCTGGGCCCTGGCAGGGGCCTGAAGGCGAGTAGGTGCGAGTTCAAATGCCGCAAGCCCTGTTCCCTCAAGGTCGTGCCTTGTGCTCCCGAGTGACCCAGTCACACCTGTCACCACGACACGTTCACGGCGAGGCTGTAAGTACCTGAGGTGCAGAGTCCTTTTCGTCTTTGTTTTCCTATTTCTAGCTGGCGTAGACAGCACTGGGGAATGTGTTTGGAATCCGTGAGCGAGTGCGTGGATGTAATCGGAAGAGTCGGTGGGATGGCGTTGGACCCGCTCTGACCCGCAGGGCACTCTGTGCTGCATATCAAGAAATATGTAAAGTGGAGCCAAGAGGCTAGAGGTCACCAAGACTGTCCCAGTGTGAAAGCTGTCAGTGCCTGTTCTCAGCATTCACTTGGGTAAGGAAGACTTTCTTTTGTGACAACATGCTGTAGCCTAACACAGAACACCTAGAAATAATGATCAGAATATTACAATTATATTTTGAAATGCAGGAGATTTCCCAAAAGACAAAACAAATAGTCACGTAATAGTGCCACGAGAGTATAGAGAGACTGGTGGAAGATTAAGATCTGGTGAGATAATGGCTGGGAATTTTCCAGAAGCAAGATGCCAATCCTCAGATGCATGGAGTGCAGTGAGGGCCAAGCAAGGGAAATAAAAATAAATCCACTTGTAGACTCAGCATAATGAACCTGCAGAATAACCAAAATAAACAAAGTAAGATCTCAAAAACAACCACAGGGAAAAAAAGACGATATAAAGCATAAATACTGCTAGATGGACAGCACAATTCTCAATAGCAGGAACAGAAGATAAAATACATTGGGATTTAATTTTGGAGTACTAGAAAAAATCACTGATATCCTGGAAATCTTTGCCATTATAAACCATTATTCAAGGTTGAAGTCAAAATAAAGACCTTTTAGACAAACAAGGACTAAAATTATTTTCCACCAGCAGGACCTCACTAAAAGGACTACTGTGTGTTTCAGGAATAAAGAAATTTAATCCAGAAGGAAAGTGTGAGATGCAGGGAGGAAAGGTGTACAAAAAAATTCATAAACAAAGGCGTAAATCCGCAGAAGCATTCACTGTCTAAAATAAACATGAACAGAGCTCAAGCAGTATTTTCAAATTCATTCATCCAGCAAATATTTATTGAGCATTTAAAATGCTCCAGGAACCACCTGAAGGGCTGGTAATGCCCTGGTGAGTGAAACAGACAGAGGCCTGCCCTCCTGGGGGCACAAGCAGTGAGTGCTTGCTGTGCTACAGGATGCTCCAAGCGGAGGTGGAGCGAGCAGGAAACGGGCACGGGCCAGGCACAAAGGAAGCCGTCTCGTCTTCTCCTGTGAGACGGTGGGTCAAGCCACAGCAGAGGAACCCCAGACGGGGGAGAGTCTTGTTCCCCTCTCGGACACTGCTCTGCTCTTTTCTTTTTCTTTTCTAATCCAAAGGGCATCCCCGATCTCCTCCGAAAGGGACAATCTGTGATTGGTACAAGGGCAAAGTCATGGCAAGTCAAGGAAATCACCAGGGGCAGCTGGAGGGCAGGTTTGCTGCAAATCTGCCTCCCAGCCTCGGGGAAGATGTGACAGTTGATTTGGGCAGGGCGTCCAGGGGCCGGAGGGCCTCGGTAAGTTGGGATGTTAGTAAAGTTTGGCACTTGGAAGGGCTTGGGCAGAAGGGGGTTTAAATCAAACCCTTTGGAACAGATTTTGTGGGTTGTGGCCGGCTGTAAATTTGTTTTAGTGCCAGCGTGTTCAAAAAGTAGATTGTACAGTCTATAAACCAGTTTCATTTATGAACTTAAACATGATGTATTTTTCTTCTTTTTCTTTTGCATAAAATAGGCTGAGTCTGGGTGATGCTACTCAAACTTTGAGGCAGAACTGTCATGCAACTGGTAACCTCTGAATTTGTCTAAGTCTTGAGTAGTGTTTACAAGAGAGGACCTGGGCTAGCAGCTCCCCTGTGCTGGGGTCTCCCTGCAGCCCTGCTGCGCTAGAGCTGGCGGGAGGCGCCTTCCCTGCTCCGGCTGTCGGAGGGGACACTGCTGTCCTCTCGTGGTACCCTCAGAACTGACATTCACTCATGCCATGGACAAAAGGGACTTTTATGGAGACTGTGTTGGCAGTTTCCTTCCAGCTGACCAGGATCTCCGTGAAAAACTGACTTCTGAGTTCCAAAGAGCCCACTTTACTCCACGTTTGGAACCTAGATGTTAGTGAGTGAGTGTGTAAAAGCCACGCAGGAGGGACACAAACCCAGCTAGCACAGCCTAGAGAAGGAAGAGGGGTCGGTGCTTCATTTAGGGAAACATGCTAGGCTCTTAGCGCCCCACGCTGAGCCCCGAGGAGAAGAGCCAGCCCGGCTCAGGGTGGGTGACGAGGCAGAGCACAGCCCAGCTAAGGAGAAGGGTCACGTGATGACAGGGGCTGGCGAACGCCAACAGAGGCTTGTGGGAACCCGCCCCGCAATCGAGGTGAGCCGCGCCTGAGTGCTGCCTGCGCGGCTCAGTGGTCCCTCCCTGGGAAGGCTGTGCCGCAGGGGCCCAGCGCTGGCCCGAGGCAGAGCCTGCGCCTTCCCTGGCCTGGGCAGAGCCTCCTCCAGGCTGCACCTGAGTGTGAGAGCCGGCAGGCCCATCCCGGCCCTGGCCTCTGTCTCTGTCCTCTGTCCTCGAAGATTTTGTGGTGAAGCACTGGGCTGGAGCAGCTCTGAAGGGACTGAAACTCGAGACCTTCAGGCTCTCCGGGCTTGTCCTGGGGAGATGGGAGCCTTACAAAGGGAAACGTGTAGTGAATTCTGCCGTCGCGACGCCAGGCACCGACTGCTCCGATCTTCAGAGTCACCTGGGGAGCTTAACAGGGGGTGGGGAGCACCCCAGACATACGGTTAAAGTCTCTGGAAGAGAGTCCAGGAACGTGTATTTTATCCAGCTTCCCAGGTGATTTGAGGTGATGAACCAAGTCAGGGACTGACCCACGGAATCCCAAGGAAAAGTCTCACACTGTGGATTCAATCCTCCAGACCCTATCAGCACATGAAAACCAATCAGTAAACTATAAACAACTCCATGGAAATGTTGACAAAGGTGGTTTCATGACGCAAAAAAGAATAGAATGGTTAATAACTACATGGAAAGATGTTCATCCTCACTAACCAAGAATCAAAGCAACCACAGCAAACTGGCAAAGGTGAAAACGTTTGCGAGTTCTTAGCACCAGCAGGGTGCTGGGAGCAGGCCCGCTTGCATCCTCTGGACGGGTGTGCAAACTGATGCAGTCTTGTTGGAGAATAATTTAGCAATATTTGCCAAAATTTTAAATGAACATACCTTTGATGGAGCGCTTTCACTTCTAAGGATTTAATCTATAGATAAACTTAAAGACGCAAACAAAAGAGATGCACAAGGACAGTCCTTGCAGATTCAGAAACAACCTGAATGTCCAAGTGTGGAGTATCCACAAGACGGATTATTCAGCTGTTCAGAAGAACGAGCTCCGTCTATGTGTGCTGATAGGAAACCATCGCTGGGAGACGAGAGAGCAGTAGGCGCGGTCCAAGTCCATTTTGGGGAAAAGAGAAAAGCCCCATTACTCAAATAAGCTCTGATTGTGTTCGTATTTACAGAGTTGAGCTTCATTCCTCTGTTGAAGACAGGCCAGTGATGCTCCTTCACCCGGCGAATCCCGCAGGAGGCGAGGCCTGTAAATGATCAGCCGTTCATCCCTGCTGTGGACCAAGGCTTTGGGAAGAGGTTGTGCTAGAGGGAAACAGGAGGGGTGCGGGACCAGACGGGAGCATGCTGGGAGAACGAGGGGCTGGTGGCTTGGGACGGTCCGTGAGAACGAGCCAGCACGAGGCCGCCGTGAGCCCACGGCTTCCAGCCGCCGCCGGTACCTGCTTCTCCAAGGGCTTGGGCGAGAGATTTGCCCCCTCTAACCTCAGTTCCACCCTGAACTTCACCTCTCTGCACGTGTGTTCAAGATAGAGAAGAAGGCTAAGCTCCCTCTGTCTCCCTCGGGCAATCTGCTCACACCGCCAAGCAGGAAGTTGAGCGGTTTCACCTTCTCCGAGGCAGGATGGAGACAAACTCGACACTGGCAAGAGACAGGAACCCCCATCACACCTGGTTCGCTTTCGGCAAAACTCGGTATTTCATCTGCCACCAACCTGCCTTCTTACAGGATTTGCTGATTCAATCCCCGTATTATATGGAAAAACACTTATGGTAATTCATTGTACTTCCAAATCATCTCTCTGAAAGAGAGGATGACTCTCTCTGAAGTTGTCATTTCACGCTAGAGTATACAGGGAAATCCCAGAATGTTTACTATGATTATGCACAGGAAAAATATCTACGAATGGCCTAAATTAGGTCAGCCTGGGAGCCCAGCACCTTTGAGCTCCCTTTACTTATGTCAGGACTTTCTTGAGAGTTTTTTCCTGTGAGTGGTCCTCGAGTGGGTGGAGGGAGGGACTGCTGGGTGGGAGTGCTGCCGGCACCTTCCACAGCCACTTGCCTCCTATTCCTCCCTCCACAGCCTGGCCTTGACCTTGGCCTGAGGGTAGTGGATGGATGGCCTCAAGTCAGTCCCAGGCTGGCCCCAGGCTGGCCCCAGGTTGCCCCGGGCTGGCCCCAGGTGGGTCCCAGGATGGCCGTCCAACCTGACAAGGTCTTCTACAGCCATAACCCCACACTGCTCTATTGGTCTCTAACTGTAGCAGTTTGACATGGTTTTGAATTCCAAAAATAGATATTGGATTATGTTTGTAAGCTGGTCTGTTCCTGAGTTATGATTAGGGCTTTGATTGGGCCACGTCATTAGGGTGTTGAGTCCCCGCCTACCACAGATAACAGGCATGGCAAAGGACAGAGTTGGGGATTTTTGCTGTTGGAGTTGGATGCTGAAGCCTTAAGCTGGAGCCCCGGTAAGTAAGCTCACAAAAGAAAGAGAAGCCAGCCCCAGGAAGAGAGGAACCCTGAGCCCAGGATAAAGAAGCCCCAGGAACGTAGGAACCCAGGAAGCCTGAACCCTTGCAGACGTCGGCAGCCGTCTTGCTCCAACACGTGGAAATAGACTTTGGTGAGGGAAGTAACTTATGCTTTATGGCCTCGTATCTGTAAGTTCCTACCCCAAATAAATATCCTTTATGAAAACCAACCAAAATACCAGTTTCTGGTATTTGCATCAGCACCCCTTTGGGTGACTAATAGACTAACTGAAGCTCTCCTTCCCCTCACACCTCCCAGCTCCCATACACCCTCTAGAATTCCTCCTTTCCTTTCTTTCCTTAGTTCAGTTAAGGGCTCACACGGTCATTCTCCTAATCAGCCACCCTCAAAACCTCAGCCTGCTCTTTAACTCTTGCCTCACCCTAATCTGCCAGTTTCAGGTCTTTGGGCAAATCTTGCTCTCTCTGGCAGCCTCTCTGCTACTTCTTTATTTCCATTCCAGTTGGATTTTTCAGAATTCAGGTCCTCCCAGCAGCCCCCGATTGACTTCCTGGCTCTCGGTCCATCTGCATGCTCATCCCCCGGGAGGCCTTCAGGAAGTCCAGCTGCCTGGCTCAAAACCCTTCCATGGCTCCTTAGTATTGCATGAAGATGCCCTGCAATCTAGAGTGGGGATTGCAGATTTCCTCCCTACCAGCCCCTGTGGAGGGTTTAGCAGAAAGAAGGAAAGACACTGTTACTCTGTTAGCACATTACCACCTAGGCATTATGCCGCAAGAAGAGGCATCCTTGTATCTGTTCCACTCCAGGACATCTAAGAGAGAGCAGGGAACGGGGGCCGGGTGTGGGCCAGGGCAGGACCTGCAGCCAATCCCAGGCTGGCGGATGTGGGGAGGGCTGGGGACGCCCCAGGAGCGGGGCAGCACCCCGGTGGACCCTCAGTTCCGGGGCTGGTGCGGGGGCGGGGCACTATCTCCCAGGGCAGCCAGTGGCCAGCAGTGGTCATCCCTGGTGGAGAGTGGAGGGGGAGGTGGGCGCGAACTCCCTTCCTCACCCCACCTCGTGGGGACGAGCAATGCTGAGTCTGCGAAAGGGGCGTGAGACGTCCGGCTGTGAGGCTGGGCTGGCGCGGCAAGGCTGGTGTGGCGAGGCCTACTGGCGCCCTGAGTAGGGGGCTCCCGGCCCCGGGGCGCTCTCTGCCCACTGCCTCGGTCACCCTCGTCCTCCATGCCCAGGTACGGGCAGCCAGCATCCTCGGTCACCCTCGTCCTCCATGCCCAGGTACGGGCAGCCAGCATCCGGGATGGGCACCGCCCTCCCCGCGAGTTCTCACTGACTTCCTGAGGCAGGAATAAGTTTCCTTTCTCTGGTCCCTGCATTCTGTTCTTCATTCTTGGGAATGTTTGTTTCACAGATAGGAGCCCAGCACTCCACCTGTGCTTGACAGCAGTAGGTACAAAAGAGATGCTATTGACTAAGAGGGAAAGAGCAAGTGCCTTTCTTTATTTTTTTTTCCTTTATTTTCTTTAAATGTTACATTCAAAAAACATGAGGTCCCCATATTCCCACCCGCCCCACCCCTCCCACATCAACAACCTCTTCCCTCATTGCAGCACATCCTCTGCACCTGGAGAATACGTGCTGGAGCACCGCTGCACCCCACGGACAGGGTGCACGTGGTAGTCCACTGCAGTCTGCAAACACCGTGACGTCAGAGCCCGTTCCGCGGCCATGGATTTCCCAGCCCCCTGCTCGCTCACCTGGCTGGTCTCGAGGAGGGCTGGCTAAGTTCTGAATTTGAAGGAGCTGGTGATGATAGCCTTCAGATGCCCTCGCTTTCTATTCTCTTTCTTTGGGAAAGGATAGAGAACACGTGCTGCCCTGGGCTTGGTGCTCGAGCACGCAGTGCTTGGGTTCAGGGACCTGTGCTGGGGTCCCGCGAGCCCAGGCGAGCGCTGCCCCTGGACGACGCCGAGACCGACAGCAGGCGCCTCGGGTCTGCGGTTCCCGTCGCTCCTCAAGGCTACGTTCTATCTAACCCCCCCGATGTCCCTGCGAGCGACAGGCAGGGCCGCTCACGCCAGCCTTCCTTGTAGCCAGGCTCCTCTGAGGAAGGGGGTCCAGGGCCCCCCAGGGCCGCGGGCACAGGCGGCCAAGCCCTGGCTGGCGTGGAGCCCGGGGCCGGCTCAGGCACAGGGAGGGCCCCTGCCTCCCGGCCTCAGCCAGGTCTCCCGTCCCCCCTCCTTCTCCCCGGGGTGCGTTGCTCCATCCAGGCCCCCCGAGACCCCGGGGCAGGAGACCGGGCTGCCTGAGGCCCCTGGCACGGCAGCACCGCTCTCCCCTGGTCCTGGGAGCGAAGGCTGTGTCAGGAAACGCCCGCAGACGCCCGCGGGTCTGACTCGACGCTGTCATCAGCCCGTCCTCCCGCCCCCTCTATTCTCCAAAATCAAAGGCTTTTCAAACCACAGCTTTGGCAGCCACTGGAGAGGGGAAATCAGTCTGGAATCTTATGCATCCAAACGGACGCGGCCCGGCCTGCAGCCCGGGAGGCTGTGGCACTCGTCCAGCGCCCGCGCCCGGGCTGCCGCCGGAGGCCACATCCTCCTCGCTCCCGCCACACCTTGAGCGGGCTTGGGGTGGGAGCCCTCGTGCTCACGCCATGCTCAGGCTCAAGGGACGCCCACGTCAAGCCGATGTACCTTTCGCTAGGACGGACGTGAGGTCCGAATTGTTTCCAGGAGCCCGCTCTGTCTGCGCTCCTATCTGGCTCCAGAGGCTTCCCTGGAAGGTTCCAACCCCCAGCGCTTGTCCTCCGATTCTCCCCTCCCAGCAGCACTCGCTCCCCTTGCACCTGTTTTCTCGCCTCGAGGCAGTGTCCGCATCCTGGCAGCACCACCCCCTGAGCCCCACATCAGGGATTCGGGGGGAACGCGTCGGGGCGGTTCAGCACAAGACGCTGGGAAGCTGTGAAACGGGGCAGAGTGGGCGCTGGGACAGGTGTGCCCGGGAGCAAACGGTTCTGCATGGGCGTTCTGTGTGACTCAACTCCTCTGTGCCTCAGTTTCTTCATCTGAAAAAATACGGCTGTTTATCATACGCCCCGTTCCAGCCTCCACTCGCGATATGTTCATGTCGGAATCAGACCCCCTGCAGTGAAAGGCCTGCCTGTGCGTTTATCCTCCTCTAACTTCCTGTTTCTGAGTCCACAGAACAGGGATAATTGTGGCCCCCCCTTACAGGTGGTCCTCAAGTGTAGGCAGTTAATGTGCCTTAAGCTTGAAGGCCACGGGGTGGACAGATGCAGAGAGCTGACCCAGGAGGGCTGACACCACCGAAGCTGAACTAGCTTCACAGCACGTGTGGACGGCTTTCGGTCAATCGACAGTGAGCATCACCAAAATTAAATCGTCGCCTGGTTGTAACTCTTGGTCATGACTTGGCTTTTCTTTGGCCAGTGAGCCTGGAAGAGCAGGGGGTCTCCGTGGCCGTCTGCCCTCGCACTCCAGCCCTGCGTCTCCTCACTGGACTCTGATTTCTGCTGCCTTCCATCTGACCAATAGGCGATGGAGCAGGGATTTACCTGATGTTACGCGAACATTGGAAGTTGGACCGGAAACAGCACTAACCATTGCTAATTGATCAGGCGGAAGCACTTTCTGCTTGGCTCATCAGGCCCTCGAGGCTTCAGAAGTTGTGGGAGCTTCTCGAGGGCGCCCCATTGGCAGCAGCTCTCGAGAAGCACCTGAGCAGCTGGCTGGGTGTGTTGGGGGGGGGGCCAGTTACCTGCACATGTCCTGCCGCAGGTGAGGCGCCCTCCATTAGAAAGCCTGGCTCCTTGAGCAGAGGGCTCTGATTCGTGTCTGCTCCCCTGGCGCCAGGGTGAGCCTCCTTCTGAGACCGTTTCCCGTTCTGTCCAGCTGGTGAGAAACAGCGCGATCAGCAAATTCCAGGCCTCTTCTTAGCGCCAGCACCGGATCTGGAGAAAGCGTGGCTCCTCTGCTGGGCTGGGGCTGCATCCGCGCAGATGGCCGCACGTGGGCGGCAGTCCAAAAGCCCCACGTCGGCCCGTGTCTGTTGACTTACCTGTACCGTAATAAGACGTGAAAAAACACTCAAAGTCAGACCCGTGTTTCCTGCTTTTCGACTGCAAAAGCACACTGCAATGTGTATCTTCTTACATTCGCATTACTCCCAAGAGGATGGATTCTCCTCGCTTCCTCCTACTTCCACCCCAAATAAATAATTCACCACAAGGCCGAAATAAAATACGTAGTCCTAAGAGGGAAAAGGAGCAGAAATCGTGCGCGCTTGGCTGTAGTGTTGGCTTCTGCAAACTCCGAAGCCCCTGCGAGGGTGACGCTCCTTGGCAGGGCTGGCACCAGGATGCCCGCAGCCCTTCATCTTTCTACTTTTGTTCGATTGCCTCATTTTTAGCAATGACATTTGAGCTTCCAAGCGGAAAGCAGGTATTTCTTGAGGCAGTTCAGCCAATATGTTTGACCTTTAGGAGAAAAAAATAAGAAACCAGGCGAAAGAGAAAGAAGAAAATTCTCAATTCATTATTTCCTTTTTCCCTTTTGGCAGAAGTGGAGCTAGGAAAGCACTGCCAAGACACAGCCTCTGCTCCAGATCCCCCACTTCCTTTCCCCCTGTTCCACTTTTGATCGAAAGACCAAATTCTCCCTTTAAGGAGTGATGGCCCAGATTTTTCCTTGGAAATCAGTTATAATTGCTTTTAAGAAGGGTCCTGTAGTTCTTTGAGGCCTTTTCTCCAAGCTTCAGAAAATTGGACATTTCTTGCTGCTCTTTCAGGGAAACTGATCAATATGATGATTCCCTTTCCAGCTGATAAACAAGAGGCAGAGTGTGGTTAAAAGCCTAATTCCCCCTGTACTGGTTTGCTATAATTGATGAATTCCAAAAAGAAATATCGGATTATGCTTGTAATCTGATCTGTACCTGGGCATGATTGAGTTATGATTAGGGCATTGAGTCCCCACCCACCAAGGGGTGGGGACTCACAGATAAAAGGCATGGTGAAGAACAGAGTTGAGGGTTTCTGATGTTAGAGTTTTGATGTTGGATTTGGATGCTGAAGTCTTAAGCTGGAGCCCCAGGGAGAGAGACAGAGCCATTCGCTTCATAGTCTACAGCTGACCTTGTGGAGGAACCAGAGGAGCTGAGCCCAGAGGAGCCCAGGAAGCCTGAGCCCTCGCAGACGTCGGCCGCCATCTTGCTCCAAATAGACTTTGGTGAGGGAAGGAACTTATGCTTTATGGCCTGTATCTGCAAGCTCCTACCCCAAATAAATACCCTTTATAATGCCCAGCAGATTTCCAGTATTTTGCATCAGCAACCCTTTGGCTGACTAATACACCCCTGAATCCCGAAATCTGGAGGCATTTAGGGGAAGTATATGAGTAAGGAGCAGAAAAGAGACCCTAAAAATTGTTATTGTAACTGCTAATCCATGAGTAAGTCCCCATCGATGAGGCAGCCAAAGACCCCACATATGCACACATGTAATACATGGTATATGCATTCTTTCATTCTTCAGACATGAGAGCATGCATACTCTTCCTTTTTCTTCTAAATACGAAACCATGACTTTTCTATATCAATACATGGTGAGCTGCCTGTTCTTTGTAACAACTGCATAGCATAGTCCATTGTTCTTGGTTGTGTCATAATTCACAAATGGCCCCCTTCTTAATGCACATTTAGGTTGTTTCCAGTATTGTGTTGTAATACTACAGTAATACTACCATGAACATTCTCCTGGACACGTGGGAGGCTTGTGGATGGCAGAATGCCCTCCCGTGCCCCGAAGATTCCTAACGCTGGAATCTGTGGCCGTGTTACATCACATGCCAAAGGGACTCTGACGATGGAAAGAAAGTTATAAGGCTTGAGGAAGGGGCATCCTGAGTTATCCAGGTGAGAACAATTTAATCACACAGGCCATTAAAAGCACTGAACTTTCTTGGGCTGGAATGAGAGAAATTCTAATTGTGGGCAGCGCCTGCCTCCTGTTCCTGGCTTTGAAGGCGAAGGGGCCAGGAGCAGGGCACATGCGGCACCACAGGCTCAGAATGAGCCCTGCTGCTGCCAGCAGGTGACGGCCTCGGCCCTGCCATCGCGTGGACCTGGTTCTGCCAGCCTGACCCCCAGGTAAGAGCTGAGGCCGGTCAGCTCCTTGTCTTCAGCCTTTGGAACCCAGAGCAAAAAAAGGAGCAGGGCAGCTGGACTTCTGACCCACAGAAGTGGGATATAATAAATTTGCCTTATTGTAAACCACTAACTTTGTGATAATCCATTATAGAGCAACAGAAAACTAATACAATGCTGCATATCTGCACATAGAACAGCTGGGTCAAAAGTTAGGGTCAGGATTAATTCAAATTGCTGCCATTGGAAGCGAAACTCGAGTGACTACTTTCCCACACTTTCACCCACCCAGCACACAACCAAGCTTTTTGATGTTTGCTGGTTAGATATAAGAGATTGCGTTTACAATGTATGTCAGCTTAGAGTTGTTTTCCGTGGGAGGGGTGTCGACACAGGTCCTGAGGAAGCTGAGGCTCTCTGGTGGCATCATTGTCACAGCAAACAGCCTGCTCCTCTTCCTCTCCTGTGCAAATGACGGTCAGGGAACCCTTCAGGGCCTGGGACTTGGGGCCAGAGGGGCAGGGTTGACACCACCGACTGCCAGGCCCAGAGCAGCTGAGGTCTGGGACCCAAGCACAGGTAGGCTTAAGGCACGAGGGGCAGCACACCTGCGACCAGCTGACTTTCAGCAAGGCTGCCAAGTCCACTCAAGGGGAAAAGGATGGGCTCTTCAACCAGCGCTGCTGGGACAGCTGACTCTCCAATCGCAAGAGAATGAAAGAGGACCCCCTCGCACACCATGTACAAAAATTAACTCAAAACAGACACAAGAGCTAAAATGATAAAATTCTTAGAAGAAAACCTAGGGCAATGTCTTTAGGACCTTTATTAGTCAAAGGATTCTTAGATTTTATATCAAAACACAAGCAACAAAAGAATAGATAAATGGATGTCATCAAAATTAAAATCTTTCATGGCTCAAAAGACATTATCAAGGAAGTGAAAAGACAACCAACAGAGTAGGAGAAAATATTTGGAAACCATATATCCCATAAGGGTTGGATATCCAGACTATAGAAAGAACTCTTACAGCTTAACAACAGAAAAACGGACAAAGGGCTTGAATAGACATTCCTCCAAAGAAGAAATACAAATGGCCAATAAGCTTATGATACCCACTCATTAGCCTTAGGAAAATACAAACCAAAACCACGAGAAGCCACTACCATTTCACATCTGCCAGCATGGCTATATTTAAAATGGAAACTATTAAGAGTTGGCGAGGCTGCAGAGAATTAGGAACACTTGTACATGTTGGTGGGAATGTAAGATGGTGCAGCACTGTGGAAAACAGTTTGGCAGTTCCTCAGAAAGTTAAGTAAAGAATTACCACGTGACCTAGACATTCCACTGCTGGGTACAGACCCCCAAAGAATTGAAAGCAGGACTCAAACAGACACTTATATCTCGGGGTTCATAGCAGTTGCCCAAAGATGGAAGCAATCCAAGTGTCTTAGTTTGCCACAGGGCTGCCAATGCAAAGTACCAAAAATGGGCTGCTTTTTAATGGGGATTTTATTTAGGGTAAAAGCTTACAGTTCTGAGGCCACGCAATGTCCAAATCAAGGCTCCGTCAGAGATATTTCACCAAAGTCAGCCCCTGGAATCCTGCCACGTGGCCATCAGGCGAGATGGCTGTTCTGCAACCACTCTGTACCTTCTCCTTGAACTCAGCTGGGGCCTTCATTCGTCTCTCCTTGGGCCTCATCTTGGGGCTTCTCTCCTTGGCTCAGCTGTGGGTGAACCTGGAATCCTTTCCCTCGTGACGGGACCCAATATGGCGGCTTCTTTTCTGTGTGTGCCTCTCTGCGTCTCCGTTTGTATCAGACCTGCAAGAGCACGGCGGCCGGAGCTGACTCAGCCTCCTGATGTGGTCCAAACAAAGGGCCCCACAGCACAGGAAGGAACTGGTTCAAGAACACACTCTTCTTCTTTATGGGATTCACAAAGTAACTTCAGACTATCACAGCCCGTGTCCATCAACAGACGAATGGACAGACAGCGTGGTGCATACGTCATGGACGATCATTCAGCTGTGGACGGACGGAGTTCCAACACGCGCAACAGCATGGATGCACCTCGAAGACACGATGTCAGGTGAGATAAACCAGCCACACAAGGACGAATATGGTGCGATGGCATTTATCTGAAAGCACTAGAGCACAAAAATTCATGGGGACCGAAACAAGAATGCAGATTTCCAGGGGCAGGCGGTGGGGTGGGAGGTGGGAAATTAACACTCGATGGACAGAGAGTCTGCTTGGGGAGATGAGAATGCTTTGCTAATCAGGGTAGAGATGGTACACCATATCGTGACTGTAATTAACAGCACTGAATGCACACCTGGAAATGGCTACAATGGGAAGGAATATGTTCTTTCTATGTTACCACAACAAACATTTTTTTAACAGATGCAAAGACCATGTCAAGATGTCGTCTCCATGGAGGCAGACGAAGGGCAAGAGGCGAGTGAAGCCAACTGCAAAGCAGCAGCCGAGGGGGTCTGGTGAGGGGTCTGCAGGCCGGGACCCCCCAGCGGGGGCGGAGGACGGAGCTCTTCGTCGCCTGGGACCAGCGGTGAAGGACTGGTGACCTGGAGGAAGGAACCCGCAAGGCAGGATGTGGCACGACTGGCTCGGGAGCAGGGACCCCCCGCAGCCGAAACGCGTCTGGACCAGGCGAGCAGGAAGCAGGGGGAGGGGAGGGAGAGGAGCCGCCAAGGGGCTCCGAGGAGGGAGCAAAGCTGACAGCAGAAGCGGAACCAGGCGGCGCCCCGACAGCCAGCCCGCGTGGGCCAGTCCCGAGCGCGGCTTCAGTGCCTGGCCGGGCCACTCGAGGAAGCCAGGGGGCATTGGCCAGCACTGACCTTGGTGCTGACCTTGGCACCATGCTCCAGCCACGCCTGGGCCCCCAGAGCCCTGCGTCCATCCAGGGGCAGAAGAGGTGGGAGAGGCTGGGAGAGCTGGACCCCGAAGCTGAGCCCGATAAGGGGTGGGTGGCTGGAGCCTCACTTCCTGCTCTACAAAAGGAGAGGAATCAACGTGGGGACTCACGCGGGTTGGGAAAAGCACACAAGAGACAGAGAGAGAGAGACAGAGAGCGAGAGAGAGATGGGAGCACCTGTACACGGCACAGTCAGTAAACGAGTCACCAGCGTTTAAGAACAGATTAGGGGGAGTGGATTTGGCTCAACTGATAGGGCATCCGCCTACCACATGGGAGGTCCAGGGTTCAAACCCAGGGCCTCCTGACCTGTGTGATGAGCTGGTACATACTCAGTGCTGATGCACTCAAGGAGTGCCGTGTCACACGGGGGTGTCCCCCACGTAGGGGAGCCCCACGCACAAGGAGTGTGCCCCATAAGGAAAGCTACCCAGCATGAAAAAAAAAAGCGCAGCTTGCCCAGGAGTGGCGCCACACACACGGAGAGCTGACGAAGCAAGATGATGCAACAAAAAGAAACACAGATTCCCAGTGCCGCTGACAAGGATAAAAGCGGACACAGAAAAACACACAGCGAATGGACACAGAGAGCAGACAACTGGCGGGGGGGAAGGGGAGAGAAATAAATAAAAAATAAATATTTTTAAAAAAAGAAGAACCGCAGGGGCCTGCTACACGCTTTCCAACGCTGGAGCTTTAACTCAGGTGAGAGGAGAGGGAGGCCCACGGCAGCCGGCGGTGTTTCGCCAGGACAGAGCCAAGGGAGCAGTCAGCCAAGCAGGCTTTCCCTCTTCTCTTCTACCACGTGGGCGGGTACACGCGTGTATGTACATGCACGGAGCTGTACATGCACACACATAAATACACCCACCTACACATACACATGGGCGACCGTTACTAAGAGCCAAGAGCTCAGACACCAGAGAATCCACTGTACGGAGGATAAAACCAAAATGCAGAGAGGCACCACGACATTTCTAAGACTGCAGAGCCAGCATTAGTTGTCAGAGCTAGAACTCGTAGAAAGTGCACACTGTTCTATTATTTTATTGTGTTTTGGATTATATAAAATATAGCGTTCAAAAATCCAGATGATACAACAAAGGTAAACTGAGGCGCTGCTTCTTACCCCTCCCTCCCCGTTTGCCTTCTCCTCACTGTCCTCTGTATCTTTCTAGCGTTTCTTGATGTAGACACAAGTGAATATGGATATGCATTATTATTTTCTACCCTTTTGTATCTGAATGGTAGCACATTGAAAACACTCCTCTGTTTTTTCACTTACTAGATCATTATTTATTTATGGATGCATGGATTTATTTACAGCTGCATTGCATGCTGTCCTTTCTGTAGCTGTGCGATAGTTTGGGGTACTTTGTTTTTTTTTGACAGCTTTATTTAGAAATAATTCACATACTATAAAATTTCCCCATTTAAAGACTACAATTCAGTAGCTTTTAGTAGATTCAGAGTTGTGCAGCCATCACCACTGTAACAGCCTTTTAACCAGTTACTACCTCGAGCTGTTTCTAACCTGTCATTTTTAGCACAAAGCTGCCCTGGGCCCTGGCTGGGCCTCTGGTGCACACGCCTGGAGCTTCTCTAGAATTTTCCCGGGGGCCGAAGGGCAGGTTGAAGGTCCTACCCCTCTAAGATTTTGAGAGCTCTTTGCTCTTCAGGAAATGAGCGCTAATTTACCACCAACCAGCTGGGAGAGCTTCCCTCGCCCACAGGCAGTGTGCGGTATTATTCTTTTTCATTTTTTAAAATTACCCAAAGAATTAAAAAACGCTCTCTCGTTGCTTCAATTTGTTGTCAATTTTGCCTTTATTTTAACATGTGGTTTTCACCGTAGTGGCAGCTCTAGGATGGCGCCGAGGCGGGTCCTCGCCTTCGCGCCCTTGTTTGATCCTCCCACAGTGACTCAGACGTGGCCCGCGTGCGACCGGGAGGATACGCCAGAAGCGGCATGCGTCTGCCGGGGCGAGGTCAGCGCGTGCACGTGGCGTCCACCGTGGCTCTCGGGGCGCCTGCTGGAGGGCCGGCCGCCGCGTGGCGGGGATGCTGCCGAGAGGCCACGGAGAAGACCACGCGGGCAGCCCGGGCCAGCCGTGCGCGGCCACTGGGAGTGGTTCTCCCACCCGGGCGCGCTTCACGGCGGCCCCAGGGGACACCCCTGCCGCCTCACGAAGAACCTCGAGCAGAATCGGAGGCCCGCCTCCCGGGTCCTGACCTTCAGGATCCTGTGAGACAGTGAAGGTCGTCCTCGTCGTAGGCTGAGCTGCGGTGCCGCACCTCGATGCAAATCGCTTCTCCCTACCTCAGCTGCAACTGTTGCTGGCAGCTGCCTGCTCCAGCTCCCATTTTCTCCCATTTTGCTTTAAGGAGAGACTGTGTAGACAGGCCCCCCCCCCCCGCTCCAGGTGGTCCTGCAAGTGTAGACAGCCCCCCCCCTCCAGGTGGTCCTGCATGTGTGGACAGGGCCCCCCTCCTCTCCGGATGGTCCTGCGTGTGTAGACAGGGCTCCCCTCCCCTCCGGATGGTCCTGCGTGTGTAGACAGGGCCTCCTCCCCTCCAGGTGGTCCTGCGTGTGTGGACAGGGCCCCCTCCCCTCCGGATGGTCCTGCGTGTGTAGATAGGGCTCCCCTCCCCTCCGGATGGTCCTGATGTGTAGACAGGGCCCCCACCCCTCCAGGTGGTCCTGCGAGTATAGACAGCCCCCCCTCCAGGTGGTCCTGCGTGTGTAGATAGGGCTCCCCTCCCCTCTTGGTGGTCCTGCGTGTGTAGACAGGGCCCCCCCCCTCCAGGTGGTCCTGCGTGTGTAGACAGGGCCCCCTCCCCTCCAGGTGGTCCTGCGTGTGTAGACAGGGCCCCCTCCCCTCTTGGTGGTCCTGCTTGTGTAGACAGGCCTCCCCCCAGGTGGTCCTGCGAGTGTAGACAGCCCCCCTCCAGGTGGTCCTGCATGTGTAGATAGGGCTCCCCTCCCCTCCGGATGGTCCTGATGTGTAGACAGGGCCCCCACCCCTCCAGGTGGTCCTGCGTGTGTGGACAGGGCCCCCTCCCCTCCAGATGATCCTGAGTGTGTAGATAGGGCTCCCCTCCCCTCCGGATGATCCTGAGTGTGTAAATAGGGCTCCCCTCCCCTCCGGATGGTCCTGATGTGTAGACAGGGCCCCCACCCCTCCAGGTGGTCCTGCGAGTGTAGACAGCCCCCCCTCCAGGTGGTCCTGCGAGTGTAGATAGGGCTCCCCTCCCCTCCAGATGATCCTGATGTGTAGACAGGGCCCCCACCCCTCCAGGTGGTCCTGCGTGTGTAGACAGGGCCCCCTCCCCTCTGGGTGGCCCTGCGTGTGTAGACAGGGCCCCCTCCCCTCCAGGTGGTCCTGCGTGTGCACACAGGACCCTCTGCCTCTTTTCTGGGTTCCGGATGTCTCCTCCATGGAACGTGGAACTCGTGTTTCTGGCGAGAAGGAAGGGGTGACAAGGCCCCCCGGAGGCCGCAGGGGCCCCCACGCATTGTGCTCACTTGCGCTGCTTGGTCTCTGCCTGCGCCTCTTCTCCAGCACGAGGCCTGCCGCGCCCGGGCCCTGCGCCCCCTCGCACTTCACACTCATGTGTGATTAACAGGTTGGCAGAGAAAGGCAATCAGCCGTTGGCAGTGGTAGGCTCCCTACAGCCACGAGTCTACGCTGGGAGCTAGAACCACAGTCACAGCAGGGCCCACGGAGAGGGACGTGCGTGGGCACCTCCCGTGCTTGGCGGCCTGCTTGCACCGCATGTGCACTGCATATGCACCGTGTGTGCACCCCATGTGCTCCCTCGCTCTGCAGAAGCAGGGCGTGGAGATCACTCTGAACAGGGCATTAAAGATTGATCACGCCAGGGCCTCCCTGAGATTGCTGGTCATTCTCAAGCTGGACTTTTCCAGAGGCTTTTAAAGTGGCTAGATATTGTTCTTTTAAAGATCTAAGGTCTCATTTCAAAGGCAAAGTTCAAGACAGGGGCTTACCAGGACTTGAGGTTCGACTTCGATGTCTCACACGTGGAAGCAGCTTCTTCCTGAGTCGGGCAGAGCGCACCATCCAGCATGGTGGCCACTGCCACGTGTGGCAGCTTAAGTCTACATCTAACTTAATATTGACTTCAACTAAAGCACAGGTCCTCAGTCCCTGGGCCACACTCGGTGGCCACGTGTGGCAAGTGGCTTCTGTACTCAGCGCTGATTGTGGAACGCTTCCGTCAGAGCAGAAAGTTCTGGTGGTCGGCCCTTGGTTAGTCTCACCTGGCTCTTTCTGTGTGAAACCAAAAAAGAACAAAATATTTTCCCCTAAAACAGCTAGCTGTGGGTAGGGACTATTGCAAAAGGGCAAGACAGCTCTGGTCAGAATTTTCTGACCTAGATTTAGCTAATGTTCCCTTCGTAGGGCTAAACAGGAGACAATCTTGAATATACACACAGCTGAGAAGTAGCTTCCTCCCTTGCCCATTAAGGAAAAAACAAAACACAAGAACAACAAAACCTGAGGTTCTCTTCGCGGGCCTTGGCGATGATTCGACACAGGAGGAGAGAGGCTGCTTTCCTACCTGACGGAGGAAATGCTTGGAAGAACTGGTTAACGCTTGCAAATCCCTTTGAAGATGAAAGCACAGTGACATAAAGGCCTGACGCTATTTCAATATTTATTAATGCCAGTACTAATAACAGGAAAGTGAATGTCTTATTTCTGACGCTCTTTCTTCTCTGTGAGTTCCGAAAGATACTTTGCACGTCCAGCCCTTCCAGAATTTAGAAGGGGAGATGAAACAAAGTCAAGACGACAGCGCGTGGGAGGTCTGCCAGGACGAGCGCTTCCTTCCAGGAGCCCGTGCTGCCCACCGTCCCCCACACTGTGCGTTACAGGAAGGGTGCCTCTCTCCAGGGAGCGCCCAGCGCCTCAGGGCCTTTGCCCACCTCGCCGATGATGGGGACACACGCCCCCGGCCACCGCCAGTCCTCAGCAGCCGGCAGCTGAGCCCAGTGACCTCGCAGTCCAGGGTCTGTGCTGGGAGCTTTGCGTGCGTCATCTCCTGGAATCCTTACTCGAGCCCCAAGGTCGGTGCCGTGCCGTGATGACCGTCACACAGACGTGCCCAAGGGCCCTCCCGGAGGTGCTGGGAGGCCAGGAGGGGCCCGGGGCTGCCTCTTCTCTCTGGTTGGGGTTCTGAATCCTGCGGGGCGATGTGAGAGCAGAGTGGGGCCCTGGCTTTACGTTGTTCAAAGGGAAGACCCCAGAACTCATGGTGAGCGGAGGCTGGAATGGGTGAGCCCTGCGAGAGCGAGGAGATAGGCTGGGTGTGGTTTCCTGGAGCCAGCTCCCGAGCAGGGCACGGGGACCACTGGAATAGCTTCAGAGGGGTCCCCGAAGTCGGCAGCAAGTCGCTGAAACGTACAGGAAGTAAGAGACGGTCGTCCAATTTCTATGAGACCCTCCCCGGGGCAGATATGTGAATGCGTTTAGCAATAACCCCTACCCCTTCGTGGTGCTCAGCAGATGCAAAATGTACGTTCAAATGTCGCGAGGCAGGACGCTCTCCTGCAGGCCACACACTGTTTGGGAAGGAAGGCTCTGGGCAGCCCAGGCGAGCAGCCGCCTGTGGGGCTCTCTGTAGAACATTTCGGAATGCGCGCTCTGGCAGCCTGGAAGTCTGGAGGTGGTGAGCCAGACTCCTGCAGCAGGCAGGGCATCCCAGAGAGAAGCTGCCCCGGTGGAGTCGGCTCCTGCAGAGAGGGGTTCTCTCGAGAGCCCACGGAGTGCCGAGGGAGGGAGGGGCCGGAGACCGCAGCACCTAGCGGCATGGGGTGGGCGGCGGCAGCCCCCAGGCCTGCCCCGGCCTTGGCTTCTCCCACCTTAATCAGGGACGTCACCCCCCTTGGGGCCAGTCTCCTAGACTCGGAGCTGGGCCAGCGGGCTGACGAGTGTGTTGAAGGGTGGGGGTAGCAGAGATGGGGAAGGGGCAGGGGCTGCTTTATTTCTGGTGCCTACAAGAGGCTACAAAGACCTCTGAGGACATTCAAGCTCATTGGTATTCTCCCCAGCCCTCGGTTGTTTCCACGCAACCCCGGGAAGCTTTCCGAAGCACTGAGTTGCTTCTACATCCCAGCCCCTTCCTCTGGACGCGGTAATCCAGCCGGGCGTGCCCCGCTCAGGGCACGGGCGAGGCTTCGGGCTGGCAGGGAAGGGCTCAGTGCCCGGCAGTGTGACGGCCAAGGCGGTCCCGGGTGTGGAGCTGCAGCAGAGCTGGATGCAGGGGACGCCGTGGGCCAGCGCTCGGCTGCAGAACGCACAGCTCCGCAGGTCAGCAGGCGATGTGGCAGAGCTGGGGTCTCAAGGCAGCTCTCCTGCAGCTGTGGTTCCTGCCAGCCTTTGCCTGCCAAAGGCTGACCATGCAGAGGGCCAGAAATAGGCTGGCTTTTATGAAGGGAAGCTTGTTGGGGTAAAAGCTTATAGTTCTGGGAAGCAGATTTGGCCCAATGGATAAAGTGTCCACCTACCGTATGGGAGGTCCAGGGTTCAAACCCAGGGCCTCCCTGACCCGTGTGGAGCTGGCCCACACGCAGTGCTGATGCGTGCAAGGAGTGCCGTGCCACGCAGGGGTGTCCCCCATGTAGGGGAGCCCCACGCTCAAAGAGTGCACTCCACAAGGAGAGCCGCCCAGCACAAAAGCGCAACCTGCCCAGGAATAGTGTCGCACACACGGAGAGCTGACGCAGCAAGATGATGCAACAAAAAGAGGCAGATTCCTGGTGCCACTGACAAGAATACAAGTGGACACAGAAGAACACACAGCAAATGGACACAGAGAGCAGACAACTGGGGGGGGCGCATGGAAGGGGAGAGAAATAAAAATCTTTTTTTAAAAAAAGCTTATAGTTCCAAAAGTGTCCAAATCAAGGCACCGTCCGAGGTGCTTTCTCACCGAGGTCAGCGATGGGTGATGCTGGCGTCCTGCCGCGTGGTGAGGCAAGGTGGCGGCCGGCCTGTGAGAGTCCCCTGCTCCCTGTCCAGAATCTACCGCCTCCTGAGCTCAGCTCTGGGCGATCGGGTGGGGGCTTGTCTCCTTGCAGGCCTCCTTGCTCAACCTCAGCCGCTCGCGCTCTCTCTGAGCCCAGCGGTGGGCGGTCAGGCAGGGGGCTGGGCCCTCAGCCTTGCACTGCCCTGGGCCCTAACTGGGAAGAACTCGTGCGTTTGTTCGCCGGCTCGGGGGCCCTTCCTGTCCCCAGGGAGGCAGGGGGCTGCGTGAGTGCAGGGGATGCCCACGGGCGCAGCCAGGACTCACAGACGCCACGTTAAAACCGCCGGGGTGGGCGGCCCCGACAAAGGCCCCGGAAGCCACCTTGGCCCAGCCTTGAAGGAGTTTGCAGGTGGGCACGGGGGGGGGGGGGGCGGGCCGAGGGCCGACGCGTGTGTGGAGGGCGTGGGGCTGCCCACGTGGGGAGCTGAGTTGGGGCCAAAACGGCCACATGCCATGTTGAGGGGCTCACGTGGCCAAATCCCTGCGCAGACAGGGAGAGCTGGGGCACCCAGCAGAGACCCGCAGCCGAGTGAAGGGCGAGTGGGGCGTGGCACAAGGGGTGACCGAGGAAACCTCGACCCGGCCCTCCCTGGCTGCCAGGCACGGCTGGGGACGGAGGCCGCGGGCGCAGAGGTGCGGCGAAGCCTGTGAGTTCAGTCTCCTGGCCCTGCCCGTCGCACAGGGGTCCCGGCAGTGCGGACGCAGGCCGCGGGCCTTTTAAGATTTGTAAAGGTGGGGTGTTTCGGTGTTGTTTCTCTTAAGTGGACTCTCAGGGTCCTTTTAGCCTCAGACCCCCAGGGCCTGGGTGTGCCCGGCCATGAGCTTTCCACGCTGGGACCCCAGGTCTGGCGCTCACACTCCACCCCTCGGTCGAGCTGCGGACTGAGCTTGGCATGGCCCAAGGCCGGTGGGTTTGCTGCTCTTTAGGGTTTTCTTTTTTGTTGTTATTTATGTTTTTCTTTTTATTTTTCGTGCTCCTTCCCGGCACTTTGGGCCCTGCACAGGTCAGGGGCGAGCTGTGAGCAGTCGCTCCCCAGTGGGCGGGTGGAGCTGGAGCTGGGTCCCCGGGTAGCAGGGGCAGAAGGCGATGAGGGCAAAAGGCTCCATTTGGCAGGTGGGCTGGGGCGGGAGAGCCCAGGAAGGTGGCTGTGCACCGAGCACAGGCTCCTCCAGCCACTGCTAGGAGGGGCGCAGCGCCCATGTGAGGTAAACCCATGTAAGCTGAACTCGCCCGCGGGCCAGGAGCCCTTCCCGCGGTTTGCCCGGCAGCTGGCGTCCACCTTTCAGCTTCTGGAGCGGCGCCGAGAGGCCATTCCATGGGAGCCAACGCCGTGACGGGTGTGCCCTCCAGGAGAGTCCTCGACGAGGGGGTTCCGACCTGCGGCCCTTTGGGCGGAGTCTGGGAGGGTGGGCTTGTGCCCCGCAGGGTGGGAGAGGACAGACTGCCCTCCCCGCGAACGAGGACGCAACTTGTCCAGACCCCAGAGCAGCCTGTGGCCTGGATGGCCCAGTCCCTGCCTCTGACATGCCCCTGCGCAGAAAAGGCGCTTCATCTTCTTGTTGCCCCTTTGCCCTGATTTTCCTAGGGACGCCCCCTCCTCGGCCGCCCTCTGGATGCGTTGCACAGCCAGTGGCTCAGGGCTGTGGGCTGACCGGGGCACTCCATCCCACGAGGCCCAATCGGTTTTGTCGTGCTCATGGCTAAGGGCGGTTGTCTGTGGGCGCACCCGCAGTTTCCCGGCATGGCGTTCCAAGTCCTCTTTCCATAACATTCCACAGCCTGCGTGTGCCTTAACCAAGCTCAGCTTCCTCGGCCTGCCCTGTCGTGTCCAGCCTCCAGAGCTGCTCAGGCACTTCCCCGGCCTGCCCTGTCGTGTCCAGCCTCCAGAGCTGCTCAGGCACTTCTCTCTGTGCAGACCCCTTCCAAAGCCACTTCACTCACACAAGCTCACAGAATATTCCAGAAGCCAAAGGAAAGCCCTGTCCCCTCTGGATCTCTTAGCACACTGTCTACACACTTCCTTTCTTACTCTTCTCTGCCTGTGCCGTGGCTACCTGTGCATGGCTTCCTCTCCCCCCCCCAGACCATAAACTCCTTCGTGGTCATTTTCTCTTGGTCTTTTCTCTTCTAGAGTCATGAAAGAAAACAGACATCCAATAGTCTTCTGGACTCTAATTGCACTTTTCCAAGGCACTGTTTTCTTCAAGGGGAGGAACAGGTGGTCTGCTGCCTTAGGCCTCATTTTTTTTTTTTTAAGATTTATTTATTTTATTTATTTCTCTCCTCCCCCCCCTCCCAGTTGTCTATTCTCTGTGTCTATTTGCTGCATCTTCTTCTTTGTCCACTTCTATTGTTGTCACCGATATGGGAATCTGTGTCTCTTTTTGTGCATCATCTTGCTGTGTCAGCTCTCCGTGTGTGTGGCACCATTCCTGGGCAGGCTGCACTTTCTTTCGCGCTGGGCGGCTCTCCTTACGGGCGCACTCCTTGCACGTGGGTCTTCCCTACGCGGGGGACACCCTGCGTGGCAGGGCACTCCTTGCGCGCATCAGCACTGCGCATGGGCCAGCTCCACTCGGGTCAAGGAGGCCCGGGGTTTGAACCGTGGACCTCCCACATGGTAGACGGACGCCCTAACTGCTGGGCCAAGTCCACTTCCCTTAGGCCTCATTTAAATGCACTTTGTGAGCACATTTTCTCACTGACCTAGATTAGCTAACCAAGTGCTCCAAAAAGGACAGCAGGAGGGAAAGGAGCAGGTGTGGGTGCCATCTGCAGTACTCCTGTGAGTCCCAGAAAGAAAGAGAGCTTGCTCTTGAACTAACCCACTCCTGTGGGCGTGGGTCCTTTTGATTGGCCGTCAACAGGGAGGCGTGACTCAGGATGAGACCCCGCCTTCCTGCTGGGTCTGATAGAAATGGGGACACGGGGGAGACACAGAGAGAAAGGAAGCTGCAGTACGTGATGCGGCCAGGGTCGCCCCCAGCTGTGCTCAAGGCTGGCTCAAGGATTGGCCACAGCTGAGTTCAGGGACAGGCTGTGCCCGCCTTGCCCGATCGCCACGTGGCTGACATGGGTGAGACAGCATCTCTCGTGGTGCCTTGATGTGGACATTCCGTGGCCACAACTGTAAGACTTCCCCCTATGTGAAATCCCCACTAGAAATCCAGCCCCTTTCCGGTACTTTGCCTCGGCAGCACTGAGCAAATGCAGACGGCATGGTCAGGAGAGTTTCCTGGCACCCAGGGGTCCCCTCCTTCTCCCGGCTGGCCAGAGCTGCACAGAGGGGCCAAGCGCTACCAGGCGAGCAGGGCATGTACCTGGCTCAGGCTGGGTCTGACGCTGGTTCAGCTCTGTGCTGGCTATCAGCAGGCTCAGGGACAGTTCCTTTCTCTTTCGTCTTAGTGTCCACACCTGCGACACAGGGATTGCAATAGCAACTATGCAAGGATGTGGGAGATGGATGGGATAAAAAACGGTGTCATCTGAGGCTCCCCACCAATGGAGCTGGTGCTATCAGCTGGCCTCCTTCCCCACGCTAGCAAACCTGCATCCTGGCCCTACACACGCCTTTAAAATTATGCACACACATATCTGCCTCCTTGAAGAGAGCTACTTAACCTCTTTTGGTCTGTACACCCAGGTCCTCACAGAGCTCCAGCACAAAGTATGCGCACCCTGAGTGGGCTGAGCAGAGCTGCCCACGGTCCAACCTGCTGCTGGTGTCCCTGAAGCCTTCAGCCGTTGGCCAGGGGGCAGTGGAGCTGAGGCCCTGACCCAGCCTCCAGGCTCACACCTCCTTCCTTGGAATCCCAGGGGCCCAGGAATGGGCCTGAAGTGGGCTCTGCCCAGAGAGCCACCTGATGTTGCAGACTGACCGCTGAGGCTGTTTCCTTGGTGAACAGGCCAAGAGCAGAGGGAGTTTGGCTTTTCAGGGCATGTCGGGCGGCAAAGTCGACGTGATGAGTTGACTTGTTCGTCTAAGGTAAAGAGCACCCAAGGAGGGGTCCACCTGAAAGGTTAAATCCCCCAAGCCAGGTCAGAACACCACCTGTGTTTGTGTTAGGCGGTGCTGGAAGACAGAGACGAAACTTTGTGAACTGCTCTGGAGAATGGAAATTGTATTAAAATAACAGGATTTTCAAAATAGTATCGTTCAGCATAAACCTGCAGAGTGGACGCACCCTCAGGGTCCCCTTCAGTGAGGGGCTCGTCGTCCCGGGGCTGGTGCCGGCAGCTGCTGCAGCTCTGCCCCTTGGGGTGGCCTCAGGGCAGGCAGCCCCTCCTGGGAGGCCTGGCCCTCTCGGTCCAATGGGGGACGAGCCTGAACGGTCCTTTAGGTCCTGGTCTCCTGTGTGTTGGTTGAGGCTGTCGTCGCGCCCGCCCACAGCTTCACTGCCCCCTCGCCCACCTGCTTCCCCCCCTTCGTCCTTGCATTGATCCCAAGGGCACTGGGTGAAAAATACCCCGTGTGCTAAATCCCGCTGCGAGTCCATTTCCAGGGAGGCCAGACTCCAACCACCTGCTTTTTGAATAGCACCGTGGATGCTTGAGAGGGTTTTTCATCCAGATTATAAATGTTTGAGATGCGTCTGAATTTCTCAAACAGAGTCAGATGGCCTGCAGGCCCAGATCTCGATAAATATTCAGTAAACAAAAGACTAAATAATTGAATGGATCCTGGAGCTGGATTGAAGGCCACGTCCCTGAGCGCTCTCTGCTTCCCAGCCACATGCTTCCGATGACAGAGAAGGGAGCTCAGCTCTCGAGTTAGAGGGCAGGGAAGCCTTAGAGGCGATGCTGCTGTCACAGTCCAGAGCACACAGCCGGAGCACGGCTGAGAAAAGACTAGACTGTCCTCACGCCTCAGGGAAACAGAAGATGCCAGGCGTTTCCTGGGTTCAGCTGGTCGAATCCCCTCTTTCCTGCAGAGGCCCTGGCTGTGGCCTGCAGGGCAGGCACGTGTCGGGGTACTTGGCAAATGTTGGCACGTTTGCTACAGGGACTTCCAGCTGTGGGGTCCCCACCGAGCCTCCCAGCCTTCGCAGGGCCCCGAGGTATGGAAATGGAAAGCTGAGGTGGCTGGAGCCATGCAGTCTTGCGTATTTCTTGCCACTTGGAATCCCAAAGGCAAACGTAGGTCTTAAAAACCCATGTAAACGTTAAATCTACCAATTTAAACAAGTATAAGTCTTGGGTTCTGATCCCAGCTCAGCCTCTAAGCAATTATCTAATCCAGGACAAAACAATTCACTTATTCATAAAGTATCTGATTTTTCTTTTTCACAGGTATTGAATACTTGCTCTTTGAAGCCTCGATGGCTAAACCAGGGTTGGGGTCTCTCTTTAAGGAAATTCGTTTGAAACAGTCACTCCAGCTTATTTTAATTAGTTCACGAAAAGCCCTTTATCTGTAGATGAGCCTTTGATGCCAGGAGTCTAGACTTCGTTTCACTCCGTTGCAACTTGCTGCTTTGTAAATTCTCACTTAACGCGGAAGACGTGGAAATCCACCCGAAAACATTGCATGGTGGAGAGGAGTTACAGCTCCTAACTGCATCACGGATTTCCAAGCTAGAAATAAAACCCCGACCGTGGGCTCTCCAGGAAGTTGGACAGCCAATTTCAATACAGAGCTTGGTCCAGGGATTTATAGTTTCTAATCCCTTTTACGTAAGTTGCTTAATCCTCATACCCATGTTGTGCAGGAATTAGTCTTGAATTTTTAATCATAAAAGTGAGTCAAAAGAGCAGGATGCTCCTCCTGAGTGACCCTGCCCCTCTCAGGCCGAGGCACCACTGCCTCAGCATTTAGGAATGGTCCAAGGAAGGCCATGGAAAACCAGGGCCAGCGGTCAGCTGGACTGTCAAAGCAGCCTCTTGGAGCGCATTTCAAATACAGTAGCTTGGAGACCTAAAACTTTAGATTTACACAAGCTGATTTTCAGGGAGAGAGAGAGGTTTTGTGGATCAGAAAGAAAAATCTCAAAGGAGAAGGATGTAAGGCTTACCCATAAAGACGAAACTGAAATGTCCATCAAGAGTGGAATGGATAAGCAAATTATTGTGCGTTTATATAATGGACTATTGCCTGGTCGTAAAAGTGGAGAGAGATGGTTGCTTGCACCGGTGTGCGTGAATCAAGCCGCAGAGCATGTTTATGGCGTGCTGCGATTGAACCGTGCGTCGTCAAGACAGGCACCAGTGCTAACCCGAATCCCATAAAGACAGGCACCAGTGCCTACCCGAATCCCATAAAGACACGCACCAGTGCCTACCCGAATCCCATAAAGACACGCACCAGTGCCTACCCGAATCCCATAAAGACACGCACCAGTGCCTGCCCGAATCCCATAAAGACAGGCACCAGTGCCTACCCGAATCCCATAAAGACAGGCACCAGTGCCTACCCGAATCCCATAAAGACAGGCACCAGTGCTAACCCGAATCCCATAAAGACACACACCAGTGCCTACCCGAATCCCATAAAGACACACACCAGTGCCTACCCGAATCCCATAAAGACACGCACCAGTGCCTGCCCGAATCCCATAAAGACAGGCACCAGTGCTAACCCGAATCCAATAAAGACACGCACAAGTGCCTGCCCGAATCCCATAAAGACAGGCACCAGTGCTAACCCGAATCCCATAAAGACACACACCAGTGCCTACCCGAATCCCATAAAGACACACACCAGTGCTAACCCGAATCCCATAAAGACAGGCACCAGTGCTAACCCGAATCCCATAAAGACAGGCACCAGTGCTAACCCGAATCCCATAAAGACAGGCACCAGTGCCTACCCGAATCCCATAAAGACACGCACCAGTGCCTGCCCGAATCCCATAAAGACACGCACCAGTGCCTACCCGAATCCCATAAAGACACGCACCAGTGCCTGCCCGAATCCCATAAAGACACGCACCAGTGCTAACCTGAATCCCATAAAGACACACACCAGTGCCTAACCGAATCCCATAAAGACAGGCACCAGTGCTAACCCAAATCCCATAAAGACAGGCACCAGTGCTAACCCGAATCCCATAAAGACACGCACCAGTGCCTGCCCGAATCCCATAAAGACAGGCACCAGTGCTAACCCGAATCCCATAAAGACACACACCAGTGCCTACCCGAATCCCATAAAGACAGGCACCAGTGCCTACCCGAATCCCATAAAGACACACACCAGTGCCTGCCCGAATCCCATAATGACAGGCACCAGTGCTAACCCGAATCCCATAAAGACACACACCAGTGCCTGCCCGAATCCCATAAAGACAGGCACCAGTGCTAACCCGAATCCCATAAAGACACACACCAGTGCCTGCCCGAATCCCATAAAGACAGGCACCAGTGCTAACCCGAATCCCATAAAGACAGGCACCAGTGCTAACCCAAATCCCATAAAGACACGCACCAGTGCCTGCCCGAATCCCATAAACACAGGCACCAGTGCTAACCGGAATCCCATAAAGACACACACCAGTGCCTACCCGAATCCCATAAAGACAGGCACCAGTGCTAACCTGAATCCCATAAAGACAGGCACCAGTGCTAACCCGAATCCCATAAAGACAGGCACCAGTGCCTACCCGAATCCCATAAAGACACGCACCAGTGCCTGCCCGAATCCCATAAAGACACGCACCAGTGCCTACCCGAATCCCATAAAGACAGGCACCAGTGCTAACCCGAATCCCATAAAGACACACACCAGTGCTAACCCGAATCCCATAAAGACAGGCATCAGTGCCTACCCGAATCCCATAAAGACACGCACCAGTGCCTACCCGAATCCCATAAAGACACACACCAGTGCCTGCCCGAATCCCATAAAGACAGGCACCAGTGCTAACCTGAATCCCATAAAGACACACACCAGTGCCTACCCGAATCCCATAAAGACACACCAGTGCTAACCCGAATCCCATAAAGACAGGCACCAGTGCTAACCCGAATCCCATAAAAACACGCACCAGTGCCTACCCGAATCCCATAAAGACAGGCACCAGTGCCTGCCCGAATCCCATAAAGACACGCACCAGTGCCTACCCGAATCCCATAAAGACACGCACCAGTGCCTGCCCGAATCCCATAAAGACACGCACCAGTGCTAACCTGAATCCCATAAAGACACACACCAGTGCCTACCCGAATCCCATAAAGACAGGCACCAGTGCTAACCCGAATCCCATAAAGACAGGCACCAGTGCTAACCCGAATCCCATAAAGACACGCACCAGTGCCTGACCAAATCCCATAAAGACAGGCACCAGTGCTAACCTGAATCCCATAAAGACACGCACCAGTGCCTACCCGAATCCCATAAAGACACACACAAGTGCCTGCCCGAATCCCATAAAGACAGGCACCAGTGCTAACCCGAATCCCATAAAGACACACACCAGTGCCTGCCCGAATCCCATAAAGACAGGCACCAGTGCTAACCCGAATCCCATAAAGACAGGCACCAATGCTAACCCAAATCCCATAAAGACACGCACCAGTGCCTGCCCGAATCCCATAAAGACAGGCACCAGTGCTAACCCGAATCCCATAAAGACACACACCAGTGCCTACGCGAATCCCATAAAGACAGGCACCAGTGCTAACCCGAATCCCATAAAGACAGGCACCAGTGCTAACCCGAATCCCATAAAGACAGGCACCAGTGCCTACCCGAATCCCATAAAGACACGCACCAGTGCCTGCCCGAATCCCATAAAGACACGCACCAGTGCCTACCCGAATCCCATAAAGACAGGCACCAGTGCTAACCCGAATCCCATAAAGACACACACCAGTGCTAACCCGAATCCCATAAAGACAGGCATCAGTGCCTACCCGAATCCCATAAAGACACGCACCAGTGCCTACCCGAATCCCATAAAGACACACACCAGTGCCTGCCCGAATCCCATAAAGACAGGCACCAGTGCTAACCTGAATCCCATAAAGACACGCACCAGTGCCTGCCCGAATCCCATAAAGACACGCACCAGTGCCTGCCCGAATCCCATAAAGACACGCACCAGTGCCTACCCGAATCCCATAAAGACAGGCACCAGTGCCTGCCCGAATCCCATAAAGACACGCACCAGTGCCTGCCCGAATCCCATAAAGACACGCACCAGTGCCTGCCCGAATCCCATAAAGACAGGCACCAGTGCTAACCCGAATCCCATAAAGACACACACCAGTGCCTGCCCGAATCCCATAAAGACACGCACCAGTGCCTACCCGAATCCCATAAAGACAGACACCAGTGCCTGCCCGAATCCCATAAAGACACGCACCAGTGCCTACCCGAATCCCATAAAGACAGGCACCAGTGCCTGCCCGAATCCCATAAAGACACGCAGCAGTGCCTACCCGAATCCCATAAAGACAGGCACCAGTGCCTGCCCGAATCCCATAAAGACACACACCAGTGCCTACCCGAATCCCATAAAGACAGGCACCAGTGCCTGGCCGAATCCCATAAAGACACACACCAGTGCCTGCCCGAATCCCATAAAGACAGGCACCAGTGCTAACCCAAATCCCATAAAGACACACACCAGTGCCTACCCGAATCCCATAAAGACAGGCACCAGTGCTAACCCGAATCCCATAAAGACAGGCACCAGTGCTAACCCGAATCCCATAAAGACACACACCAGTGCTAACCCGAATCCCATAAAGACAGGCACCAGTGCTAACCCGAATCCCATAAAGACAGGCACCAGTGCCTGCCCGAATCCCATAAAGACACGCACCAGTGCCTACCCGAATCCCATAAAGACAGGCACCAGTGCCTGCCCGAATCCCATAAAGACACACACCAGTGCCTACCCGAATCCCATAAAGACAGGCACCAGTGCCTGGCCGAATCCCATAAAGACACACACCAGTGCCTGCCCGAATCCCATAAAGACAGGCACCAGTGCTAACCCAAATCCCATAAAGACACACACCAGTGCCTACCCGAATCCCATAAAGACAGGCACCAGTGCTAACCCGAATCCCATAAAGACAGGCACCAGTGCTAACCCGAATCCCATAAAGACACACACCAGTGCTAACCCGAATCCCATAAAGACAGGCACCAGTGCTAACCCGAATCCCATAAAGACACGCACCAGTGCCTGCCCGAATCCCATAAAGACACGCACCAGTGCCTACCCGAATCCCATAAAGACAGGCACCAGTGCTAACCCGAATCCCATAAAGACACACACCAGTGCCTGCCCGAATCCCATAAAGACAGGCACCAGTGCCTACCCGAATCCCATAAAGACAGGCACCAGTGCTAACCCGAATCCCATAAAGACACGCACCAGTGCCTACCCGAATCCCATAAAGACACGCACCAGTGCCTGCCCGAATCCCATAAAGACACGCACCAGTGCCTACCCGAATCCCATAAAGACAGGCACCAGTGCTAACCCGAATCCCATAAAGACACGCACCAGTGCCTGCCCGAATCCCATAAAGACACGCACCAGTGCTAACCCGAATCCCATAAAGACACGCACCAGTGCCTGCCCGAATCCCATAAAGACACACACCAGTGCTAACCCGAATCCCATAAAGACACGCACCAGTGCCTACCCGAATCCCATCAAGACAGGCACCAGTGCCTACCCGAATCCCATAAAGACACACACCAGTGCCTACCCGAATCCCATAAAGACACGCACCAGAGCCTACCCGAATCCCATAAAGACACGCACCAGTGCCTGCCCGAATCCCATAAAGACACACACCAGTGCCTGCCCGAATCCCATAAAGACAGGCACCAGTGCTAACCCGAATCCCATAAAGACACACACCAGTGCCTGCCCGAATCCCATAAAGACAGGCACCAGTGCTAACCCGAATCCCATAAAGACAGGCACCAGTGCTAACCCGAATCCCATAAAGACACGCACCAGTGCCTGCCCGAATCCCATAAAGACAGGCACCAGTGCTAACCCGAATCCCATAAAGACACACACCAGTGCCTACCCGAATCCCATAAAGACAGGCACCAGTGCCTACCCGAATCCCATAAAGACACACACCAGTGCCTGCCCGAATCCCATAAAGACAGGCACCAGTGCTAACCCGAATCCCATAAAGACACACACCAGTGCCTGCCCGAATCCCATAAAGACAGGCACCAGTGCTAACCCGAATCCCATAAAGACACACACCAGTGCCTGCCCGAATCCCATAAAGAGAGGCACCAGTGCTAACCCGAATCCCATAAAGACAGGCACCAGTGCTAACCCAAATCCCATAAAGACACGCACCAGTGCCAGCCCGAATCCCATAAAGACAGGCACCAGTGCTAACCCGAATCCCATAAAGACACACACCAGTGCCTACCCGAATCCCATAAAGACAGGCACCAGTGCTAACCCGAATCCCATAAAGACACGCACCAGTGCCTACCCGAATCCCATAAAGACACACCAGTGCTAACCCGAATCCCATAAAGACAGGCACCAGTGCCTACCCGAATCCCATAAAGACAGGCACCAGTGCTAACCCGAATCCCATAAAGACACACACCAGTGCCTGCCCGAATCCCATAAAGACAGGCACCAGTGCTAACCCGAATCCCATAAAGACACACACCAGTGCCTGCCCGAATCCCATAAAGACAGGCACCAGTGCTAACCCGAATCCCATAAAGACAGGCACCAGTGCTAACCCAAATCCCATAAAGACACGCACCAGTGCCTGCCCGAATCCCATAAAGACAGGCACCAGTGCTAACCCGAATCCCATAAAGACACACACCAGTGCCTACCCGAATCCCATAAAGACAGGCACCAGTGCTAACCCGAATCCCATAAAGACACACACCAGTGCCTACCCGAATCCCATAAAGACACACCAGTGCTAACCCGAATCCCATAAAGACAGGCACCAGTGCCTACCCGAATCCCATAAAGACAGGCACCAGTGCCTACCCGAATCCCATAAAGACAGGCACCAGTGCTAACCCGAATCCCATAAAGACAGGCACCAGTGCTAACCCGAATCCCATAAAGACACACACCAGTGCTAACCCGAATCCCATAAAGACAGGCACCAGTGCCTACCCGAATCCCATAAAGACACGCACCAGTGCCTACCCGAATCCCATAAAGACACACACCAGTGCCTGCCCGAATCCCATAAAGACAGGCACCAGTGCTAACCTGAATCCCATAAAGACACACACCAGTGCCTACCCGAATCCCATAAAGACACACCAGTGCTAACCCGAATCCCATAAAGACAGGCACCAGTGCTAACCCGAATCCCATAAAGACAGGCACCAGTGCCTACCCGAATCCCATAAAGACACGCACCAGTGCCTACCCGAATCCCATAAAGACACACACCAGTGCCTGCCCGAATCCCATAAAGACAGGCACCAGTGCTAACCTGAATCCCATAAAGACACACACCAGTGCCTACCCGAATCCCATAAAGACACACCAGTGCTAACCCGAATCCCATAAAGACAGGCACCAGTGCTAACCCGAATCCCATAAAGACACGCACCAGTGCCTACCCGAATCCCATAAAGACAGGCACCAGTGCCTGCCCGAATCCCATAAAGACACGCACCAGTGCCTACCCGAATCCCATAAAGACAGGCACCAGTGCCTGCCCGAATCCCATAAAGACACACACCAGTGCCTACCCGAATCCCATAAAGACAGGCACCAGTGCCTGGCCGAATCCCATAAAGACACACACCAGTGCCTGCCCGAATCCCATAAAGACAGGCACCAGTGCTAACCCGAATCCCATAAAGACACACACCAGTGCCTGCCCGAATCCCATAAAGACAGGCACCAGTGCTAACCCGAATCCCGTAAAGACACACACCAGTGCCTGCCCGAATCCCATAAAGACACGCACCAGTGCCTACCCGAATCCCATAAAGACAGGCACCAGTGCCTGCCCGAATCCCATAAAGACACGCACCAGTGCCTACCCGAATCCCATAAAGACAGGCACCAGTGCCTGCCCGAATCCCATAAAGACACGCAGCAGTGCCTACCCGAATCCCATAAAGACAGGCACCAGTGCCTGCCCGAATCCCATAAAGACACACACCAGTGCCTACCCGAATCCCATAAAGACAGGCACCAGTGCCTGGCCGAATCCCATAAAGACACACACCAGTGCCTGCCCGAATCCCATAAAGACAGGCACCAGTGCTAACCCAAATCCCATAAAGACACACACCAGTGCCTACCCGAATCCCATAAAGACAGGCACCAGTGCTAACCCGAATCCCATAAAGACAGGCACCAGTGCTAACCCGAATCCCATAAAGACACACACCAGTGCTAACCCGAATCCCATAAAGACAGGCACCAGTGCTAACCCGAATCCCATAAAGACACGCACCAGTGCCTGCCCGAATCCCATAAAGACACGCACCAGTGCCTACCCGAATCCCATAAAGACAGGCACCAGTGCTAACCCGAATCCCATAAAGACACACACCAGTGCCTGCCCGAATCCCATAAAGACAGGCACCAGTGCCTACCCGAATCCCATAAAGACAGGCACCAGTGCTAACCCGAATCCCATAAAGACACGCACCAGTGCCTACCCGAATCCCATAAAGACACGCACCAGTGCCTGCCCGAATCCCATAAAGACACGCACCAGTGCCTACCCGAATCCCATAAAGACAGGCACCAGTGCTAACCCGAATCCCATAAAGACACGCACCAGTGCCTGCCCGAATCCCATAAACACAGGCACCAGTGCTAACCGGAATCCCATAAAGACACACACCAGTGCCTACCCGAATCCCATAAAGACAGGCACCAGTGCTAACCCGAATCCCATAAAGACAGGCACCAGTGCTAACCCAAATCCCATAAAGACACGCACCAGTGCCTGCCCGAATCCCATAAACACAGGCACCAGTGCTAACCGGAATCCCATAAAGACACACACCAGTGCCTACCCGAATCCCATAAAGACAGGCACCAGTGCTAACCTGAATCCCATAAAGACAGGCACCAGTGCTAACCCGAATCCCATAAAGACAGGCACCAGTGCCTACCCGAATCCCATAAAGACACGCACCAGTGCCTGCCCGAATCCCATAAAGACACGCACCAGTGCCTACCCGAATCCCATAAAGACAGGCACCAGTGCTAACCCGAATCCCATAAAGACACACACCAGTGCTAACCCGAATCCCATAAAGACAGGCATCAGTGCCTACCCGAATCCCATAAAGACACGCACCAGTGCCTACCCGAATCCCTTAAAGACACACACCAGTGCCTGCCCGAATCCCATAAAGACAGGCACCAGTGCTAACCTGAATCCCATAAAGACACACACCAGTGCCTACCCGAATCCCATAAAGACACACCAGTGCTAACCCGAATCCCATAAAGACAGGCACCAGTGCTAACCCGAATCCCATAAAAACACGCACCAGTGCCTACCCGAATCCCATAAAGACAGGCACCAGTGCCTGCCCGAATCCCATAAAGACACGCACCAGTGCCTACCCGAATCCCATAAAGACACGCACCAGTGCCTGCCCGAATCCCATAAAGACACGCACCAGTGCTAACCTGAATCCCATAAAGACACACACCAGTGCCTACCCGAATCCCATAAAGACAGGCACCAGTGCTAACCCGAATCCCATAAAGACAGGCACCAGTGCTAACCCGAATCCCATAAAGACACGCACCAGTGCCTGACCAAATCCCATAAAGACAGGCACCAGTGCTAACCTGAATCCCATAAAGACACGCACCAGTGCCTACCCGAATCCCATAAAGACACACACAAGTGCCTGCCCGAATCCCATAAAGACAGGCACCAGTGCTAACCCGAATCCCATAAAGACACACACCAGTGCCTGCCCGAATCCCATAAAGACAGGCACCAGTGCTAACCCGAATCCCATAAAGACAGGCACCAATGCTAACCCAAATCCCATAAAGACACGCACCAGTGCCTGCCCGAATCCCATAAAGACAGGCACCAGTGCTAACCCGAATCCCATAAAGACACACACCAGTGCCTACGCGAATCCCATAAAGACAGGCACCAGTGCTAACCCGAATCCCATAAAGACAGGCACCAGTGCTAACCCGAATCCCATAAAGACAGGCACCAGTGCCTACCCGAATCCCATAAAGACACGCACCAGTGCCTGCCCGAATCCCATAAAGACACGCACCAGTGCCTACCCGAATCCCATAAAGACAGGCACCAGTGCTAACCCGAATCCCATAAAGACACACACCAGTGCTAACCCGAATCCCATAAAGACAGGCATCAGTGCCTACCCGAATCCCATAAAGACACGCACCAGTGCCTACCCGAATCCCATAAAGACACACACCAGTGCCTGCCCGAATCCCATAAAGACAGGCACCAGTGCTAACCTGAATCCCATAAAGACACGCACCAGTGCCTGCCCGAATCCCATAAAGACACGCACCAGTGCCTGCCCGAATCCCATAAAGACACGCACCAGTGCCTACCCGAATCCCATAAAGACAGGCACCAGTGCCTGCCCGAATCCCATAAAGACACGCACCAGTGCCTGCCCGAATCCCATAAAGACACGCACCAGTGCCTGCCCGAATCCCATAAAGACAGGCACCAGTGCTAACCCGAATCCCATAAAGACACACACCAGTGCCTGCCCGAATCCCATAAAGACACGCACCAGTGCCTACCCGAATCCCATAAAGACAGACACCAGTGCCTGCCCGAATCCCATAAAGACACGCACCAGTGCCTACCCGAATCCCATAAAGACAGGCACCAGTGCCTGCCCGAATCCCATAAAGACACGCAGCAGTGCCTACCCGAATCCCATAAAGACAGGCACCAGTGCCTGCCCGAATCCCATAAAGACACACACCAGTGCCTACCCGAATCCCATAAAGACAGGCACCAGTGCCTGGCCGAATCCCATAAAGACACACACCAGTGCCTGCCCGAATCCCATAAAGACAGGCACCAGTGCTAACCCAAATCCCATAAAGACACACACCAGTGCCTACCCGAATCCCATAAAGACAGGCACCAGTGCTAACCCGAATCCCATAAAGACAGGCACCAGTGCTAACCCGAATCCCATAAAGACACACACCAGTGCTAACCCGAATCCCATAAAGACAGGCACCAGTGCTAACCCGAATCCCATAAAGACACGCACCAGTGCCTGCCCGAATCCCATAAAGACACGCACCAGTGCCTACCCGAATCCCATAAAGACAGGCACCAGTGCTAACCCGAATCCCATAAAGACACACACCAGTGCCTGCCCGAATCCCATAAAGACAGGCACCAGTGCCTACCCGAATCCCATAAAGACAGGCACCAGTGCTAACCCGAATCCCATAAAGACACGCACCAGTGCCTACCCGAATCCCATAAAGACACGCACCAGTGCCTGCCCGAATCCCATAAAGACACGCACCAGTGCCTACCCGAATCCCATAAAGACAGGCACCAGTGCTAACCCGAATCCCATAAAGACACGCACCAGTGCCTGCCCGAATCCCATAAAGACACGCACCAGTGCTAACCCGAATCCCATAAAGACACGCACCAGTGCCTGCCCGAATCCCATAAAGACACACACCAGTGATAACCCGAATCCCATAAAGACACGCACCAGTGCCTACCCGAATCCCATCAAGACAGGCACCAGTGCCTACCCGAATCCCATAAAGACACACACCAGTGCCTACCCGAATCCCATAAAGACACGCACCAGTGCCTACCCGAATCCCATAAAGACACGCACCAGAGCCTACCCGAATCCCATAAAGACACGCACCAGTGCCTGCCCGAATCCCATAAAGACACACACCAGTGCCTGCCCGAATCCCATAAAGACAGGCACCAGTGCTAACCCGAATCCCATAAAGACACACACCAGTGCCTGCCCGAATCCCATAAAGACAGGCACCAGTGCTAACCCGAATCCCATAAAGACAGGCACCAGTGCTAACCCGAATCCCATAAAGACACGCACCAGTGCCTGCCCGAATCCCATAAAGACAGGCACCAGTGCTAACCCGAATCCCATAAAGACACACACCAGTGCCTACCCGAATCCCATAAAGACAGGCACCAGTGCCTACCCGAATCCCATAAAGACACACACCAGTGCCTGCCCGAATCCCATAAAGACAGGCACCAGTGCTAACCCGAATCCCATAAAGACACACACCAGTGCCTGCCCGAATCCCATAAAGACAGGCACCAGTGCTAACCCGAATCCCATAAAGACACACACCAGTGCCTGCCCGAATCCCATAAAGACAGGCACCAGTGCTAACCGGAATCCCATAAAGACAGGCACCAGTGCTAACCCAAATCCCATAAAGACACGCACCAGTGCCAGCCCGAATCCCATAAAGACAGGCACCAGTGCTAACCCGAATCCCATAAAGACACACACCAGTGCCTACCCGAATCCCATAAAGACAGGCACCAGTGCTAACCCGAATCCCATAAAGACACGCACCAGTGCCTACCCGAATCCCATAAAGACACACCAGTGCTAACCCGAATCCCATAAAGACAGGCACCAGTGCCTACCCGAATCCCATAAAGACAGGCACCAGTGCTAACCCGAATCCCATAAAGACACACACCAGTGCCTGCCCGAATCCCATAAAGACAGGCACCAGTGCTAACCCGAATCCCATAAAGACACACACCAGTGCCTGCCCGAATCCCATAAAGACAGGCACCAGTGCTAACCCGAATCCCATAAAGACAGGCACCAGTGCTAACCCAAATCCCATAAAGACACGCACCAGTGCCTGCCCGAATCCCATAAAGACAGGCACCAGTGCTAACCCGAATCCCATAAAGACACACACCAGTGCCTACCCGAATCCCATAAAGACAGGCAGCAGTGCTAACCCGAATCCCATAAAGACACACACCAGTGCCTACCCGAATCCCATAAAGACACACCAGTGCTAACCCGAATCCCATAAAGACAGGCACCAGTGCCTACCCGAATCCCATAAAGACAGGCACCAGTGCCTACCCGAATCCCATAAAGACAGGCACCAGTGCTAACCCGAATCCCATAAAGACAGGCACCAGTGCTAACCCGAATCCCATAAAGACACACACCAGTGCTAACCCGAATCCCATAAAGACAGGCACCAGTGCCTACCCGAATCCCATAAAGACACGCACCAGTGCCTACCCGAATCCCATAAAGACACACACCAGTGCCTGCCCGATTCCCATAAAGACAGGCACCAGTGCTAACCTGAATCCCATAAAGACACACACCAGTGCCTACCCGAATCCCATAAAGACACACCAGTGCTAACCCGAATCCCATAAAGACAGGCACCAGTGCTAACCCGAATCCCATAAAGACACGCACCAGTGCCTACCCGAATCCCATAAAGACAGGCACCAGTGCCTGCCCGAATCCCATAAAGACACGCACCAGTGCCTACCCGAATCCCATAAAGACAGGCACCAGTGCCTGCCCGAATCCCATAAAGACACACACCAGTGCCTACCCGAATCCCATAAAGACAGGCACCAGTGCCTGGCCGAATCCCATAAAGACACACACCAGTGCCTGCCCGAATCCCATAAAGACAGGCACCAGTGCTAACCCGAATCCCATAAAGACACACACCAGTGCCTGCCCGAATCCCATAAAGACAGGCACCAGTGCTAACCCGAATCCCGTAAAGACACACACCAGTGCCTGCCCGAATCCCATAAAGACACGCACCAGTGCCTACCCGAATCCCATAAAGACAGGCACCAGTGCCTGCCCGAATCCCATAAAGACACGCACCAGTGCCTACCCGAATCCCATAAAGACAGGCACCAGTGCCTGCCCGAATCCCATAAAGACACGCAGCAGTGCCTACCCGAATCCCATAAAGACAGGCACCAGTGCCTGCCCGAATCCCATAAAGACACACACCAGTGCCTACCCGAATCCCATAAAGACAGGCACCAGTGCCTGGCCGAATCCCATAAAGACACACACCAGTGCCTGCCCGAATCCCATAAAGACAGGCACCAGTGCTAACCCAAATCCCATAAAGACACACACCAGTGCCTACCCGAATCCCATAAAGACAGGCACCAGTGCTAACCCGAATCCCATAAAGACAGGCACCAGTGCTAACCCGAATCCCATAAAGACACACACCAGTGCTAACCCGAATCCCATAAAGACAGGCACCAGTGCTAACCCGAATCCCATAAAGACACGCACCAGTGCCTGCCCGAATCCCATAAAGACACGCACCAGTGCCTACCCGAATCCCATAAAGACAGGCACCAGTGCTAACCCGAATCCCATAAAGACACACACCAGTGCCTGCCCGAATCCCATAAAGACAGGCACCAGTGCCTACCCGAATCCCATAAAGACAGGCACCAGTGCTAACCCGAATCCCATAAAGACACGCACCAGTGCCTACCCGAATCCCATAAAGACACGCACCAGTGCCTGCCCGAATCCCATAAAGACACGCACCAGTGCCTACCCGAATCCCATAAAGACAGGCACCAGTGCTAACCCGAATCCCATAAAGACACGCACCAGTGCCTGCCCGAATCCCATAAAGACACGCACCAGTGCTAACCCGAATCCCATAAAGACACGCACCAGTGCCTGCCCGAATCCCATAAAGACACACACCAGTGCTAACCCGAATCCCATAAAGACACGCACCAGTGCCTACCCGAATCCCATCAAGACAGGCACCAGTGCCTACCCGAATCCCATAAAGACACACACCAGTGCCTACCCGAATCCCATATAGACACGCACCAGTGCCTACCCGAATCCCATAAAGACACGCACCAGAGCCTACCCGAATCCCATAAAGACACGCACCAGTGCCTGCCCGAATCCCATAAAGACACACACCAGTGCCTGCCCGAATCCCATAAAGACAGGCACCAGTGCTAACCCGAATCCCATAAAGACACACACCAGTGCCTGCCCGAATCCCATAAAGACAGGCACCAGTGCTAACCCGAATCCCATAAAGACAGGCACCAGTGCTAACCCGAATCCCATAAAGACACGCACCAGTGCCTGCCCGAATCCCATAAAGACAGGCACCAGTGCTAACCCGAATCCTATAAAGACACACACCAGTGCCTACCCGAATCCCATAAAGACAGGCACCAGTGCCTACCCGAATCCCATAAAGACACACACCAGTGCCTGCCCGAATCCCATAAAGACAGGCACCAGTGCTAACCCGAATCCCATAAAGACACACACCAGTGCCTGCCCGAATCCCATAAAGACAGGCACCAGTGCTAACCCGAATCCCATAAAGACACACACCAGTGCCTGCCCGAATCCCATAAAGACAGGCACCAGTGCTAACCCGAATCCCATAAAGACAGGCACCAGTGCTAACCCAAATCCCATAAAGACACGCACCAGTGCCTGCCCGAATCCCATAAAGACAGGCACCAGTGCTAAACCGAATCCCATAAAGACACACACCAGTGCCTACCCGAATCCCATAAAGACAGGCACCAGTGCTAACCCGAATCCCATAAAGACACACACCAGTGCCTACCCGAATCCCATAAAGACACACCAGTGCTAACCCGAATCCCATAAAGACAGGCACCAGTGCCTACCCGAATCCCATAAAGACAGGCACCAGTGCTAACCCGAATCCCATAAAGACACACACCAGTGCCTGCCCGAATCCCATAAAGACAGGCACCAGTGCTAACCCGAATCCCATAAAGACACACACCAGTGCCTGCCCGAATCCCATAAAGACAGGCACCAGTGCTAACCCGAATCCCATAAAGACAGGCACCAGTGCTAACCCAAATCCCATAAAGACACGCACCAGTGCCTGCCCGAATCCCATAAAGACAGGCACCAGTGCTAACCCGAATCCCATAAAGACACACACCAGTGCCTACCCGAATCCCATAAAGACAGGCACCAGTGCTAACCCGAATCCCATAAAGACACACACCAGTGCCTACCCGAATCCCATAAAGACACACCAGTGTTAACCCGAATCCCATAAAGACAGGCACCAGTGCCTACCCGAATCCCATAAAGACAGGCACCAGTGCTAACCCGAATCCCATAAAGACAGGCACCAGTGCTAACCCGAATCCCATAAAGACACACACCAGTGCTAACCCGAATCCCATAAAGACAGGCACCAGTGCCTACCCGAATCCCATAAAGACACGCACCAGTGCCTACCCGAATCCCATAAAGACACACACCAGTGCCTGCCCGAATCCCATAAAGACAGGCACCAGTGCTAACCTGAATCCCATAAAGACACACACCAGTGCCTACCCGAATCCCATAAAGACACACCAGTGCTAACCCGAATCCCATAAAGACAGGCACCAGTGCTAACCCGAATCCCATAAAGACACGCACCAGTGCCTACCCGAATCCCATAAAGACAGGCACCAGTGCCTGCCCGAATCCCATAAAGACACGCACCAGTGCCTACCCGAATCCCATAAAGACAGGCACCACTGCCTGCCCGAATCCCATAAAGACACACACCAGTGCCTGCCCGAATCCCATAAAGACAGGCACCAGTGCTAACCCGAATCCCATAAAGACACACACCAGTGCCTACCCGAATCCCATAAAGACAGGCACCAGTGCTAACCCGAATCCCATAAAGACAGGCACCAGTGCTAACCCGAATCCCATAAAGACACACACCAGTGCTAACCCGAATCCCATAAAGACAGGCACCAGTGCTAACCCGAATCCCATAAAGACACGCACCAGTGCCTAACCGAATCCCATAAAGACAGGCACCAGTGCTAACCCGAATCCCATAAAGACACACACCAGTGCTAACCCGAATCCCATAAAGACAGGCACCAGTGCTAACCTGAATCCCATAAAGACACACACCAGTGCCTACCCGAATCCCATAAAGACACACCAGTGCTAACCCGAATCCCATAAAGACAGGCACCAGTGCTAACCCGAATCCCATAAAGACACGCACCAGTGCCTACCCGAATCCCATAAAGACAGGCACCAGTGCCTGCCCGAATCCCATAAAGACACGCACCAGTGCCTACCCGAATCCCATAAAGACACACACCAGTGCCTGCCCGAATCCCATAAAGACACGCACCAGTGATAAACCGAATCCCGTGAAGACACACACCAGTGCCTGCCCGAATCCCATAAAGACAGGCACCAGTGCTAACCCGAATCCCATAAAGACAGGCACCAGTGCTAACCCGAATCCCATAAAGTCACGCACCATTGCCTGCCCGAATCCCATAAAGACAGGCACCAGTGCTAACCCGAATCCCATAAAGACACACACCAGTGCCTACCCGAATCCCATAAAGACAGGCACCAGTGCCTACCCGAATCCCATAAAGACACACACCAGTGCCTGCCCGAATCCCATAAAGACAGGCACCAGTGCTAACCCGAATCCCATAAAGACACACAACAGTGCCTGCCCGAATCCCATAAAGACAGGCACCAGTGCTAACCCGAATCCCATAAAGACACACACCAGTGCCTGCCCGAATCCCATAAAGACAGGCACCAGTGCTAACCCGAATCCCATAAAGACAGGCACCAGTGCTAACCCAAATCCCATAAAGACACGCACCAGTGCCTGCCCGAATCCCATAAAGACAGGCACCAGTGCTAACCCAAATCCCATAAAGACACACACCAGTGCCTACCCGAATCCCATAAAGACAGGCACCAGTGCTAACCCGAATCCCATAAAGACAGGCACCAGTGCTAACCCGAATCCCATAAAGACAGGCACCAGTGCCTACCCGAATCCCATAAAGACACGCACCAGTGCCTGCCCGAATCCCATAAAGACACGCACCAGTGCCTACCCGAATCCCATAAAGACAGGCACCAGTGCTAACCCGAATCCCATAAAGACACACACCAGTGCTAACCCGAATCCCATAAAGACAGGCACCAGTGCCTACCCGAATCCCATAAAGACACGCACCAGTGCCTACCCGAATCCCATAAAGACACACACCAGTGCTAACCCGAATCCCATAAAGACAGGCACCAGTGCCTACCCGAATCCCATAAAGACACGCACCAGTGCCTACCCGAATCCCATAAAGACACACACCAGTGCCTGCCCGAATCCCATAAAGACAGGCACCAGTGCTAACCTGAATCCCATAAAGACACGCACCAGTGCCTACCCGAATCCCATAAAGACACACCAGTGCTAACCCGAATCCCATAAAGACAGGCACCAGTGCTAACCCGAATCCCATAAAGACACGCACCAGTGCCTACCCGAATCCCATAAAGACAGGCACCAGTGCCTGCCCGAATCCCATAAAGACACGCACCAGTGCCTACCCGAATCCCATAAAGACAGGCACCAGTGCCTGCCCGAATCCCATAAAGACACACACCAGTGCCTACCCGAATCCCATAAAGACAGGCACCAGTGCCTGGCCGAATCCCATAAAGACACACACCAGTGCCTGCCCGAATCCCATAAAGACAGGCACCAGTGCTAACCCGAATCCCATAAAGACACACACCAGTGCCTGCCCGAATCCCATAAAGACAGGCACCAGTGCTAACCCGAATCCCGTAAAGACACACACCAGTGCCTGCCCGAATCCCATAAAGACACGCACCAGTGCCTACCCGAATCCCATAAAGACAGGCACCAGTGCCTGCCCGAATCCCATAAAGACACGCACCAGTGCCTACCCGAATCCCATAAAGACAGGCACCAGTGCCTGCCCGAATCCCATAAAGACACGCAGCAGTGCCTACCCGAATCCCATAAAGACAGGCACCAGTGCCTGCCCGAATCCCATAAAGACACACACCAGTGCCTACCCGAATCCCATAAAGACAGGCACCAGTGCCTGGCCGAATCCCATAAAGACACACACCAGTGCCTGCCCGAATCCCATAAAGACAGGCACCAGTGCTAACCCAAATCCCATAAAGACACACACCAGTGCCTACCCGAATCCCATAAAGACAGGCACCAGTGCTAACCCGAATCCCATAAAGACAGGCACCAGTGCTAACCCGAATCCCATAAAGACACACACCAGTGCTAACCCGAATCCCATAAAGACAGGCACCAGTGCTAACCCGAATCCCATAAAGACACGCACCAGTGCCTGCCCGAATCCCATAAAGACACGCACCAGTGCCTACCCGAATCCCATAAAGACAGGCACCAGTGCTAACCCGAATCCCATAAAGACACACACCAGTGCCTGCCCGAATCCCATAAAGACAGGCACCAGTGCCTACCCGAATCCCATAAAGACAGGCACCAGTGCTAACCCGAATCCCATAAAGACACGCACCAGTGCCTACCCGAATCCCATAAAGACACGAACCAGTGCCTGCCCGAATCCCATAAAGACACGCACCAGTGCCTACCCGAATCCCATAAAGACAGGCACCAGTGCTAACCCGAATCCCATAAAGACACGCACCAGTGCCTGCCCGAATCCCATAAAGACACGCACCAGTGCTAACCCGAATCCCATAAAGACACGCACCAGTGCCTGCCCGAATCCCATAAAGACACACACCAGTGCTAACCCGAATCCCATAAAGACACGCACCAGTGCCTACCCGAATCCCATCAAGACAGGCACCAGTGCCTACCCGAATCCCATAAAGACACACACCAGTGCCTACCCGAATCCCATAAAGACACGCACCAGTGCCTACCCGAATCCCATAAAGACACGCACCAGAGCCTACCCGAATCCCATAAAGACACGCACCAGTGCCTGCCCGAATCCCATAAAGACACGCACCAGTGCCTGCCCGAATCCCATAAAGACAGGCACCAGTGCTAACCCGAATCCCATAAAGACACACACCAGTGCCTGCCCGAATCCCATAAAGACAGGCACCAGTGCTAACCCGAATCCCATAAAGACAGGCACCAGTGCTAACCCGAATCCCATAAAGACACGCACCAGTGCCTGCCCGAATCCCATAAAGACAGGCACCAGTGCTAACCCGAATCCTATAAAGACACACACCAGTGCCTACCCGAATCCCATAAAGACAGGCACCAGTGCCTACCCGAATCCCATAAAGACACACACCAGTGCCTGCCCGAATCCCATAAAGACAGGCACCAGTGCTAACCCGAATCCCATAAAGACACACACCAGTGCCTGCCCGAATCCCATAAAGACAGGCACCAGTGCTAACCCGAATCCCATAAAGACACACACCAGTGCCTGCCCGAATCCCATAAAGACAGGCACCAGTGCTAACCCGAATCCCATAAAGACAGGCACCAGTGCTAACCCAAATCCCATAAAGACACGCACCAGTGCCTGCCCGAATCCCATAAAGACAGGCACCAGTGCTAACCCGAATCCCATAAAGACACACACCAGTGCCTACCCGAATCCCATAAAGACAGGCACCAGTGCTAACCCGAATCCCATAAAGACACACACCAGTGCCTACCCGAATCCCATAAAGACACACCAGTGCTAACCCGAATCCCATAAAGACAGGCACCAGTGCCTACCCGAATCCCATAAAGACAGGCACCAGTGCTAACCCGAATCCCATAAAGACACACACCAGTGCCTGCCCGAATCCCATAAAGACAGGCACCAGTGCTAACCCGAATCCCATAAAGACACACACCAGTGCCTGCCCGAATCCCATAAAGACAGGCACCAGTGCTAACCCGAATCCCATAAAGACAGGCACCAGTGCTAACCCAAATCCCATAAAGACACGCACCAGTGCCTGCCCGAATCCCATAAAGACAGGCACCAGTGCTAACCCGAATCCCATAAAGACACACACCAGTGCCTACCCGAATCCCATAAAGACAGGCACCAGTGCTAACCCGAATCCCATAAAGACACACACCAGTGCCTACCCGAATCCCATAAAGACACACCAGTGCTAACCCGAATCCCATAAAGACAGGCACCAGTGCCTACCCGAATCCCATAAAGACAGGCACCAGTGCTAACCCGAATCCCATAAAGACAGGCACCAGTGCTAACCCGAATCCCATAAAGACACACACCAGTGCTAACCCGAATCCCATAAAGACAGGCACCAGTGCCTACCCGAATCCCATAAAGACACGCACCAGTGCCTACCCGAATCCCATAAAGACACACACCAGTGCCTGCCCGAATCCCATAAAGACAGGCACCAGTGCTAACCTGAATCCCATAAAGACACACACCAGTGCCTACCCGAATCCCATAAAGACACACCAGTGCTAACCCGAATCCCATAAAGACAGGCACCAGTGCTAACCCGAATCCCATAAAGACACGCACCAGTGCCTACCCGAATCCCATAAAGACAGGCACCAGTGCCTGCCCGAATCCCATAAAGACACGCACCAGTGCCTACCCGAATCCCATAAAGACAGGCACCACTGCCTGCCCGAATCCCATAAAGACACACACCAGTGCCTGCCCGAATCCCATAAAGACAGGCACCAGTGCTAACCCGAATCCCATAAAGACACACACCAGTGCCTACCCGAATCCCATAAAGACAGGCACCAGTGCTAACCCGAATCCCATAAAGACAGGCACCAGTGCTAACCCGAATCCCATAAAGACACACACCAGTGCTAACCCGAATCCCATAAAGACAGGCACCAGTGCTAACCCGAATCCCATAAAGACACGCACCAGTGCCTAACTGAATCCCATAAAGACAGGCACCAGTGCTAACCCGAATCCCATAAAGACACACACCAGTGCTAACCCGAATCCCATAAAGACAGGCACCAGTGCTAACCTGAATCCCATAAAGACACACACCAGTGCCTACCCGAATCCCATAAAGACACACCAGTGCTAACCCGAATCCCATAAAGACAGGCACCAGTGCTAACCCGAATCCCATAAAGACACGCACCAGTGCCTACCCGAATCCCATAAAGACAGGCACCAGTGCCTGCCCGAATCCCATAAAGACACGCACCAGTGCCTACCCGAATCCCATAAAGACACACACCAGTGCCTGCCCGAATCCCATAAAGACACGCACCAGTGATAACCCGAATCCCGTGAAGACACACACCAGTGCCTGCCCGAATCCCATAAAGACAGGCACCAGTGCTAACCCGAATCCCATAAAGACAGGCACCAGTGCTAACCCGAATCCCATAAAGACACGCACCATTGCCTGCCCGAATCCCATAAAGACAGGCACCAGTGCTAACCCGAATCCCATAAAGACACACACCAGTGCCTACCCGAATCCCATAAAGACAGGCACCAGTGCTAACCCGAATCCCATAAAGACACACACCAGTGCCTACCCGAATCCCATAAAGACACACCAGTGCTAACCCGAATCCCATAAAGACAGGCACCAGTGCCTACCCGAATCCCATAAAGACAGGCACCAGTGCTAACCCGAATCCCATAAAGACACACACCAGTGCCTGCCCGAATCCCATAAAGACAGGCACCAGTGCTAACCCGAATCCCATAAAGACACACACCAGTGCCTGCCCGAATCCCATAAAGACAGGCACCAGTGCTAACCCGAATCCCATAAAGACAGGCACCAGTGCTAACCCAAATCCCATAAAGACACGCACCAGTGCCTGCCCGAATCCCATAAAGACAGGCACCAGTGCTAACCCGAATCCCATAAAGACACACACCAGTGCCTACCCGAATCCCATAAAGACAGGCACCAGTGCTAACCCGAATCCCATAAAGACACACACCAGTGCCTACCCGAATCACATAAAGACACACCAGTGCTAACCCGAATCCCATAAAGACAGGCACCAGTGCCTACCCGAATCCCATAAAGACAGGCACCAGTGCTAACCCGAATCCCATAAAGACAGGCACCAGTGCTAACCCGAATCCCATAAAGACACACACCAGTGCTAACCCGAATCCCATAAAGACAGGCACCAGTGCCTACCCGAATCCCATAAAGACACGCACCAGTGCCTACCCGAATCCCATAAAGACACACACCAGTGCCTGCCCGAATCCCATAAAGACAGGCACCAGTGCTAACCTGAATCCCATAAAGACACACACCAGTGCCTACCCGAATCCCATAAAGACACACCAGTGCTAACCCGAATCCCATAAAGACAGGCACCAGTGCTAACCCGAATCCCATAAAGACACGCACCAGTGCCTACCCGAATCCCATAAAGACAGGCACCAGTGCCTGCCCGAATCCCATAAAGACACGCACCAGTGCCTACCCGAATCCCATAAAGACAGGCACCACTGCCTGCCCGAATCCCATAAAGACACACACCAGTGCCTGCCCGAATCCCATAAAGACAGGCACCAGTGCTAACCCGAATCCCATAAAGACACACACCAGTGCCTACCCGAATCCCATAAAGACAGGCACCAGTGCTAACCCGAATCCCATAAAGACAGGCACCAGTGCTAACCCGAATCCCATAAAGACACACACCAGTGCTAACCCGAATCCCATAAAGACAGGCACCAGTGCTAACCCGAATCCCATAAAGACACGCACCAGTGCCTAACCGAATCCCATAAAGACAGGCACCAGTGCTAACCCGAATCCCATAAAGACACACACCAGTGCTAACCCGAATCCCATAAAGACAGGCACCAGTGCTAACCTGAATCCCATAAAGACACACACCAGTGCCTACCCGAATCCCATAAAGACACACCAGTGCTAACCCGAATCCCATAAAGACAGGCACCAGTGCTAACCCGAATCCCATAAAGACACGCACCAGTGCCTACCCGAATCCCATAAAGACAGGCACCAGTGCCTGCCCGAATCCCATAAAGACACGCACCAGTGCCTACCCGAATCCCATAAAGACACACACCAGTGCCTGCCCGAATCCCATAAAGACACGCACCAGTGATAACCCGAATCCCGTGAAGACACACACCAGTGCCTGCCCGAATCCCATAAAGACAGGCACCAGTGCTAACCCGAATCCCATAAAGACAGGCACCAGTGCTAACCCGAATCCCATAAAGACACGCACCATTGCCTGCCCGAATCCCATAAAGACAGGCACCAGTGCTAACCCGAATCCCATAAAGACACACACCAGTGCCTACCCGAATCCCATAAAGACAGGCACCAGTGCCTACCCGAATCCCATAAAGACACACACCAGTGCCTGCCCGAATCCCATAAAGACAGGCACCAGTGCTAACCCGAATCCCATAAAGACACACACCAGTGCCTGCCCGAATCCCATAAAGACAGGCACCAGTGCTAACCCGAATCCCATAAAGACACACACCAGTGCCTGCCCGAATCCCATAAAGACAGGCACCAGTGCTAACCCGAATCCCATAAAGACAGGCACCAGTGCTAACCCAAATCCCATAAAGACACGCACCAGTGCCTGCCCGAATCCCATAAAGACAGGCACCAGTGCTAACCCAAATCCCATAAAGACACACACCAGTGCCTACCCGAATCCCATAAAGACAGGCACCAGTGCTAACCCGAATCCCATAAAGACAGGCACCAGTGCTAACCCGAATCCCATAAAGACAGGCACCAGTGCCTACCCGAATCCCATAAAGACACGCACCAGTGCCTGCCCGAATCCCATAAAGACACGCACCAGTGCCTACCCGAATCCCATAAAGACAGGCACCAGTGCTAACCCGAATCCCATAAAGACACACACCAGTGCTAACCCGAATCCCATAAAGACAGGCACCAGTGCCTGCCCGAATCCCATAAAGACACACACCAGTGCCTACCCGAATCCCATAAAGACACGCACCAGTGCCTGCCCGAATCCCATAAAGACACGCACCAGTGATAACCTGAATCCCATAAAGACACACACCAGTGCCTACCCGAATCCCATAAAGACACACCAGTGCTAACCCGAATCCCATAAAGACAGGCACCAGTGCCTACCCGAATCCCATAAAGACACGCACCAGTGCCTACCCGAATCCCATAAAGACACGCACCAGTGCTAACCTGAATCCCATAAAGACACACACCAGTGCCTACCCGAATCCCATAAAGACACACCAGTGCTAACCCGAATCCCATAAAGACAGGCACCAGTGCTAACCCGAATCCCATAAAGACACGCACCAGTGCCTACCCGAATCCCATAAAGACACGCACCAGTGCCTGCCCGAATCCCATAAAGACACGCACCAGTGCCTACCCGAATCCCATAAAGACAGGCACCAGTGCTAACCCGAATCCCATAAAGACACGCACCAGTGCTAACCCGAATCCCATAAAGACACGCACCAGTGCCTGCCCGAATCCCATAAAGACAGGCACCAGTGCTAACCCAAATCCCATAAAGACACACACCAGTGCCTACCCGAATCCCATAAAGACAGGCACCAGTGCCTACCCGAATCCCATAAAGACACACACCAGTGCCTGCCCGAATCCCATAAAGACAGGCACCAGTGCTAACCCGAATCCCATAAAGACACACACCAATGCCTGCCCGAATCCCATAAAGACAGGTACCAGTGCTAACCCGAATCCCATAAAGACACACACCAGTGCCTGCCCGAATCCCATAAAGACAGGCACCAGTGCTAACCCGAATCCCATAAAGACAGGCACCAGTGCTAACCCAAATCCCATAAAGACACGCACCAGTGCCTGCCCGAATCCCATAAAGACAGGCACCAGTGCTAACCCGAATCCCATAAAGACACACACCAGTGCCTACCCGAATCCCATAAAGACAGGCACCAGTGCTAACCCGAATCCCATAAAGACAGGCACCAGTGCTAACCCGAATCCCATAAAGACAGGCACCAGTGCCTACCCGAATCCCATAAAGACACGCACCAGTGCCTGCCCGAATCCCCTAAAGACACGCACCAGTGCCTACCCGAATCCCATAAAGACAGGCACCAGTGCTAACCCGAATCCCATAAAGACACACACCAGTGCTAACCTGAATCCCATAAAGACAGGCACCAGTGCCTACCCGAATCCCATAAAGACACGCACCAGTGCCTACCCGAATCCCATAAAGACACACACCAGTGCCTGCCCGAATCCCATAAAGACAGGCACCAGTGCTAACCTGAATCCCATAAAGACACACACCAGTGCCTACCCGAATCCCATAAAGACACACCAGTGCTAACCCGAATCCCATAAAGACAGGCACCAGTGCTAACCCGAATCCCATAAAGACACGCACCAGTGCCTACCCGAATCCCATAAAGACAGGCGTCAGTGCCTGCCCGAATCCCATAAAGACACGCACCAGTGCCTACCCGAATCCCATAAAGACAGGCACCAGTGCCTGCCCGAATCCCATAAAGACACGCACCAGTGATAACCTGAATCCCATAAAGACACACACCAGTGCCTACCCGAATCCCATAAAGACACACCAGTGCTAACCCGAATCCCATAAAGACAGGCACCAGTGCCTACCCGAATCCCATAAAGACACGCACCAGTGCCTACCCGAATCCCATAAAGACACGCACCAGTGCTAACCTGAATCCCATAAAGACACACACCAGTGCCTACCCGAATCCCATAAAGACACACCAGTGCTAACCCGAATCCCATAAAGACAGGCACCAGTGCTAACCCGAATCCCATAAAGACACGCACCAGTGCCTACCCGAATCCCATAAAGACACGCACCAGTGCCTGCCCGAATCCCATAAAGACACGCACCAGTGCCTACCCGAATCCCATAAAGACAGGCACCAGTGCCTGCCCGAATCCCATAAAGACAGGCACCAGTGCCTACCCGAATCCCATAAAGACAGGCACCAGTGCTAACCCGAATCCCATAAAGACACGCACCAGTGCCTACCCGAATCCCATAAAGACAGGCACCAGTGCCTACCCGAATCCCATAAAGACACACACCAGTGCCTACCCGAATCCCATAAAGACAGGCACCAGTGCCTGCCCGAATCCCATAATGACACACACCAGTGCCTGCCCGAATCCCATAAAGACAGGCACCAGTGCTAACCCGAATCCCATAAAGACACACACCAGTGCCTGCCCGAATCCCATAAAGACAGGCACCAGTGCTAACCCGAATCCCATAAAGACACACACCAGTGCCTACCCGAATCCCATAAAGACAGGCACCAGTGCTAACCCGAATCCCATAAAGACAGGCACCAGTGCTAACCCAAATCACATAAAGACACACACCAGTGCTAACCCGAATCCCATAAAGACAGGCACCAGTGCTAACCCGAATCCCATAAAGACAGGCACCAGTGCCTACCCGAATCCCATAAAGACAGGCACCAGTGCCTGCCCGAATCCCATAAAGACACACACCAGTGCTAACCTGAATCCCATAAAGACAGGCACCAGTGCCTACCCGTATCCCATAAAGACACGCACCAGTGCCTACCCGAATCCCATAAAGACACACACCAGTGCCTGCCCGAATCCCATAAAGACAGGCACCAGTGCTAACCTGAATCCCATAAAGACACACACCAGTGCCTACCCGAATCCCATAAAGACACACCAGTGCTAACCCGAATCCCATAAAGACAGGCACCAGTGCTAACCCGAATCCCATAAAGACACGCACCAGTGCCTACCCGAATCCCATAAAGACAGGCACCAGTGCCTGCCCGAATCCCATAAAGACACGCACCAGTGCCTACCCGAATCCCATAAAGACAGGCACCAGTGCCTGCCCGAATCCCATAAAGACACGCACCAGTGATAACCTGAATCCCATAAAGACACACACCAGTGCCTACCCGAATCCCATAAAGACACACCAGTGCTAACCCGAATCCCATAAAGACAGGCACCAGTGCCTACCCGAATCCCATAAAGACACGCACCAGTGCCTACCCGAATCCCATAAAGACACGCACCAGTGCTAACCTGAATCCCATAAAGACACACACCAGTGCCTACCCGAATCCCATAAAGACACACCAGTGCTAACCCGAATCCCATAAAGACAGGCACCAGTGCTAACCCGAATCCCATAAAGACACGCACCAGTGCCTACCCGAATCCCATAAAGACACGCACCAGTGCCTGCCCGAATCCCATAAAGACACGCACCAGTGCCTACCCGAATCCCATAAAGACAGGCACCAGTGCCTGCCCGAATCCCATAAAGACAGGCACCAGTGCCTACCCGAATCCCATAAAGACACACCAGTGCTAACCCGAATCCCATAAAGACAGGCACCAGTGCCTACCCGAATCCCATAAAGACACACCAGTGCTAACCCGAATCCCATAAAGACAGGCACCAGTGCTAACCCGAATCCCATAAAGACACGCACCAGTGCCTACCCGAATCCCATAAAGACACGCACCAGTGCCTACCCGAATCCCATAAAGACACGCACCAGTGCCTGCCCGAATCCTGAGCCTGTGACTCGCCCGCAAAGGGCTGTTCTACGAGGGGATTCGTCAAGGGGAGGCTGCCTGGGTCAGGGTGGGCTCGAAAGGAGAGCCCTGTGCCTGGAAACCTGCTGCTTCCACGTCTCCGTCTCCAGCCCCGACTGCTCCGCCGGCGCAGCCCTGCGTGCACATCCGCCGCCTCAACATGCAGCCTGCATGACTGATCAGCAGCTCAAGGCGTCTAGAACAGAGCTCTTAACCTCACGCCTGAAACCGATCCTCCGCCTGGTTTCCTTTTCAGGAAACGGCAGCACCGTTCACCCAGATGCTCGAGCTTCTGTGCGTCACGTTGGCCCTTCTCTTTCCCTGCACCCCCGGCTCACACAAGCAGCGAAGGTTCTAGGCTGGCCCGAGTCACCGTCACCGCTCACCTGGCCTGCCGAATCAGCCTCGCAATGTTTCCCTTTTCTACTCCCATCCCTGGGATCAAGTCCCTCACAGTGCGTAGAAGGCGCTTATAAAAGCAAGGCCACACCTTTGCTCAAACCTTCTGAAGTTCCGATGACACTCCAGTGCCTCTCAAGGTCCCCCCCACCGCCTTCCCTGTTTTTTCCTCCCTCTTCTTCCCTTGCTCTAGTGCTGCAGCCCCACGACTTCCTTGGAAGCCACCTCTGCCCCAGGCCCTTGGCACTGCTGTGCGTTCTGCATTGAAGGTGCTCTCTTTCCCTCACCTGGGCCTCAGTCATCCTTCTATTTCTTTGGGTTTTCTACTCAAATCTTGCCTTTTCACTGATTCCCACGACCACCATGCCCACCGTGTCTGACCATCTGTAACAGACTGTGGGGTTCGCTGGTTCTCTTCTCCAGGTGAACATACACCCCAGAATTTGCTTATTTTGTTCCCTGCTGTGTTCCTAGGGCTCAACAAAGATTCGTTGAGTGAATGAAAGAACAGTGTAGAGACTGTTGTTTTTGTGCTGTTTTATTTTCCACCGGACAGATGACTCCTTTCTTACTTTCTTCCCTGTGATTAACATTTAAGCCACCTCTAATTTCCTTCGTAGAGTAAGAGTGCTTTAGTGAGCATACTAGGTCTTAGGCCGCATATATAAATACCTTGCTGAAAGGATTAGCTCGAATCAATTAAGCGGATTATATTGAAATCTACAGTGAAAACTAATAGAAAGTCTGTATTTCCAAGCCTCAAGGCTCTGGTGAGCTCATCCTTCTGCTCATAGGACCACCCTCCTCCCCAGCCCCTGAAGCCCCTTCCTCGCTCTGCGCAGCCGTCCCAAGCCGTCCCCAAGCCCTCCCTGCGGCGGCCCTTCCTGCTGCCTCCTCTGGGGCTATTTTATTTGCTTTCTGCCTTCCCCGCCCAACGACAGGTTCCTCGAGGCCGAGAGCTGCATCTCATTCTTCTTTTTTTTTAAGATTTTTAAAAATTTATTTCTCTCCCCTTCCTCCCCCCCCCCCCCCCCACCGCCCCGTTGTCTGCTCTCTGTGTCCATTTGCTGTGTGTTCTTCTGTGTCCACTTGTATTCTTGTCAGCAGCACCAGGAATCTGTGTCTCTTTTTGTTGCTGAATCAGTTCTCTGTTTGTGCAGCGCCACTCCTGGGCAGGCTGCACTTTCTTTCCCGCTGGGCAGCTCTCCTTACGGGGCGCACTCCTTGCACGTGGGGCTCCCCTACGCGGGGACACCCCTGCGTGGCACGGCACTCCTTGCACGCATCAGCACTGCGCGTGGGCCAGCTCACCACACAGGTCAGGAGGCCCTGGGTTTGAACCCTGGACCTCCCGTGTGGTAGGCGGATGCCCTATCAGTTGAGCCACATCTGCTTCCCACTCATTCTTTTTAACCAGCCACAGTCACAGACGCTTAATCGTTGTAGAAATGTTGATTGAATTCAGTCCACTAAAAATGGCGACAGCTGTGCTAGGAATAGAAAGCGGCATATGAGCAGCACCGGCCCCCCAATCCCCCCAAATAAAAGAATATGGCAGCAAAAGTCCAGGCTGTCAGGGCTCAGGGAAAGGCTCCCTTCTACAGAATTCTTTGGGCCACACCTGTACTTCCCTATTGTCCCCCAACCCCATCCCTATAGCGTCACCGCAACACTTGCAGTATTTTTTCATCTACATTGTGTGAGATTCCTTTTTCATCTACATTGGGCGAGATTTCTTTTTCATTTGCTTGCCTCTTCAGGGACACACTGTTGTAGGCCATGAATAATTGAACACAACAAATTTGGATGATAAATTATGGATTACAGATGCTGAGTTATTTTGGAACTGTTACTCTCTCTGTTGTAGAAAAGCACTGGAATATTAAAAAATGTGTGTTTTAAATGATCTTATGTTGCTTCTTTAGAGGAAAAGAAAAATAATAAAAGACCAAAGCATCAGGGAAGCTGCCTCTGCCCCAAAGCCACTCGCTGGTGATTTTCAGCTTCGTGCGCACTGAGCTTGGGGGCAGCAACAGCCTGACCACCTCTGAACAGCCTGACGGACTGGCCTTGGCTGCTGGCACATACCATGGGGTGGCAAGAGCGGGTGATGGGATGACCTGGAGCGCCCCAGGAGGTGGAAGGAGCGGCCGAGCCGTGAGCACGTGGCGGCGGCGTGGGCGCCCTGGCCGGCCGATGCTGCTTCCTCGTGGTAAACTCGCCGGGAGCAGCTCCCAGCAGGGCGGGCAGCAGGGGCCCAGCCAAGGGGCTGGCGCTGCCTCAGCACAGGTGGGCATGGCAGGCTCGGGGCGCCCCAGGTGCGGGCACGGGGCTGTCCCTCGGGGCATCCCGCGGCCACCACTGGGGCGGGCAGGGGCAGCCGCGGCCCCGGAAGCTCCTGTGACTTGTGCTTCCACCAACGCAGCAGTCGGGCTGCGGTCCCAGCTCCCTTGGCAATCCCAAAGGGTATCAATTTTGGTTTCCCAAGAGAGGGCATGATCTGTTATTCACTCACCTTACTGGAGAGGAAGAGTGACAGCTCCCCGTCAGAAGAGCCCGTGAGTGAGGGGCCCAGAGCTGTGGGGTGGGAGAAGGAGGGTGCTGTCCCAGGAAAGTGTGGGGCGGGCGCCTCCCGTCTGCAGGGCCGTGGGGTCGCTTGCGGCTGGGGGCGGCACACGTCCTTTGAAGCCTCCATCAAATCCTTGCTACGGTGACAGAGAGGCTCCGTTTTCCTTTCCCCCGATGTTTTGAAATATGAGCTGATTCGGGGAGCCTGGGAGTCCTGCAGGAAGAGGGGAGAAGTTTGACGTGCACCTGCCTGCCGGCAAACGGCGCCGACCTGGCTTAGCTCTGCACGGACCAGGCGGGCTCAGGAGCTCCGTCGGACCCTTTGCCACGTGGCTCCCGGGGGACTTTGGGGAGGTCAAGGGGAAAGTGCAAAGGGGTGGCCAGCAGGAGACCCCGGGAAGGCCTCGGACTGCGCGAAGCAGGAGGAGGAAGGTCTGATGAGCTCCCTGGAGAGGCGCAGGCGGGGGCTTCCTGTGCAGCTACGTCCATCCCAGGGGGACAGGTCAGAGCCCGGCAGGGCCGTCAGCGGGCGGGTTGACGCCGCTGAACCAGCGTTCTCACCTGTAGAACAGGGATTTTTTTAAAAAAATCTACCTCTTGCGGTGTTTTTGACAATAAAATATGTGTGGAAGTTCTCAAATAGTACAAAGTAGTATAAAAATCTTAGTTATTACGAGAGTTCTCGAGCACATGTAGCCAAGCCCTGCAGGAAGCTTCAGCAATGATCAAACTTGTACATGAAGATCGTAGATGGAAAACATACACATAATTTCATTTCCTCCCTAAACCTCACTAGAGAGGCAATAGGGGGGTTTGAAAAATGAAACCTTATGAAGTACGATTCACAGACAATAAAGTGCATCCATTCTAAGGGTACAGTTGATGAGTTTTTGCAAATGTCTGCACACGTCTCAAGTACCGCACGCGATTGCAATCAAGAGGTTGATTCCTGGATGCCTCTTTTTTATTCTTTTTCTTTTTTCTTTTTTCCAGATGCTCCTTAACAGACAAGCCACTACAACACTGTTCCAGAGACCAGTAGTCTGCCCTCTGCCATTGTATGTTAGTTTTTGCCTTTTTGAGAATTTCACATAAAAGGAATCACAGTATGAAATCTTTGGGTCTGACTTCTTCTGCTCAGCATGATGATTTTTAGATTCAATTAAGCCACTGCATGAACCTGCAGGTCCTTCTTTTATATTGCTGGGCGGAAGGATGGCTATACCATGATTTATCTGTTCTGTTGTTTTTGGACCAATGAGTTGTTTCCAATTTTTGGCTCTTACAAGTGAGACTCCTATAAACATTTGTACACAAAAATTTTGTGTGGACATATTTTCATTCTTAAGTGGATGGCTGGGTCATGTGGCAAGTATGTATTTAACTTTAAAAGAAACAGCAAAATTGTTTCCCAAAGTGGTTATACCAGCAGCACACAAGAATTCCAGCTATTACACAGCCATCAAGAATTCTGGCTATTACTCAGCCATTCCAACTCTTAGCAGGGCCAAGTTCTTAGACTGCAGCTATTCTAGTGGGTTTGTAGTAGTATTCCATTGTGATTTTAATGATCACTTCTCTGATGATTAATGTCCTGAACATTTTCCATGTGCTTACTTGCCATCTGTGTATAAAATCATTTTTGGAAGGTCCGTTTGAACTTCACTATTGATTTTTCTGTCTTTTCTTATTGAGTTGTAAGAGTACATACACACACACGTACAAGTATACACATATGTATTCTACATACAATTTTTTTCCAGATACGTATATTGAAAATATTTTCTCCAAGTCTATGGCTTGCCCCCTTTTTTCAGCTTTATTGAGGTATAATTAATGTACACTAAATTTCACCTATTTAAGGTTACAATTTGATGAGTTTGACATACATATATATTCATGAAATCATCCCCACGTCAAGACAATAAACATATCTTTCACCCACAAAGGTTTTCTCAGCCCACTTTGTAATGTTCTCCTTTGTGTTGATCTGAATTTCCATCTGGTATCCTTTTTTTCTGTTCTAAGGATTTCCTTTAACATTTTTTTTTTTTTGTAGTGCAAGTCTGTTGACAAAGAAATTTCTCAGCTTTTGTTTATATTAAAGTCTTTCCTGCAACAGGTATTTTTTCTGGGTATAGAATTCTGTTTGACCGTTTTTCTTTTCAGAACTCTAAATGTATTATCTTGTTCCCTGGCTTGCCTAATTTCTGACAAGACGTCAGAGTAATTCTTACCTTTGTTCATTAGTACTCAAAGGTCTTTTTTCTCTGGCTAATTTTTTAAAAATATGTTTATTTATTTATTTTTAAAATATGCATAGATCACACAAAATGTTACCTTAAAAAATATAGGAGATTCCCATATGCCCCACTCCCCACACCCCCCCCTTTCCCCACATCAACTGCTTTCATTAGTGTGGTACATTCATTGCATTTGATGAATACATTTTGGAGCACACTGCTACACAGCATGGATTATAGTTTATTGTCATTTACACTCTTCCCCACTCCATTCAGTGGGTTATGGCAGGATTTATAATGTCCTGCACCTGTCCCTGCAGTATTATTCAGGACAACTCCCAAGTTCCGAAAATGCCCCCATATTATACCTCTTTTTCCCTCTTCCTGCCCTCAGCAACTCCCATGGCCACTGTCTCCACAACAATGATATAATTTCTTCCATTGCTAGAGATACAATAATTCTATAGTAGAATACCAATAGGTCCACTCTAGTCCATATTTTATTCCCCAATCCTGAGACTCTGGGGTGGTGATGTCCACTCCACCTCTGAACTGAGAGGGGATTTTCATCCCACATGGCTGATGGATGGGATTCTCCTGCTTGCAGTTGTAGACTTTCAGGTCCCTGGTGTGGTGGTTGACCATCCTCGCCTCCCTATTAGCTGACCTGGGAACATCCAACCAACTGGAGAGTAGGTGTTGTAACTCTGCTGAGGTTCAGGGCACAGCTGGCACATGGACAGCCCAGAGATTCAAGTCTCCTGGAGGTACACCAACCCCAGCGCTAACCACAGATTCAGTGAAAGGGGCAGAGGTCACATCTGAGTCCACCTCCGTCACTCTCTGGCTAATTTTAACATTTTTTCCTTTATTACTGTTTCCAGCCATTTGATTATGATGTGCTTTGAAGTGGTTTGCTTTGTGTTTATCTTGGTTGAGTTTTCTTGATCTTCTTGGTCTGTGGGTTTATAGTTTTTCATCAAATATGGAAAAATTGGGGCATTTTCCCTTTCCTCTCCTCTCTGATGGGACTCCAATTACATGTATGTTGTTATTGACCCACTGGTCACTGATGACCTGCTCGTTGTTTTCAGTTTTTTTCTCCTGTGCTTCGCTGGGTGGTCTTCTATTGCTATGACTTCAAGTTCACTGATCTTTTCTTCTGCAGTGTCAATAGGCTATGAAGTTCATCTAGTGGATTTCATACACTATCTTTTCTGCTCTAAATGTTTGCTTTGGTTCTTTCTCGTAACTTCAGTTTCTCTCTGCATCACTCTGACTTCCTCCTCAGATTGGAAGGGCCTCTATGATGACACTGGGCCCACCCAGGCAAGGCAGGACAACTTCCTACCGCAAGGTTAGCTGATTAGCAAAACTGATCCGCCTGCAGCCTTAGTGCTCCCTTACCATGGAAAGTAACTAGTCATGGGTTCCAGGGATTAGGACATAGACACACTCAGCTGAGAAGTGGAAGTCTAGAATTGTAAAACAAGCATAATTATCTATAGAAGAAGGCAATGGCAATGAGATTTTGGATGCTTCAAGGCATGAATTAAAGGTTTACAAATCCTAAAGGCTAAATCTTAGCCAGGAATAGGGAAAGCTAAGAAAGCACCTTGGCTTAGACTGCAGAATCCAGCAACTGGAGATACAGGTACCCTGGTGGCATGAGTAACACAGAACGCTAAAATAAAGTATATCAGTTGAATACCTATTTAAGAAGCAATTAGTGTCCTGGATACCTTTCCAACAGGTAACTGCCTTCTCCAACGATAGCAGAAAGCTAGGACTTTGATTCTAAAGAAGCGTCTGCCCTAACGGAATGGCTCAGCCAGAACACCTTAGAATAAACCCACTGTTGGCAAGTCCCACCTCACCCTGGCCTCATGCTCAGATCTTCCCATCAGACTTTAGGTCCTCCATTTCTAAATATGAGCAAGCGACCACCTGCAGAAAACTTGTATCACAAAATATGCAGGCAAACAGGTGAACAAATACGAAGCAACCTGGAGAAAATATACTGCAGAAAGGAATCTTAAAATCATTTTAATAGCTTCAAAGACACTACAGAAGGTTCATGAAAGCATGAAGCAAAAAGATGCTTTAAAAGAGCAACAATCAGGGAACAAAACGAGCTTCTGAAAAAAAAAAAAAAATGTAGATGGAATAGATGTGGCTTGAGCTGTTGCATGCCTGCTTCCCACATGGGAGGTCCCAGGTTTGGTTCCTGGTGTCTCCAAAAAAAAAAAAACAGAAAAACCAACTCAGGGGAACAGAAGTGGCTCAGTGGTTGAGTGCTGGCTTCCCACATACAAGGTCCCAGGTTCAATCCCCAGCCCCTGGTACCTCAAAAAAAAAAAAAAAAAAGAGAGAGAAATTAAAAACTCAGTAGGGAGATTGGGAGATAAAATTGTAGAACTATCACAGCAATAGAAACATGACCTCTGCATGGAAAGGGTCCCCGGAGGGTCTCTCGCGGAGAATGAAAGATGCCTCAGGGCACATGTCTCCAGAAAGCTGGAGGCAAAGCTCAGATGTGGGAGGGAGGGTTACCTTCAAAAGATTGGGGTTCAGACTTCTCAGCAGCAACAGCAGCAACAGCAGAAGCTACAAACAGTGAAGAAACACCTTCAAAACCAGGAGGGACATTGTTTCAACCTAGAATTCCATAGGAGCCGAACGTCCCAGCGAGCATGAGGTTAAGTGTGTGCGTGTGCCAAGGAAACGTGCTGTGGATCTAAGACCTCATTCCGCCCTGCAGTGCTCTTCTCACCACTGTGAACACTGGACAGGCTCAGGCTTCCAATTCTGCAGAACGTGATGCTCCAGGTGCCTTCGCAGGGAATAACTATTCCAACAGGGTCTCCCTGTCTTAGCCAAAGAAACAAGCATAAGCAGGAAATCGGATGTAGCACAGTGGTTGAGCACCTGCTTCCCACGTACGAGGTTCTGGGGTCAATACCTCCTTAAAAAAAAAGAAACTAAAAAACCAACTCTCACTGGGGAGCAGACATAGCTCAGTTGTTGAGCACCTGCTTCCCATGTTTGAAGTCCCAGGTTCAATCCCTAGGACCTTCTAAATAAAAAAAGAGATAAATGAGCAAGTAGGGCAGGAATTTGTGGCCGTGTGGCAGTCCAGAGGTGAGGTGCTTTGGATTCTTGTGGCCCCTCTAACTGCTGCCCATTGCTCCCCCTTGGTGTAGGGCAGACTCTCAGGTCCCCCGGCCTGGGCACAGAATTAGCGAGAATGTGGTGGGACTTGAGGTCAGCCACCCGGCTGCCCCCGCCTGGCACCTCTCCTCCCCTGGCCTCCTGCCTGCACACGCCCCCTAAAACCCCCACTGTTGTAAGGTGCTTTTCTGAGCCACACTTGTCCCCACCCTCTCTTCCCCCACCCCAGACGGTGACCCTTTCCCACCTAAGGACTGTATCTTGTTTTTCTCTGAATCCCCACACGCAGACCTGGGTCGTCAATGAATAAATCTTCTGGAAAAAATCCACCATCCGTTTGTTCAGTTATTCAGCTAATGTATTCTGCACAGCCATGCTGTGCTGTTCTGGGGACGGGAGAGGACGGTAGACAAATTAGAGAATGGTCTTGGACGCATGTTCCACTGGAGGAGAAAGACACCAAAAAATAAACCACGCAGGCCCTGGGCACACACGCGCGCCCCCCGGGCTCTGACCTCAGGCAGAGCAGAGCTCCGGGCTTTCGCTCCTGGTCGAGGAAAGTCCCGCCGTTGACCAGGGCTGCGACTGCCGTAGTTTGGAATCTTCCAGCACGGAACCCGTGTGTGTTCATTTCCGTACAAATAACACTTATTATCACCCAGGAGGCAACTACGGAATACGAAAAGATGAATAGCAATTGTCCTTCACCTTAAGGGACTTACTGTCTGTTCCTAAGAAACAGACGTAAAAGCATAAAATTTTGATAAACTGGGGAACGTGCTGTCTGGTGGAAATCAAGCCCCTGGGGATGTGCACAGAAGACTTCCTCTGCGTCAGGAAGCTTCCAGAGACCGGGGGCTAGTGCAGCTCCTCGGCAGCACCGCTCCTCCTTCCCCAAGAGGGCTGAGGCCCCGTGTGCCCGCTCGCCATGAGGCGGACGAAGGAGGACGCGCGGTGGGCGGGTCTCAGGGCTCCAAGCCCCTCCGCTGTTGAGTGGGTGTCCGGGGACTTGAGGTTGCCCTGGGGGGCGGCCGGCTGCCCTCTGCTCCCAGCTGGTCTCTCCTGCTCTCCTGACACCCCGCGTTTCCTCCTAGCTCTCACAACCCACGCACGCAGGCCACCCCTGCAGGCACATGCACACGCTCAAGGCGGTTTGCTGCGCATGTGGCCAGGCTACACGCGCGACTCGTGGGACAGGACCACAGCGCGCCCCGTCATGTCTTCACGCTCCCTTAGCATTAACTCAGGGGAGCAGATTTGTGCCACCCCTGGATGGAAACCCCAGTGCTCTCACCTTACGTAGGTCACTGAAAGCGTCCTCGCCTTCCATGGCAAACTCAGCCTCGACTCAAAAAGCAGAACGCATCATTCACGCACAATCAAGATTTCTCCTACCTCATTCACGCCTCCTGCCCTCTCGGCCAGGACCGGAGGTGGGGTGCGGCCTTCCAGAAAGAGGGTGATGTGCCTGCGTTCTCGTTTCTTCTCGGCCCCTCCCCTCCCAGGCGCTGCTGCTGACTTGGGGTGGGGATTCCCACTTGCCCAGTAAGATGGCACAGGTGCTCTCTCCCTCTCCTGGGTACCTCCATGGGGTACCGGGGGCTCCCCTGCCGCCCCCATGCCCGGGCAAGCCTTCCCTGGCCGCTCAGCAGTAGTTTTCTCGCCATCCACGCACACAGACCAGCTAACACAGAGGAACCCTCTCTTGGCAGGATTCCTTGGAAAATACTCAGACTGCGACTGCCCCTGCAGATCCCACACCTGGTCCCTGGCTTCTGTGATGCTTGTTTCTCCTTAGTGGGGACTGCCCCACGACAGTCCTCTCTCTCTGCCACGTCCCCTTCCGGCCAATGGCCAAAGCCTGGGGGAGGGCGGGGGCTCCGTTCACCTGGTGGGACGGGCACCTGTTCAGTGTTTGCTAGGTGCCAGCCAAGGGGCTTCTCCATGTCCTGAGTTAGATCTGTGATATCTCAGGACGAAAGGGCAAGCTCCAGCGCAGTGATTCTATTTTAGTGAAAACAGACAAATACATGTGACAAAACATTAAATAGGGAATTTCATCACACATTTTCAAAGAACAGGTATCAGAGGCTAAGTGGGTGGTCAGGAATCAGATGGCCTAGCCACCAGGAAGCTATAAAAAGGCCTGCCTGTGGGAAGTGGCTGTGGCTTCCATCTACCATGTGGGAGGCTCTGGGTTCGTGTCCCGGGGCCTCCTTGTGAAGGCAGGCTCACCTGCATGCCACAGAGCGCTGCCCAGCCCACAAGTGCTGCAGAGAGCTGACTCAGCAAGGTGACGCAACAAAAAGGGGGACAAGCAAAACCACAGAAGAGCACACAGCAAAAGGACACAGAGAGCAGACAGCAAGCAAGCTGCAAGGGGGGGAGGATTTTTTAAAAATCAAAAGGGCAGTGACTGCACCTGCAGTCAGAGACGCACGTCCACTCCTCGGGCAGCAGCAACCCGCGTTTCTGCTCCTTGCTTTCTTTTTCCTTCCTCCCCGCTTCTCTTCCTCTCCCTAAACCAGGTTCATGAGAGTTAGCTGTTTGTTAGTCTTTTCAAAGACCAGTTTTGGGGATTGTTTATACTTTCAAAATGTATTTTTTTGTTTTCCATTTCTTTCATTCCTTCTTACCTTTTTTGGTTAAGTTTGCTATTTCTTTTTTTCATTTTTATAGATAAATAGAATGCCCTTTTCTCTTTAGCAAAGAAAGCATTTAAAATCACAGATATTTTACTGACTCTTTTGTTATTCACATAGATTTTTACAAGAAGTGTACTCCTTTCCATTGTTTTCTAGACCATTTATAATTGTACTTTTGATTTCCTTCTTGAGCCATGAGTATGCTTTTTAATTTTATAAAAGTTAAGGGTGTTGTTTTTTGTTTTTTTGTTTTTTTTGCTTCCTTCTTATTCTCATTTTTTCTAGTTATATTGATTTGTGATCAAATAAAAAGGCTTGTAAAACCTCTACTTTTTCTTTTTTAACTTAGACTTTTCACTGTGGCCAATTGAGAAAAGGCCCGCAGCTTGGCATAGCTTGTCTTCTTTTGTCCTTATATTACCAAATCTTGGGGTCTTTGTTTGGATCATTTTTTTGTTTGGTTAGAGGATTTTCAATTGTTTCTTGTTGGATAGATTTGATGCAGTTTTCCTCAACTGAGATGTACAATAAGGCTGTCCCAGGTTTTGTGTGAAATAGACTCCAAATTCTTGCAAATTCTCAATTCTTTCCCCCTTTTTGAACAGTGAATAATATCTTGGCTGAATAGAGAATTCTTGGGTTGCAAGAGTTTATGTTCATAACTTATAAATGTCGAATCACCATATTCTGGTTTCTAGGCATAAGAAACCTGGTGTAAATCTGAACCGCTTGCCTTGGTGCATGACTTGTCTTCACCGCCTGGAATCTTGTAAGATCACTTTGCTAGCCTTGGATCCCTCCTCCCGAAATTTTGCTTCATTATTCCTTTCCCCAAGTGAATTTTTTTAAAGATTTATTTTATTTATTTATTTATTTCTCTCCCCCCGCCTCTTGTTTGCATTGGCTGTGTCCGCTGGCCTTCTTTTCAGGAGGCACCGGGAACTGAGCCCAGGACCCCCAGTGTGGGAGGGAGGGGACTAATCTCCTGAGCACCTCTGCTCCCTGCTTTGTTGTGTCTCTCATTATGTTTTCCTTGTGTCTCTTGTTGTGTCACCTTGTTGCATCAGCTTGCTGAGCCTGCCCACCATGTCAGCTCACTGTCTTGCTTGTCTTCTTTAGGAGACACTGGGCACTAAGCCATGACCCTCCCATGTGGTAGGCGGGAGCTCAATCACTTGAGCCACCTGTGCTTCCCTTCCCAAGTGCGTTGTAGGTCAGAGGGCCAGCACGAGTGCAATCCCTGAAGACCGAGTCTTGGATGCTCTTGTGGGTCTTAGCAGGAAGCTCCTCACCCGGCTACTCAGCCAGGTTGCCATCTTTGTCTGGACCCGAAGTTCATGAGAATGGAGAGTGCAGGATTCAATGAACGATTGTTGACTGACTGCCTGACTGTAAGGCTGCAGGAGCGGCTGCAGTCACCAGCGGGCATCACTTTGGGCTGACAAATGCCAACAGTCAGAGTTCCCTCTGCCCAGCCAGAGCACCTGACTTGAGGTAAATCGGGCCACACTTTCTAGGGGATGCTGGAGAAGTTTAAATATGAATTATTTTAATAAACATGCATTTAGAGAAATGTTCAAATCATGACCGTACAGCCCACAAAGTAAAAATACCCAGGTACCTCGAGCCAAGTCAAGAAATAGGGCCAGCCACACCCAGCTGCCCCTGCGCCTCCCCCCCCCCCCCGCTGCCCCCTCCCTCCCTTCCCTTGAGGTCGTCTCACCCCTCCCTCCACTGGGCAGTGGATTCTGCCTGGTTTTGAGCTTTAATAAAAGGCAACATGCCATATGCACTCTTCTGTGTCCAGCTCCTTTTGCTCCATGTTACGGTCATTGTTTAATATATAACTCTACTGTTGATGGACTTATGGATTGTCTCCAGCTTTTACCTTTATGAATAATGCTGTTATGGATACTCTAGGACGTTCTTCTCATTTAAGGCTGTATTTCTACTTGAGATTTCAATTACAGAAACTGAAAGAAAGACATCACACCTATTTCCCTCTTACGTACTTCCAATTCCACAGATTTTATTAAATAATCTTTACACTGTGCTCAAAATACATAGGCTACTCTCCTTTTAATTATAATCTAGTTCAATTTATATTTAAATTTCGTGGGTATGTGTCCTGTTTAAGAAATTTTTGCCTCCTCAAATGTCAAGAAGATATTGTCCTGGTTATATTTTAGAGCTGTACTATCCAACACTGTAGCCAAGAGGCAGGCATGACTACTGAGCATTTGAGAACAGCTGGTTCATGTGGAAGTTGCCTATAAGTGTGGCATGCAAGTCAGGTTTCAAAGGCCTGTAGTAATAAGGTAACAATCTCACTAGTAATTTTTATATTGATACATGTTGAAATGATGATATTTTGAATATGTGGAGTTAAATAAAATATACCATTAAAGTTGCTATAGACCATCTTATTACTTTGTAAAATCTTTTTTATTATTTAAAATTACTCATATGGTTCTAATGTGTGAATTCCACTATATTTCTACTGGACAGTGCATTCTAGAAGATTTATTGTTTCATTTTTCACATGTAGATCTGCACCACCAGGAACTGATTTTTGCATGTACTTTAAGGTAAGCATCTATTTCCGTCTATTTCCATATGAGTAAACAATTGACCAAGTACCCCTTGTTGGAAAGATGGTCCTTTGACACTGTTCGGCAGAATTACCTTTGTATCAATCCAACCTGCGTCTGGTCTCTCTGCTGATCTGTTTGTCCAGCCTTGCACCGTTACTGCTGTCTTAATTACCGTAGCTTTATACTCTCTTCATAGCTGGGGTTGGAAAGTCTCCAACTCTGCTTTTCCTTCAAAATCACCTATTATTGGCCCTTTGCATTTCCATGTATATTTTAGAATCCACTCATCAAATCTCGTTGTAAAAGCTTGCTGGATTCTAATTGGATTGCAGCGAGTCTATAGATCTTTCATGGAGAATTGACATCCGTAAAATACTAAGCCTGCCAATCTGTGAACATGATTGATTGATTGATCGATGTCTTTAAATGCTCTCAATAGTGTTTTATCGTTCGCTGTGTAGAGGTCTTACACATCTTTTGGTAGATTTATGCCTAAGTATTTGATTTTTAAAATGCTATTATAGATAGTATTAATTTTAAATTCTTTGTCAAATTGTTGTTGCTGATATATAGAAATACAATTGGTTTCCTATGGACATTTTACCCAGATACATGGCTAAATTCACTTATTAATTCCAATACTTTACTTGTAGATTCTTTTGGATTTTGTATGCACATAATTATGTCATCTGGAAGGTTAATTTCTCTCCATCCAGTTTTTATTTCTTTATTTCATTGGCTAAGGCCTCTGGTAAATGTTCCACTGAAGTGGTAATAACAAGCATCCTTGTCTCATTTCTACTTTCAGAGGGAAAGATTTTATATTTCACCATTGAGTGTGATAATTTTTAAGTGTTTTTATAGTAGCTTTAATAGATTTAAAAATAAACAATAACATTCCCTTCTATTCCTTTTTGAATGAGAGGTTTATTTTTTAAGTAATAAGTACATGTTAAATATTATCAAATGCTTTTTCTATCTCTGACAAGATAATCATATGACTTTCTCCTTCATAATTGCCTACTGCTGCAAAACAAATAACCCCCAAACTTAGCCTCTTAAGACAAGAACCATTTCTTGCCTGGCCTAGTTCCTGAGGGTCGTTTAGCTGGGCAGCCGTGGCTTGGCTCTCAGCAGGTTGCAGTCAGGCCGTTGGCCCAGGGCTGCATCATCCCCCGCTCCTCTAGGACTGGGCACCTGCCTCCAAGCTTGGCCCGGGCATCGCAGCTCGTGGTGCACTGCTGGCTCTGGTCAAGCTCGGCCCACAGTGGTCAGCAGCTCGTGGTGCACCACTGGCTCTGGTCAAGCTTGGCCCACAGTGGTCAGCAGCTCATGGTGCACCACTGGCTCCTGGTCAAGTTCGGCCCATTGTGGTCAGCAGCTCGTGGTGCACCGCTGGCTCTGGTCCAGCTCAGCCCTCGGTGGTCAGCAGCTCGTGGTGCACTGTTGGCTCTGGTCAAGCTCGGCCCTCGGTGGTCAGCAGCTCGTGGTGCACTGTTGGCTCTGGTCAAGCTTGGCCCATTGTGGTCAGCAGCTCGTGGTGCACCGCTGGCTCCTGGTCAAGTTCGGCCCATTGTGGTCAGCAGCTCGTGGTGCACCGCTGGCTCTGGTCAAGCTTGGCCCATTGTGGTCAGCAGCTCGTGGTGCACTGCTGGCTCTGGTCAAGCTCAGCCCTCGGTGGTCAGCAGCTCATGGTGCACTGCTGGCTCTGGTCAAGCTTGGCCCATTGTGGTCAGCAGCTCATGGTGCACTGCTGGCTCTGGTCAAGCTTGGCCCATTGTGGTCAGCAGCTCGTGGTGCACCGCTGGCTCCTGGTCAAGTTCGGCCCATTGTGGTCAGCAGCTCGTGGTGCACCGCTGGCTCTGGTCAAGCTCAGCCCTCGGTGGTCAGCAGCTCATGGTGCACTGCTGGCTCTGGTCAAGCTTGGCCCATTGTGGTCAGCAGCTCGTGGTGCACTGCTGGCTCTGGTCAAGCTCGGCCCACGGTGGTCAGCAGCTCGTGGTGCACTGCTGGCTCCTGGTCAAGCTTGGCCCATTGTGGTCAGCAGCTCGTGGTGCACTGCTGGCTCTGGTCAAGCTTGGCCCACAGTGGTCAGCAGCTCGTGGTGCACCGCTGGCTCTGGTCAAGCTCGGCCCTCGGTGGTCAGCAGCTCGTGGTGCACTGTTGGCTCTGGTCAAGCTTGGCCCACAGTGGTCAGCAGCTCGTGGTGCACCGCTGGCTCTGGTCAAGCTCAGCCCTCGGTGGTCAGCAGCTCGTGGTGCACTGTTGGCTCTGGTCAAGCTTGGCCCACAGTGGTCAGCAGCTCGTGGTGCACCGCTGGCTCTGGTCAAGCTTGGCCCGTGTCATCTCAGCTCCTGGTGCCCTGCTGGCTCTGGTCAGAGTGAACGCTGCATTGTCAACAGCCCATGTCAAGAAATGGCTCCTTTAGGAAAATAGAGGTTGAGAATTATATTACCTCTACTTTTAAAAAGGGAAAATTAAGTCAAAGAAGGATGAGTTGACTGTCAAAATGAAAACACTCATTCCCAGCAAAGCGCACGCCACGGTCAAGGTTTCCCGACTCCCCTCAAGAGCATGGAATTAAGGACCAAGTAGAAGGACCTCGTTTCTGTTCTTTCAGGTGCAGCGATGACCTGGGAAACCCTGATGTCACTCCCTCTCAAAAAAATGCAATGAATGTCTCATGATGATAGAGGAGACTGTTGCTATGGGGGGTGAGGGGGGTGGGAGGTATATGGGGACCTCATATTTTTTTAATGTAATATTAAAAAAATGAATAAAGAAAAAAAAATAAAGATGATTAACAGATTCCACTATAAAAAAAAAGAAGTGTCTCAGTTATGGCAAAGCCTGGCCCAGGAGAAGGGGAGATTCGTCTTGAAGGAAAGCAATGAAAACATGAATGATTGTGGCATCTGGTGATCAATGATCAATTAGAGGAGGAACTGCTTTAAAAAGTGGGCAACAAGACGTGAAGCGTCAGCCTCTTCCGAGCCCCGTCAGGAACAGGCACTGGGGGACAAAACGCTTCCCGCTAAGCCTGGCCGGCCAGGGCTGGTCAGCTGCCCGTCAGCAGGCCCCGAGGCGGCTGGAGAATTCTCCCCAAGAGCAGCATCTGGGGGCCCTGCAGGATGGGCCGGGGGGCAGGAGGCGCGCGCTCCGGTCAGTGGAGGCCCCCCGCGCGGGTCGGCAGGCAGCCCAGGCCCCGGCACGTGGCGCTGGAAGCCGGAGCTCCAGGCGGAGCCAGGATTGCCACGGGAGCGCGTGGTGGACACACAGACGGAGTTCTCAGCTAATCCAGGGATTTGCTGAGCAGGAGGCCCACCTCTCGAACTCGGCTCCTTACTAGAGCCGTGCAGGTGGCGCTGTCCGAGGGGCTGGGGTCTCGCTCCCTGTGCACCCTCTGGGGACGCTGAGACAGAAAGCGTGAGTCCTAAGCCCCCGGAGAGGGGCCGCAGCCCGAAGGGGCGCCAACCTGGGTACCTGAAATGCCCAGCTTCCAGGCTCTCCTTCAACCGCCAGCTCAACATTACCTGCCTCGGCACACGGCCTCCAGCCGCCCTGCCTCTGGCTGGGTGCGGTTGTACCACCACCTCCTCCAGGAAGCCTTCCCAAAGGCGCCCTCCTCCCTGTTTGTTCCCAGGCACTGGGCTCTGTGTCTTATGCTTTCATGTTGGTCTCCTTGCCTGGTTCTAAACTCCTGGAGGCAGGGCGTCTGTTTGTCACGTCTAACCCACGCGTCCCAGGTGCTCCACTCTCCTGGGTCATCCCTTGCTGGGCATCAGATCTGAGCCCCCTGCGTGCCCTCCCCTGGGAAGCCCCCTCCTCTGGCTCTGCCCTGAGCTCCTGCTCGGCCACGCCTGGCTCCACGCAGCCCCACACACCCTCAGCCATAGCGCTTTTATGTTTTTGAATTTTATTTCATTTTTATTTTTTAAATGTTCTTTAGCCATAGTTTTTAACGAAATGTCACAAAAAGGGGAGGACAGCGTCAGGGTAATAACAACCTAGAAGCAATGCTTCAGGACAACACTGGGCTGCTGCAGGCCTCCAGCCTTGGGGTCTCCAGCTTTGGGCCTCCAGGCTTGGGCCTCCAACCTTGGGCCTCCAGCCTTGGGGCCTCCAGCCTTGGGCCTCCAGCCTTGGGGCCTCCAGCCTTGGGGCCTCCAACCTTGGGGTCTCCAGCCTTGGGGCCTCCAGCCTTGGGGTCTAGAAGGTCTCTGGACCTCTAGCCTTGGGGTCTCCAGCCTTGGGGCCTCCAGCCTTGGGCCTCCAGCCTTGGGGCCTCCAGCCTTGGGGTCTCCATCCTTGGGCCTCCAGGCTTGGGGCCTCCAGCTTTGGGGCCTCCAGCCTTGGGGCCTCCAACCTTGGGGTCTCCAGCCTTGGGGCCTCCAGCCTTGGGGTCTAGAAGGTCTCTGGACCTCCAGCCTTGGGGTCTCCAGCCTTGGGGCCTCCAGCCTTGGGGCCTCCAGCCTTGGGGCCTCCAACCTTGGGGTCTCCAGCCTTGGGCCTCCAGCCTTGGGGTCTCCATCCTTGGGCCTCCAGGCTTGGGGCCTCCAGCTTTGGGGCCTCCAGCCTTGGGGTCTCCAGCCTTGGGGTCTCGAGGGTCTCTGGGGCACCCGGGGACCAGCCCAGCACAGACAGGAGTCTCCCCCCCACCTCAGGCACTCAAGACTAAACAACCGGTGTCCCCCGCTCAGGTGTCCCTCCCGGCTCTTGGGCCACCCCTCGCAGGGAGGTCCCCCCCCCTCAGAACGGCCGAGCGGTTTCGCCCCTGGCATCTGGACCCTGGGCCCGCTGTGCACCAGCAAATGTCCTTTCCAGGGGTCGTCCAAGGAGGCATTCCAGTGACAACCTCAGAGGACAGGGAGTGGTTGCAATTTTAACGATGCACTCTCCCCACCTTATTTTTTTCTTCTTCTTCATCTTATGCATCTAACAATGTGTCTGAGCCGTAGGAAGTACACAGCAAACCTTGGCTAAGTGAACTGATGAGCCTAATTTCCTTCATTAGGCATTTCTGGAGGGAAATTAAACAGTGTGTGTAACTTGCTTAATGAAATAATGAAGTGGTGGTGGCTGCGTGGAGTAGGGGGGTTATATATCTATATTTTCTGGCTTTGGAATTCCTGACGCTGACGGATATTTTTTTCCATTGGCTCTGAACTTGCAGTTGACACGGGCCGTGCTCTTAAAACCAGTAACGCCAAGACTTCAGGCCTCCGTGCCCCCGCAAAGCTCTGAACGACCACAAGACCCGACAGAAATATCTTCCTCAGAGCTCCAGAAGCAGGAGCTCTGGTAGCAGGGCGAGCTCCAGTCCAGGAAAAGGCCCCTAAAAGCGCTGGCTCTCGTGGCCCCCTGGCTGGCCCTTCCTCCACCCCTCGCCATCTGGGCATGAAGCCAGCTCACACTGCCTTGAAGATCCCAGCCTGGCTCTGGAGGAGCAGAGCAAGCCTCGTGCACATGCCAGGGGCACGCGTGTGGTGGCCTGAGGGGCTCACCCTACCTGGAGAGGGCAGCTCCAGAGCTCTTCTTCCGGAGGCAGTGGGAGAGCAGCCAGGTTGTGCTGCCCGCAGCAGGGGCTTGCTGGCCGTAGGACCCAAGGAAACTTCCCTAGGAAGAGGGGGCATTCGGACAATTCCTAAGGCCACAGGTGCATGCCTGAGACAGCTCCCATCACCCAGAAAAGATCAGGGAGCCCGTATGCTTTGGCCTCGAGCTATCCTCTAAGCTCATTGTATGGACAAGCCCGGAAGAGAAAACCTGGTCAGGTCAATTTACGAACACTGGGAAAGGATTTTCTTTTTCATCTTCTCCTCCTCCTCCCCCTCCTCTTTTTGTTACCTACTGGAAGTCAGGGAAAACATTAGAAACCATCAGTGAGGAGGACAAACCTGGGACATATCTGACAAAGACTTTAAAAAATTGTCCCTAAAATGCTCAAAGAGCAATGGGAAAACATGGATGAACTAAAGGTATCAGGGCACTGACAGATGAAAAGAATATCCATGGAGAGATGGAAATTATGGGAAGGAAGAGCTGAGGGCTCAGGTAAGCACCTTGTTCCCACGGAGAATGGCAAACAAGGACAACCAGGTGACCCGCGGCTCCCCTTTTCCCCAGAGTTTTTGGGAGCTGAGAGCTAAGGCTTGTTCTTTTTTAACTAGCTTTCCTTAGCTTAGGTTTTTGGATATAATTATCCTCCCTCCCTGTACTAGTCAGCCAAAGGTGTGCAGATGCAAAATACCAGAAATCTTTTGGCTTTTAGAAAGGGTATTTATTTGGGGTAGGAGCTTATGGATACCAGACCGTAAAGCATAATTGACTTCCCTCATCAAAGTCTTTTGCCTCATGTTGGAGGAAGATGGCTGCTGACATTTGCCAGGGTCCAGGCTTCCTGGGTTCCTCTTCCTGGGGCTCTGTTCCTCTCTGGGCTCAGCTCCAATGTTTTCTCCACAAGGCCAGCTGTAGACTCTCAGGCGAACGGCTCTGTCTCTCTCCCCAGGGCTTCTGCCGTGTCTAAGGAGCCATCTCCATTCCTCTGTGTTCTTCTCCTGTGTGTTCACTTCCCAGGCTGCAGCTCAGAAAAACTCTAACTCTCTCCTCTGCCATGCCTTTTCTCTGTGAGTCCCCTCCCACCAAGGGGCAGGGACTCAACACCCTACTTGTGTGGCCCATCAATTAAATTAATCATAATAATCAAGTAGAAGTGGTACCTCTGTGGACCAGTTGACAAACATAAGCCACTCACTATTTTTGGAATTCACAGACAATGCCAAACTGCTACACTCCCCTTCGTTATACAGACCAGGGATTTACTCCGTTTTGCAGTCCCTGGTGCTTTCCACTGGAGCCCCTTCCCGCCCTTTTGGGGGTGCGTGGGGAGTGAGGGCTGAACGGCAGGAGCCCCTCACTGCTCCCTTCTGGCCCCCTCTCCTCTTTCACGCGTGGCCCCTGGGCCCCCTCTGCCATCCCCGGCCCCAGGTTTCCCTTTCCTGCCCCTCTCTCCTCAAATCGCCACCGGGGCAGCCGTGTACACGCTCCTGACATTTTTTGGACACATCCTTCACACCTGCCGTATTTTCCGTCCTCAGCGTCACATGAACAAGGCATTTCCTGTGACCGCCCTGGCCCGCAGGGCGAGAGGCTGGACTTTGGGAAGGTGAGCTGGAGCTGACCGGCTCTGTCGGCCACGGTGGCGGGAGGGCGGCCTTCAAAAGCAGAAGCACAACAAAAAAGGAAACCGCACACACAGAAAGAAAGAGAGAGAGAAGAAAGAAAGGGAGGGAGGGAGGAAAAGAACAGGAAGGAAACGAAAGCAGAAGCGCGTTTACCTTCCATCTGGGGACACCTTCCTGGGCTCTACAACGCACTTGGCGTTGCTGAGAGATGCCCTGGGATGACACGCGTTGCCGTGACCGGGAATGCCAGATGCTTTCGCTGTGGGAGGGAAGTTGTTTAAATCGAATACTCGCCTGGAGGGGCTGGCTGGGAGCAGGCGTCCAGCGCGGGCTGTGCTGCCCAGGCCCGAGCTGGCTTTGCGCTGGGGCCGCATTCCCCCGCGCGTCTCTGTGGTTATAAACCTCTCCCCGCCCCTTGGGACCGTGGCGGGCCCAGGTCCCAGTTCTTGACGATTCCATCGGCTTCTGGGACATTTCCAAGACATTATTGGAGAGAGAAAAATGTGCAGGGGCTGAGAAAATCTGCCTTGATCATGTTTGGAGCCATTTTAGTGGGACTCAAGCACGTCTGGGCTGTCCGGGGAAACGGCGGCACTTTGTGCTGTGCGCTTGGTCTTCCTGAGTTGGGAAAAATGCGTTCAGCGCAATCGTACGAAGCCCTGAAAATGTGTAGTTTCAATGGCACCCAGACCCTCTGGCATTCCTGGTACACACACACCACTGTCCCTAAATGGATGGGAGCACAAAAGTCAGAGAGAGAAAGAAAAGAAGAAAAGGTAAAAAGAAAGATACTTTTGAGAAAACCAAGTTTTTAGTACAAATACCCAGACAAAGGAAGATCCACATTTGTTGGTCCTTTATAAGGAAAGGAATACAATATTGAGAATTATAAAATTACATCAAGGTGTTGGGAGAGGTCAGGACAAGAGAGGCTGGACAGCTTCGGCACCGTTGCTTTAAAGTAGAGCCTCCTGCAGCGGGTTTGCTTCTCGGCCTCTCGGCACGTGGACTTGGTCCCCATCACCTCCCCTTGCGCCATCTTGGTGCGCGATCACGCCATCCTTCTCGAGGGAGCCACGGCTCAGCTCCTCCACTGCCCTCAGGACGGGCGGTCTCCCTTCAGGGCTTGGACTTCCTTGTGCTTGGCTGAATCCTCTTTCTAGCTCCACGGAGCCCATTTCAGGACCTTCGTCTCAGGCCTTCACTGTCTATTTGCCTGATGTGGTGTCTCAAAGCTAAGGAGAGAGATTTTATTTGCTGTCCAGTCAAGAAATATCACCTTTTAGGAGAAGATGGCAGACTGAGATGTGCCCAGAAAAACCACATTCTTAGTTTTAATCCATTCCCCTGGGTATGAACCCATGGCAAATAGCCTGTTGAAGCTGTCAGCTAAGGTGTGGACCAGCGTGGGTCTCCTGTTACCAGAGGCCTTATAAAGGGAAAGTCTCGGAGAAGAGCTGGAATCAGGAAGCCATCAGAGAAAGGAGAGACATCCCCAGGGATGGGAAAGCTGAGGACCCAAGTCAGTCCTCAGGGATGGGAAAGCCAAGGACCAAGGACGTCCCCAGGATGGGAAACCAAGGGACCAAGGACGTCACCAGGGATGGGAAAGCCAAGGACCAACGACGTCCCCAGGATGGGAAACCAAGGGACCAAGGACGTCCCCAGGATGGGAAACCAAGGGACCAAGGACGTCCCCAGGATGGGAAACCAAGGGACCAAGGACGTCACCAGGATGGGAAACCAAGGGACCAAGGACGTCCCCAGGATGGGAAACCAAGGGACCAAGGACTTCACCAGGGATGGGAAACCAAGGGACCAAGGACGTCACCAGGGATGGGAAAGCCAAGGACCAAGGACGTCACCAGGGATGGGAAACCAAGGGACCAAGGACGTCAAGATCTTTCACAGCAGAGATATTCCTCATCATCCCAAACCAGAAATGACCTCAGTGCCATCAACAGCAGAGGAGGTAAGTGAACCTTGGTGTCCACACAGCAGAATATGACAAAACAAGGAGAAGGATTTAGCCACGACTACATATACCATGGATGAATCTCAGTCATAGTGATGGGTGAAAGAAGACAGAGAAAAAGAGCACCAAGAAAAAGTGTATACTGTGTGACTCCACTTACATGACATTCAAAAACAGGCAAAACTTATATATATATAAAGGTGAGGATAATGGCTGCATTTGAGGGAATTCCTGGGGTTCTGGAAACATGATAAATTCATCAAGCCTGGGAGGTGGATGTGGCTCAGGCGATTGGGCTCCTGTCTACCATCTGGGGGGGCCCTGGGTTTGAATTCTGGGGCCTGCTGGTGAAGGCGAGCTGGCCCGCACTGCAGCTTGCTGGTGGCCTGTGCTGCGGAGAGCTGGCGCAGTGAGAGACACAAACGGAGACGCAGAGGAGAGACGGTGAGAGACATGGCAGACCAGGGAGCTGGGGTGGCTGAAGCAGCTGAGCGCCTCTCTCCAACGCCGGAGGTCTGGGGATTGATTCCTGGTGCCTTCTAAAGAGAAAGACAAGAAGAAAAGACAAGCAGACACGGCAAGAACACAGCAAACAGACAGAGCGCAGTGAGGGCAAACAACAAGGCAGGGGGGAGGATTACCAACCTGCAGAATTATGAGCTAAAAAAAAAATCTTCAGGCTTAATATTTGTGCAATTTACTATATGTAAGTTATATCCAAATAAAAACATAGATACATACATTAGTAACAGGATGGGGAAAGAATCAACACTAAGCACTAGCATTTCACAAACACTCACGCCCAAGGAGCTCTGTGCGTTCTTTCATTTATTGCTCGTAATAATCCTGTGATTAAGACTCTGAGACTTTTGAAGAATAGCTCTAGTGAAATAAACTTGACATCGAATAAGCTGCATATACTTAAAGACTATAAGTTTTTGCACAGGTAAACCCTGATGAAGACCCCTCCACAGTCGAGGTGGGAGCAGAGCTACCAGCACCCAAAGTTTCCCGCACCCCTTTTTGGTCTGTCTCACCCCCACCCCTCCCTCGCCTGTCCCCAGGCATCCAAGGACACACTTTCCGTCTTTATACATGAATTTGTATTTTCTAAAATCTTATATAACTGGAATCATACACTATGTCCTCTTTTTGTCTGGCTTATTTCCCTCAGCATCATTAGTTTGAGATCATCCGTGTTGCAGCATGTGCCAATACTTCATTCCTTTTAATTGGATGGAATACAAGAGCATGGATACACCATTGTCTATCCTTTCACCTGTTGACATTTGGGTTATTTCCAGTTTGGGACTATTCCACAACAATTTCCTGGGAACGTTTTTGTGCACATTTTTGTATGAGGGTACACATTTCTTCTGAGTGCATCGCTGGGAGCAGAACATCTGTTTTGTATGACTGGTGAATGCTTGCCCTTGTAAGAAATTGCAAAATTCTTTCCCAAGTTGGACCATTTTACATTCCAAACAGCAGCATATGAGCATTCCATTTCCTGCACATCCTCACCAACATTTGGAAGAGTCAGTCTTTGGAATTTTAGCCACTCTAATATGTGCATAGTGGTACCTACTGTAGTTGTAATTTGCATTTCCCGAAAGACCAATGATGTTGAGGATCTTTTCATATGTGCATTTGCTACACATATCTTCTTTGAAGCGTCTTTTCAAATCTTTAAACCCATTTTTTAAAAATTAGGTCGCTAGTTTTCTTATTGAATTTTGAGAGTTCTCTACGTATTCTGGATATTAGTCATTTATCAGATAAATGATTTACAAATATTTTTCCAATGTTCTCATTCTTAGTGTCTTTTGAATAGCAGAAGTTTTAAAATTTGATGAAGTCTAACTTATCATTTTCCTCTTTTATGTATTGTGTTTTTTATGTCACATCTAAAATATCTTTGCTTAAGGCAAGATAACAACAGTTTTCTCCTATATTGTCTTCTGGTATTTTTATAGTTGTAGGGTTTACATTTAGGTTTATGAACCATTTCGAGTTCATTTTTAGAGATGGTGTGAGCTATGGATGAGGTTCTTTTTGTTTGTTTGTTTGTATATTTATATTCATTCCTGCAGCACTATTTATTCAAAAGACTATTTCTTCACTGAGTTGCCTTCTTATTTCTGTCAGTTGTCAGTGTGTGTGGTTCTTTCTCTGGACTCTTTATTCAGTTCCATTGCTGTATCTCCACTGATACATAAAGAAAAAGATTTAACCATGACTAAATAAGGAACAGATGAGTCAAGTCATAATGATGGTGAAAGAAGACAAAGAAAAGAGTGAATACTGAGTGATTCTTTATACAAAGAAATGTGTATGTCTTTATACAAATACCATTGTTTTTGTTAGTGTAGTTTTATAATAATTCTTGAAATCAGGTCATGTTAGCTCTCTAAATTTGTTTTCTTTTTCATCATTGTCTTGGCTATTGTGAGTCAATTGCATTTCCATACTAATTTTAGAGTCAGCTTGCCAGTTTCTACAAAAAAAAAAAAAAAATTTACTGGGATTTGTTATGGATTGTACTAAATCTATATATTTATTTGGGGAACACTGACATTTTAACAATATTGAGTCTTTCAACCTATTAGAAGGGTATACCAGCTTATTTATGTCTTCTTTACTTTATCTCAGCAATGTTTTCTGGTTTTCAGTGTACAAGTTTTGCACATGCCTAGTCAGATTTATTTCCAAGTATTTCATGTTTTTGATGCTATTGTAAATGGTATCTTACATTTCTATTTATAATTGTTTGTTCCCAGCATTTAGAAATACAATTGACTTTTATGCAGTGACCTTGTATCCTGTGTCCTTGTTAAACTTGCCTGCTAGTTCTAGCAGTTTTAATGTATGTGCAGATTGCATCAGATTTGCTACCTAGTTGATACAGTCACCTGTGAACAAAGCAAGTTTACTTCTTTCTTTCCAGTCTGGATGACTTAATTCTTTTCCTTGACTGATTGCGCTGGTTAGAACCCCAGCACCATATTGAACTGAAATGATTAGAAAGGACGCTTTGTCTTATTCTCAGTAATAGGAAAAAAACATTCAGCCTTTCAGCATTAAGTATGTGGTTAGCGGCATATTCCCTTGTATTCCTAGCTTGCTGATAGCTTTTATTGGGAATGGATGTTGGATTTTGGCAAATGCTTTTTATGTATCCATTGAGATGCTTGTGTGGTTTTTCTTTTCAATTTGTTAATAAGGTGAATTATATCAATTGATTTTCAAATATTAGACCAAACTTATACCTGGGATAAACCCCCCTTGGTTGTGATGTCTCATTCTTTCAAGGTATTTGGATTCAATTAACTAACATCTTGTTAACAAATTTGTACCTTGTTCATGTAAGATATTTGTCCTTAGTTTTCTTTTCTTACAATGTTTGTCTGGCTTTAGTATCAGAGTAATGATAAAATGAGTGGGAAAATAGTCTCTCCTTTTCATTTGCTGGAAGAGTTTGTGGAGCTGATACTATTTCTTCTTTAAACGTTCGGTGAAATTCATCAGTGAAGCAACCTTGCCCTAGAGTTTTCTGTGTGGGAATGTTTTTAACTATGACTTTAATAAATATAGGGCTACTCAGGCTAACTATTTCTTCTTGAGTGAGATTTGGTAGCTTGTGTCTTGCAAGGAATTTGGTCACCTAAGTTGTTGAATATTTTGGCAGAAAGTTGTCCATGATATTCCCTGATTATCCTTTTGATATCTGTAAAATCTGAAGGGATGTTTCCTTTCTCATTCCTGATATTTGTAATTTGTATTGAATATATTCTCTTTTTCATGATCAACCTGCCTTGATTTTATCAATTATAGTGATTTTATCAAAGAACCAGCTTTTGGTTTCATTGCTTTTTCTCTATTTCTTTTCTATTTCATTGATTTTCACTCCAATATGTACTCTTCCATCTCTTCTAATATTTTGTTTAATTTGTCCTTTATATTTAAATTTCTGAACATAGAAGTTGAGTCATTTATGAGACCTTTCTTCTTTTTTAATATAGGAGTTTAGTGTGATAAAATTCCCCCTAAGTACTTCTAACCACTTTAACAGCATTCTGCAAATTTGATATGTTTCATTTTCCTTTAATTAAAAATACATTCTACTTTCCCTTTTGATTTCTTGACCCCTAGGTTATTTGGAAGTATGTTATTTAGTTTCCAAGCACTTGGAGATTTGCCAGTGATCTTTCATTAAATGATATATGTTCCACTGTGGTCAGAGAATACACTTTGTGTGACTTACATCCTTTTAAATTTGTTGAGACTTTTTATTGTCTGTGTGCTTTTGAAAAGAATATGTATTCTTCTGTTCTTAATTGGAGTGATATATAAATGCCAATTTGGTCAAGTTGGTTAATAGTGCTCAAATCTTGTATATCCTTGCTTTCTGTCTACTTCCAACAATTATTCAAGTGGGATATTGAAATCTCCTTTCAGTTATATTAATCTTTGCTTCATGTAATTTGAAGCCCTCTATTAGAAATAAACATATTTAGGATTGTTATGTTCTTTTGGTGAATTAATCCCTTCATCATTATGAAAAAACTTTTTTATCCTTGGTAATATTCTTTCCTCTGGAATCTACATTGTGTGATATTAATATAGAAAGTCTGTTTTTCTAAATTTTTTGTTAAAGGATTTATAGGTTTACAGAAAAATCATGCATATAACATAGAGTTCCCATATGCCACCTTATTATTAACACTTTGCGTTAGTGTGATACTTCTGTTGCAACTGATGAAAGAAAACTTTCATCATTGTACTACCAACTATTATCCATTGTTTACTTTAGCATTGTACATTCTATATTATATATTCTAGTAACATAATACACCAAAATTTCCTATTTTAACCACAACCAAACATATTTCAGTGTGTTTAATTATGTTCACATTACTGTGGAATTTAAGCATTAACTCCCCATTCCCACCCATACACTGACCCCCAGTACTTATAGTTTCTAGCTCTATAAATTTGCTTATTCTAATTATTTCATAACAATGAGATTATACAACATACGTTCTTTTGTGTCTGGCTTATTTCACTCACTTGATGTCTTCAAGGTTCATTCGTGTTATTGTACGTATCAGAACTTGATTCCTTTTTATGGCTGAATAATATTCCATTGTGTGTCTATACATTTTGTTTATCCATTCATTAGTTGATGGACATTTGTGGCAAGTGCATAATACCACTATGAACATCAATGTGCAAATATCTGTTCAAGTCCCTGCTTTAAACTCTTTTGGATATAGACCTAGAAATGTGATTGCCAGATAACATGGTAATTCTACACTTAGCTTTCTGAGGAACCACCAAACTGTCTTTCACAGGGGCTGCTCCATTTTACATTCTCACCAACAATGAATGTGTGTTTTTGTTTCTCTACATCCTCTCCAAAACTTATAATTCTCCTTTTTTTTTTAATAGTAGTAGCCCTTACAGTGGGTATGAAATGATATCTCATTGTGGTTTTGATTTGCATTTCCTTAATTGCTAAGGATGTTGAGTACCTTTTCATGTGCTTTTTGGTCATTTGTATATCTTTTTTGGAGAAATGTCTATTCAGATTTTTGCCCATTTTTGAATTGGGTTGTCTTTTTGTTGTTGAGTTATAGGATTTCTTTAGATATTCTAGATATTAAACTTTTATCAGATATGTGGTCTCCAACAATTTTCTCCCATTGTGTAGTTTGTCATTCTACTTACATAATAAAGTCCTTTAATACAAAAATTTTCATTTTGATGTGGTTCCATTTATCTATTTTATCTTTTGTGCTTTGGGTGTAAAGTCTAAGAAACCATTGCTTAACACAAGATCCTAAAGATGCTTCCCTGTTCTCTTCTAGGAGTTTTAGAGTTCTGGTTCTTATATTTGTGTCTTTGGTCCGTTTTGAGTTTATTTTTATATATGGTGTGAGGTAAGAACAAACTTTCATTCTTTTGCTTATGAAAATCCAGTTTTCCAAGCACCATTTGTTGAAGAAACAATTTTTTCCCAATTCAGTGGACTTGGCACACAGTATGTCAAAGATCAGTCAGCCATAAATGTGAGGGTTGGTTTCCAAGCTCTCAATTCTATTCCATTGGTCTGTATGTCTGTCCTTGTACCAGCACTATGCTGTTTTGATTACTGCGGCTTTGTAATAAGTTTAAAGATTGGGGAGTGTGAGTCATCCAATTTTGTTACTCTCTTTCAGGATGGTTTTGGGATCCCTTAAGCTTCATAAATTTCTATCTAAGTCTAGTTGGTTTAGAGTTTTGTTCAAGTTTTCTACTTTCTTATTGATCTTCTTTGTAAATGTCCTATTATTGTATTAAAGTCTTCTACTATTAATGTAGAAGTATCTATTTCTCCCCTCAAATCTATCAATAGTTGCTTCATATATTTGAGGTTCTGCTATTAGGTACATAAACACTTATAATTACTATGTCTTCTTGTTTTATTGACCTCTTTATTAATATATAATGACTCTTTGTACTTTGTAATAGTTTTTGTTTTAAAGCATATTTTAGCTGATATTACTGTAATATATAGCTTCCAGAGAGTTTTTGATGTTGGAGTTTTGGTGTTGGAGTTTGATGCTGAAGCCTTAAGCTGGAGCCCCAGGAAATAAGCTCACAGAGGAAAGAGAAGCCAGCCCCAGGAAGAGAAGAAACTTGAGCCCAGGAAGAAGCAAGCCCTGGGAAGGAAGGAACCTTGAACCCAGAAGGAAGCAAGACCCTGGAAGGGAGGAACCCAGGAAGCCTGAACTCTCACAGATATCAGCAGCCATTTTGCTCCAACACGTGAAAATGACTTTGGTGAGGGAAGTAACTTATGCTTTATGGCCTGGTATCTGTAAGCTCCTACCCCAAATAAATACCCTTTATAAATACCAAAATATATATATGTATATATAGCTTCCACAGCTCTCTTTTGGTTGCTACTTTCATGTTATGTTCTTTCCCATTCTTTCACTTTCAACCTGCTTTTGACTTTGGATTTAAGATGAGTCTCTTGTAAATAGCATATATTTGGATCATGCTTTTTTTTATTATTTTCTTTTTTGTTTATTTTTATTTTCATTTATTTGGGTCATGCTTTTTTAAGCCATTCTGCCAATCTCTGCCTTTTGACTGGAAAGTTTAATCCATAGACATAAGAACTGATAATGCTTCTGCCATTTTGCTATTTATTTAGTCTTTGCAAGTTTTATACCTTTGTGACTTTTAATTCCTTCATTAATACCTACTTCCATATTTATTTGATTTTATATTTTAATATTTTACCATATTTAGTCTCTTCTCATTTCTTTCTGGATATATCTTTCATATTTCTTTCTTTGTGGTTACCATGGAGTCAAAATTTAACATCCTAATCATATAACAGTCTTTTTTTATTTGAAACTAACTTAACTTCAATAGCATACATGTACAGTTTTTCTACACTCCCCCACAGCCCCACCATTTTCTGTACTTGTTACAAATTATATCTTTCTACATTGTATGTCCACAACCATAGGCATATGATTATTTTTAAGCATTTGTATTTTAGGAACTGTAAGAAGTAAAAAGTGGAATTATATACCAAAAAATACAACGAAGTAGCTCTGGCATTTATAATTACCAAATGGCTGCCTCTGCTGGAGTCTTTATTTCTTTACGCTGCTTTGATCCACTGCCCATGTCCTTTCCTTCTTAGCACTGCCCTAGGGCAGGTCTCATGGTAACAAACGCCCTCAGCTTTTGTTTATTTCCGAACGTCCTCATCTCTCCCTCATTTTTAAAAGAAAGTTTCACCAGTTATAAAATTCTTGGTTGGCATTTGTGTTCTCTCAACACTTGAAGAATTTCAGCCCCCTGCCTTCTTGCCTCCTTGGTTTCTGATGAGAAATTGACACTAAATGTAACTCTCCTGTACATAACACATTGCTTTTTTCCTGCAGTTTTCAGAACTCTCCCCTCATCCTTTGCATTTGACAGTTTGACCACCACGGTCTGGCCTCCTTCTCTGCAACTTTATCTTGTTTGGTGTTTGATGAGCTTCTAAGATGTGCATAGTCACATCTTTTGTCCAATTTTGGATGTTTTCTGTAGTAATTTTTTACTAGATGTTAGACATTGTGAATTTTTGTGTGTGTTGGAAGCTGGATATTTTTGTAGTTCTATAAATACGTTTGAGCTGTGTTCTGAGACACAGTTAACTTACTTGCAAATGGTCTGGTATTTTCAGGTCTTGCTTTCAGGGCTTGTAAAGCAGGGCTGCAGCCCGCTCAATCCAAACTTAATTCCTAGGGCAGCACCGTGCACTCCAGCTGATGCCCCTCAAGTCAGGAGGATTTCCGGTCGGGCTGGCAGGAACTGGCACTGTTCCCAGCGCCATGTGGACGTCCGGCAGTGCTCTCTAATCCTTCCAGGTGGTTCTTGCCCTGGCCTCGGCTGGTTTCCTCACTTCCGTTTTCTGCCTGGTACCTGAGAACCTGAGGGAACCCTTTGCGTGGCTCCGGAGTTTGCTCTGCGTGCACGTCTGTCTTCTCGGGTCCCCTGCCATGAAACCCTGGCCCCTCGCTCCCCGAGCCTCAGCTCATCTCCCCAGCCGAGGAGACCCACCGCTCTGCTTGGGCTCCCCTCCATGTGCCCAGCTGGGAGCTTCTCCAAGGCTAAGCTGGATATTGAAGGGACCAGATCCCAGGGTACGGTCCTTTGTTGTTGGATGCCTGATACCTAGAAAACCTTTGTTTCATATATTTTGTCTTTTTTTTTTTTAGTGTAAATCTGTTCTCTGTTACTCCACTTTGGCTAGAAACATGTCTCTGATGTTTTAACTCATTTTATAGATGAGGATTCTGAGACTTAGAGAGTTTAAACAATTTTCCCAGGACAATCGGCTTGTACCCAGGAAAGCTGCATTCACATCTGAGCAGTCTTGACTCCAGAGCCTTGCTTTTAATAATCACCGTCCTCTACCACCTCTAGGGTCCTCGACGTATGTGAGCCTCCTAAGGCAGCCATTGTTATTCATTTGCTAACTTGTCAAATGTTTATTGAGGGCCTACTATGTGCCAGGCTTATTCTAGGTGCTAGGGTGAGAAAATTTGACAAAATTCCCTGCCTTCTAAGAGTTCACATTCTAATGGGAAGAAAGAGACAATTAGTAAATCTTTTATCAAGTTAAACAGAAATATTGTAAGGACAAAAATTAAACAGGGAAGTGGGGTAGAGTGTGTGTGTCTTTGTGTGTAGTGAAAGGGGGTTCAGAAAAAGCTGTATGTGAAGGTGACATTTCATAAAGATGTGAGGAAGTTAGGGACCAAAACGTGAGGGAAGAAGTTTCCGGTGTTTTATAGCAGGAACAGTCGGTGTTGTCATAATGAATCACTTTCTATGATCCAGACCCTATGACAAGTGTTTTTACATGTATTATCTTAACAAAAACCAACTGAGGATACTATTTGTTTCTAAAATGGAAACATATTTATTGAGTTTTTTAAGTTATAAAAATAGCACACAAGTTGTAAAACAAAAATAAAGCAAAACAGAAATTACATGTAAATACAAAGTAATTAATCTCTTCCCAATCCCCTCCCACATTTTACTAGAGATAACCTCATCAACAGGTGGTTGCCGCCTTCTCCATGTACGGAAGCATGTATGTAAAATACACCTATAAAGTGGGATTGTGGTATAAATGTTGTCATGCAACCTAGTTTTTCCAAGCGAATATATAGGCTGTATCTTTTTTAAAAGGCTGCATCTGAATGTACTATGATTCATTTAATCTTTTTGATGTATATTTAGAGTATTAGCAAATTTTATATTATATAAAATACAAGGGACATCCTTGTGTACTTTTCTGATTGTGTCAGGTATTTTCTGTTTGCTTCCCCAGAGCTTAAAAAAAATGGAGCTGAGAAAGTTAAGTAACTAGGTTTTTTAAAAGTCTATTTACCACAGACAATAGAGTTCATCATAGGCTGTGTCAACACGTGTCATTGGATTGCCTGAAAGAATAATCAGTTTTGCTCTAGAACCAAAAGGTCAGTTCAGTGAGACCACCAGTGTTCTCTTTTGATTGATCTAATAGTCTGGCACGGCCACATGCATAGATGACCCTACTAAGGAATTTCAATAATGTCATCAGAATTCAGGAGTATGAGTCAGATTTACATCTGAATGTATGTGATATCAGAAGTATTTTGGGGAAGCGGCATCGGCCCAATGGATAGAGCATCTGCCTACCACATGGGAGGTCCGCAGTTCAAACCCAGGGCCTCCTTGACCCGTGTGGAGCTGGCCCACGCGCAGTGCTGATGCGCGCAAGGAGTGCCCTGCCACGCAGGGGTGTCCCTGCGTAGAGGAGTCCCACGTGCAAGGAGTGCACCCCATAAGGAGAACCGCCCAGCGCGAAAGAAAGCGCAGCTTGCCCAGGAATGGCGCTGCCCACACAGAGAGCTGACACAACAAGATAACGCAACTAAAAGAAACACAGATTTCCAGTGCCGCTGATAAGGATAGAAGCGGTTACAGAGGAACACACAGCGAATGGACACAGAGCAGACAACTGGGGCGGGTGGGGGGGTGGGGGAGTGGGAAAGGGGAGAGAAATAAATTTTTAAAAAATTAAAAATCTTAAAAAAGAGCCAGAGTGGCTATATGTTTGACGTACTAAAAAAAAAAAAAAAAGGAAGTATTTTGGAGGTAAAATCATGAGGGTGTAAATTGTCAAAAATGAGAGTTAGCACAGCACGCTGCCATCTGGGTGGGATTTGGGGATCTTGGAGGAGGACAGCAATGTATATGTCATGTTCTAGCCTTTCTTTTCTTAGCTATCATTCTGTGCTTTCCACTGACCTTATCCTTTCCTTGTGAACGAGACCCTTTTCTTTCCTGGAAAGCCCAGGTGTTTTCTCCCTAGCTTTACCCATCTGGAACACCACACAATGGACATGGCCTTCTCTTCCTTTTACTCTAATCAACAATCCCGAACCTTGGTCAGGGCTCTATAAATTGCAAACTTCAGAAACAAGGCAAACGATCTGAAGTAACTTCCCAATCAGGAAGGTGGATCTGGCCTGGGAAAGCCTGACCCAGAGTTGAAATGAGCCTGATAGGTCTGCCTGCCTGGCTCTCTTTCTCTCTCTCCTCTGCTTCCTTCCCTCTCTTGGCTGGTTTTAAATGACAGGTGAGCTCTTGTCACACGTGGGAAAGCTGTCACCTGACAGCCCCAGGTCTTTATTCTTACTGTTTGTAATCAAAAGAGAGGGCGAGCTTGCCCCTCTGGGATCTTGGGGACACCCTGGTAGACTCTGGGTTCTGTGTCCATCCTCAGTGGGGAAGGGAAGGAGCGGGCAGATGAGACACGACTGACGGCTCCGTGGCTCTGGACATGGACTTTCGGGGGCAAAGCTGCGTCCTTTGCCCTATTGCCCTGATGCCCCAACAGTGTCTGGCACACAGCTGAGACCAGGAAAATGTTTTCTTATTCAGTTAAATTGGAGAATTAGTTAAATCCAACTACTCCTTTGAGTTTCTACAGTTGCAGAGATATTTGGTGTGAGGGGTGGGGATGGTGGTGGCAGCAAAGGAGTTGCCTGCTTGGGCACAGATGGGCTGAGTTGTCGTTTTTCTTCACCGCTATCCAACACATCCTCCCCAGCACCGTCCAAAAAGTGTTGGACTGGCCCAAGAGGTCATAGCACATTTCCCTGGGAAAGGCTGGGCGCCTGGCTTTGCCTCTTCCCCTGCAGCGTTTGGCCTGGGGCAGCACTGACCTGCTCGCCAGGGTGGAATCTGGAGATATCAAAAGCTGTGAATTCCACTGAGACAAGATATTAGTCAGGAATGCCACATCATCCTTTGTGGTCAGTATGTGTGCCTTGGCAAACTCCAGCCACAAATCACATATTTCTCTCCGCCAAAGAAAAACCTATTTTTATATTATTTAAAGCAAAAAAAATCACATATAGATTTAAATATTTACATATCCGAATAACCTAAGTCCCCAAACTCAGCTCTAAAATGACAAAAATAAAAGGAATTAATGGAAGTCAGAAGGGACCAAGGAAAAAAAAACTCCAGGAAAAAGATCCGTTAACTGGTAACAAGGAAAAAAGCAATCTATTGAAGCACAGATTGTGGCAATAATTAGATTTTTGCAAAAAGCAATGAAAATGCCCTTATTTGGCTCTTATAATATGATGTATCATTTCCTTTGGTGAGTGAAAATGAATAAGGCATTATTACTTTAATTCCTTTCTGGAAAAGAATTAGTGATTCAAGTACCATAGTGACTCCAAGCTAAGGGAGGATGGGGGCACAGTGGCCCCAAAAACTGTTCTCAGGAATACTCCACAGGCGCCCTAATTCACCTAATAGCTGGGCCCATTCAAGGACTGATACCATTAATATCAATCTAATATCTAATATCATTCTTCCAGTGCAAGGACATGATCCAGTGCTGAGGCCGACAGAAACACAAAGGACGCTTTTCTAAACTGCTGGAAGGAGGGTGCACTCTGCACTCATTAACTCTTAGAGTCCGATTGTAAAGACACTCAGAAGTTGTATGTGATGACCAGCGAGGCCCAGGTAAGAACCTGCTGCTAGACGCTGGCACATCTATTTCTCATGAGCGCCCAAATCAAATCTTCCTACTGTTCCCTTCTCCCTTCCTGTCTCTTCTCTTGTAATCTCCACTCCCAGCTCTGCTTTCTCTTTTCCACCCCACCTCAGGCACAGAGGGTCTACCCCCAACACTGGCATTTGTTGGAATACAAAATGTTCTAGATGCTGTTTCATTTTGGACCTAATTTGCCAATTCACTGCAATCTCTTTAAAATCTTCTTAATCTGCTCACCTTTTTCCCAGTGATATTAATCTTTTCGCATCTAAAGCAGCATGGCAGAGGGCCCTGCCGGCTGTGTGACCTTGGGCAAGTCGCTCACTCTCTCTGGGTCTCCCTGTCCACCTCTGTAAAGTGGAGATAATAACGATATCTACCTAAGAGCGCTGTTGTGAAGGTTGGAGTTAACAGGTGAAAAGTGTGTAGTTAGTAAAATGGAAGCATATGATTTCAAAAAATCAAGAGGTTCTCCTTTAGCAGTGAGAATTTTACAGGTAATAGACATCCATGGTGCAGATGTCAGAAAACGTGTAAGCAAAGAGGAGGGGGTGAAAGCTGGCCCGACTCCACGGCTCGGGCTTCGGCCACGTCTCGGCCAGCTGGCGGGACGGCTTGGCCCCGGGCTCGGCCGGCGAGCAGCAGTCAACGCAGCGCTGGTGAGAGCGGCCCCTCCCGGGGCTCAGCGGCCGAAGCCTGGGGGGTTATCCAGCAGGTTCGCTTGCACCCGAGCCTTGCCAGTCGGCTGGGCAAATAGATGTCCCCGACGTGCCTCAGCCACGGCGTCTCCTCTGGGGACGCGTCCATCCCGGGTGCGTGGCACTCAGCCTCCCCTCCGCTCTTTACACGGGGAGCCGGGCTCTTCCTTAGGGCTCCTGGTCCTAGAGTGGGACGGTCCTGGTTGCCAGTGTTGGAGCGCTTTGGCCTGAATTCTCCATTTCCGTTCTTTATTTTCTTTAAAAATTCCTAACACAGTCTTTTATGCATTTAATCTACATTTTTAGTAGATAGCACCGTATGTTCATTTGCTTCCAGGTATTATGTTGACTAGCATCCCTATTAAACAAACCCAAACACCAGCCTTTTAAACAAATAAAAGTAAAAAAGGGACACGGAACCAGGGTTTGTGAAACAGCCCAGCCTGTGGGAGGAGGAGAGAAGAGGACCAGCTTCGGCCCCTCGGGAAGCCTGAGGATGACCACTGCGGACCACCACGGGGGTGGGGTGGGGGAGAGGACCAGCCCGTGGGGTGGGCTGGGGCAGGGGCAGGGCTGGGGCAGGGGCAGGCGCCCCTGGCGTGGCGTGCGGGGCGGTGGCTGGAGAGAAGCACCCCGGCCGGCCGAGGTGGACGACACTTCTCGGCCCCAGGGCCTCCTGAGGGGCGAGCTGGCGTTCAGGCCGGGGGCGCAAAGTGCGTTCCGGCGTGGCCCTGGGGTCCGGGGGCTGCCAAGGATGGAGAACCGCCACAGAGCCGCTCTCGGGCCCGGGACGAGGCGGGGGCCTGCCGAGAGCCGGCTTCTGTGTGCGCTTTGTTCTTCTTCCCGCAGGCAGGTGACCTGGGAGGGCAGCGCACTGTGTCCTGAGCCTGCAGAGGCGTGCGTTTCAGGGGATGGGAGGAAGGTCTGGGTCCCCTAAGGTTCCCTCCAGGTTCGTCAGGGCGGGGGGGCCTCTGTGTCCCATGCCAACAGCACCCACATACAGGAAGGTGATCTGCCATGAATGGACGAAGGAGTAGGCGGACACAGTGATATCCACCTAGAGTCACAATGGCCTACAGCTGTGTGTTCTGTAAAGCAAGTCTGTGCATCCGACTAAGGAGCAGGTTGTCAACGGGAGCAGAGCTCAGGCCCCAGAGCCGAAAGGCAGCAACAGGCAAGCGCCATCGGTTTACCTAAGGCACGCACTTTGAGAGCCAAAGAGGACGCTGACATACTTTAAAATACTTAATTATTAAATTTACTTATTTACTAACTGAAAATTGTTTTCTTATGTTGAGAGCTCTACAATATAGCTGTTATTTAACTATTTAAAAATGACATTCTTTCTAAAAAATGAAAACAACACATACCCACACACATTGAAGCAAAATTTTAAAATAACTTCTTTTATTAGGATTTATTTACTTTATTTTTTTGTTTCTAAACACTCTAAACCCAGCAAGCAAAAACTCCCCCTTTGCTCTCCAAAAAGTGCTGAATTGAACTTTATAAATAACATATGCAGAATCATTTTTCTTGGCACATATCCACGTTAGTCAGTTCCTTAGCCATATCTGTCCCTGATAATGTTACTTTCCTGAAGAACTGTTTTCTCAATATGGTCTTATTATGTTTTTTTCAAGTTGTCTTCTTCAATCTTGCATTTGATAATTAACTTGTCATTTTGATGTCTTTGATACGTTTCTGTAGACTAAAAACTTTAATTGAGAAAATATCTTTTTGACAGTTGCTGCGGTGCTTGGTAGAGATCACATCTGGAAAATGGAGGAGATTCTCAAGCCCAGTAATTTTTGTGTTGAATGTGTCAATGGTTCAGCCCAAATATTCCCTCAGGTGCTCTTTCTGCCTCTTTCAGAAAGCCTTTCTTTGACAAATATTTTTCCAGGACAAAGTTAGCCAAATGAGTCATCTCTATTTTGATTACTTTTTAATGTTTTGCCAAATTTAGATACTACAAAGATCACAGCTCTTCTTAATTTCATTCTATTCCAGTAAAATAAAATCCATCCAGTTAAAAATAAGAGCTCCATCTAAGGACTCAAAATTTTCCACAGCTCAATTATAAGATTTGAAACTGAATCTTGTACACTGTTTAAGCACTCATCTTTTTCTTTATTTAGGTCCTGTCTTGCTTCTGAAGAGATAAATTTAATGTCTTTCTATTTGCAAGTCTTGTATTCAATGAATGCAATTCTCTCAAAGTGTCAAAAGCCCTGAAAATATCAAGATATTTTTGGTGCTCCATGCACTGATTTTTGTGATTAAAATTTTCAAGTGATTTTGAAAAAAAAAAAGCAACCAAAATTCAGAGGACCTATTTATATAAAACTTCAATATTATTGTAGAACGCTCAGGCAAATTCACAAATTCGTACTTCAAAGATTTAAACATTTTAAAAATCTAATTAGTAATGGACTCTAAAGAGAAAAAGTTCATACTGCCTTGCTGAAGTAAGTTTTTATCCATATCGGTTTTATATAAAAGTTTTGTAGTTTACTTGATTTATATATTATTATTATTATTTTGATAACTATCACTTTTATTTCAATTAGTAGAATATCACAACTTTTTGGATATAATCATGAAATATGTGTGAAGCACAACCAATGCCAAATACATTTTGTTCTATAGGTTTCTTAATTAGTAAAAAATTGTTTAAGACAATGCTGTGTCCATCAAAATTGATATCTCAAAATTAAATGATTTTGTCTAATATTAAATTTTTAAACTGAATTTACAATAGCATTTATAATAATGTCATTTATTTCATCTTTGACAGAGTCAACTTCCAAAAGCTTTACTTTGATTCTCTAAAGTGTATGAAAAAATCACATCATTGTTGTGCCTTTTTAAAATTATTTTTTAAAGAATCTGACAACAGTGTTATAACACTGCTACCATTTATCTGTTTGTGAACTTTCTCTTCTGCTAATGGAACCAAAACAATATGAATCACTATCATTTTCATTTTCAGACCTGACCAAAAATCTTAGAATTGCAAATAGGTAAAATTAATTTATAAGACCATTTATGTGATCTAAATGAAAATCTTGCTTCACAGCTTCTGCTGCTACATGTGCCTTGTCATTGTTTAACACAGTCTTCTTAGCGTAACTATTAATATTTGAAGTAGATGCTGATGCCTTTTCAGCACACTTGGGTCTTCTGCTTTCCATGTGGTCAGTGATGTCACGATAGCCCCTATAGTGCTAAGTGTTGACAAACATTTTATACAAGTTATTAATTTATCACCAACTGTCTTTTTTTTTTTTAAAGATTTATTTATTTATTTAATTCCCGCGCCCCCCCCCCCAGCTGTCTGTTCTCTGTGTCCATTTGTTGCATCTTGTTTCTTTGTCCGCTTCTGTTGTCGTCAGCGGCACGGGAAGTGTGGGCGGCGCCATTCCTGGGCAGGCTGCACTTTCTTTTGCGCTGGGCGGCTCTCCTTATGGGTGCACTCCTTGCGCGTAGGACTCCCCTACGCGGGGGACACCCCTGCGTGGCACGGCACTCCTTGCGTGCATCAGCACTGCACATGGGCCAGCTCCACACGGGTCAAGGAGGCCCGAGGTTTGAACCGCGGACCTCCCATGTGGTAGACGGACGCCCTAACCACTGGGCCAAGTCCGTTTCCCTCAACTGTCTTGATAAAGGGAAATTCAATGATTAATTTTATTATAAACATACACTTATTATTGTTTTAGCTTATTCCTGCCAAGAGAGTTTATTGCAAAATAAAAAGCATTATCAAACAATAAAATAAGCAGTTCTAAATTTAAACATGCAATAATGGCAAAACCACTGCATCAAGAACATTTATGCTATGCCTCTTTGATTTCTGCCAGGCATGCTCAGTTTCCATTTCTCACACATACATCACCTGTGTCTAAAATGCAACTTCCCACATTACCACTGACTCCACTGACAGGCGTCTGGCAGTTTCAAGACCCTCCCAGGCCACAAGCTGGGAAATGGCCAGCTGGTTGATGGACCAAGCAATCAGCTAGGATCACAACAGCAAACACCTTTGCTGCCACCAATACAGAATGAAAGAAGTTAGTTTCCCCTGGTTCCTTGGTTCTGAGCTTTTTTTTTTTTTACCATGAAGCCACCTGCAAGTTGTCCTTAAAAGGAAAGAGTTTGTTGCATTGCATTTGGAAAGGATCAGGAAAATAGATAGACTATTGCTCATATTTCATGTTTACTCACCTAGTAAAGTGAGAATTCTTTTAATTTCACATTAATTTCTCACATAAATAAATGATCCCATGGCAGAAGTTGAAGTATAGATATTTACCAAATACATCCTATCATTTTAATGATTATTTATAAAAATACTTTATTGAATATGAAAAAAACAACTAAGTGCTAAATAGGATAATATGCAATGTCATTAGGTATAACTCTGACTTCTGTACAATCAGGATATAAAGATCACATAAGACATAGAGGACAGGGGAGTGGGTTTAGCTCAGTGATTGAGCACCTGCTTCCCATGTACAAGGTCCCAGATTCAATCCCTGGTACCCCTGTTAAAAAACAACAACAACAACATAAAGGACAGAGAGAAAATTCTAATCGATTTCCAAAAGAGATTAGACAGAAAATAGTGCAAAGAAAATATTTTAATAGTTAATGGCTGAGAATTTCTCAAAATTGATAAAGACATAAAGCCACTGGTTCAAGTAGCCTATTAAACATCAAAAATGATATGAATTATATATATAGAAACATGATAGAAGAAGGAATTTGGAAATCAGAGAAAAAATTTATCTATTAAAAGCAAACAGAGGAAATAAAAGACAGATTACCTTCAGAGGAGCAATGATAATACTAACTACTGACTTTTCAAATAAACAATGGGGTCTAGAAGACAATGGAATGTCTTTAAAATGCAAAATGAAATAACTCTTGTTCTTAGAATTCTATACACAGAGAAAATATTCGTCAAGATTGAAGGCAATTTAAAGACATTTTCAGACAATCAGAAACCAGCTGAAGTTATCACTAGCCATCCTGTGCTTAAGGAAATATTAAATGGCATTTCAGAACATAAAGGAGGGGAGTGGGTGTGACTCAAGCAATTGAGTGTCTGTTTCCCACATGAGAGGTCCTGGGTTCAATCCCCAGTGCTTCCTAAGAACAAAAAAATAAGCAAAGCAAACAAATGAAACAACCAACTCAGGGGAGCACCAGCTTCCCACATATGAGGTCCTGAGTACAATTCCCAGCCCAGGTACCTCAAAAATAAAAAATAAAAGAGAAGATAAAGGAAAATCATCCCAGACAGATGGCCAGAGGTAATGAAAGGAAGGAGGGAAGGAAGGAAGACAGGGAGGGAGGGATGGAGAGAGGGAGGAAAAGGGGAAAAAAGAGAGAGGGAGGGGGAAAATGAAAATCATAAGCATGTGGATTATTCTAAATAAATATTAATTGTATAAAATAATATCTTGTGGATTTTTAAATATATAGGAAACTAAAATACATCAAAACAGTAGTATATAAATCAGAAGATAAATGAGATTAAATTGTTCTGGGATTTTTGAAATGTCCATAAAGACGGTGTGGCAGTTTGAGATTATTTATGAATTCCAAAAAAAGAGATTATATTTGTAAACTAATCTATTCCTCTGGGTGTGATACCCTTTGATTGCATTAGATTTGGCTGAGATGTACTTGATCAAACTATGTTAAAGGCTTTGATCTGACCACATCATTAGGACAACTCGGAGTTGAGTCTCTGCTCCCTTGGTGGGCTATATAAATGGAAGCCCAGTCGAGAACATGGAAGCAGATATGCAAGAAAAGAAAGACAGCTCCATTGACATGGAAGAGGATCCTTCAACCCCAGGAAGAGAGTTGAACCATTTGCCTGATAGTTTACAGCTAACCTAGTGAAGAGACCACAGCAGCTGAGATTGGAAAGAAATGAGCTCCGGAAAGAGAGACAAGCCTTATGCCAGCCTACAGCTGAGATTGGAAGAAGCTGAACCCATAGAGCCTTAAAAGGGAAAAGGAAGGCTGATCCCTCGCAGACTTCACCTGCCATTTTGTGTCAACGTGTGGCAACAGACTTTGGGTGAGAAAGTACCTCTTATGGTACCTTGAGTTGGACTCTTTAGGGCCTTATAACTGTAAGCTTCTATCCCAAATAAATACCCTTTATAACAGCCAACAGACTTCTGGTACTTTGCATCAGCATCCCTTTGGCTGACTAATGCAGAGGTATAAGTGTCACTTAACTTCAGATTTTTAGGAATCAAGGGTGCATGTTAAAATACCTAGCACAACCACACAAAAAAAATACCAGCAGGAATGAATCTTGGAATAATAAAAATGTACTCAAGCAGACCACATCTAAGTAGGTGGAGCAATCAATGGCAGACCAACATTCTTGCTAAGAACAAATCACATTTGTTAAGAGAACCTTGGAAGTAAGGCGATCCAGAGAGCCAAAATTACAGAATGAGGAGAAACCTTTAGAGGAGAGCTAAAGAGAAGCAGCTGTGCTCTCTCTGGGGCACTGGCTATTCTGGGCCTAAGCTAGAGGCTGAGAATTGGTGCTTGGCTTAGGCAGAGCCACCATGGGGATGGAAGTATGAGGGGTAGAAACTGTAGGAGCTTTTTGAAGTTCTGTAGGCCAGAGTAAAAAATTAGACATAGCCATTCTCCCCTTCAGAAATTTGCCAAATTATAGATTTACCCTAAGCTGAGCAGCTGAAGAGCTAAACCAAAAATCTCTATGAAGCAGAGAGAAAATTATCAGTCTCTTGGTGTTTCGTAGACACCAGGGCCTCACTTGAAAGTCTTGAGTGGACACACCCTTTAAACACAGGAGCAACAGAACGGAATGAAATCTTACCGGATCAGACACTGATTGGATTAAGACAGACATGGGATGTCCATAGCAGCACTATCCATAACAGTAAACATCAACCTAGAGACGATCAAACGTTCACCAGCAGTAGAATGGATCAGCAGATGTAATCACCCAATGGATCCTAACCAGCAGTGCTAACGGCCAAGCTACAACTGCACACAACCACATGAGAGACTCTAACCAGCAAAGCGTTGAGCAAAAGCAGCCAGACTTAAAAGAGAACACACCGTATCGCTCCTTTTATGGAAAGATCAAGAAGAGTCAGAACTCACCCGTGGTGTTAGAAGTGGGCGTGGTGGCTATGCTCAGGGAGGGAGGGGTGACTGGAAGGCGCTAGCAGGGGCTCTGGGGACGCTGCTACTGCTTCCTCTCTCTCTCTCTCTTTTAAATTTTTATTGTATTTTTTTGAAGATACATCACAAAAAATGTTACATTAAAATTATAAGAGGTTCCCATATACCCCACCCCCCACCCCACTCCTCCCACACCAACAGCCTCCCTCATCATTGTGGCACATTTACTGCATTTGGTGAATACGTTTTGGAGCACTGCTGCACCACATGGATAGTGGTTTACATTGTAGTTCACACTCTCCCCCAGTCCACCCAGTGGGTTATGGCAGGATATATAATGTCCAGCATCTGTCCCTGCAATATCATTTAGGACAACTCCAAGTCCCAAAAATGCCCCGACATCACATCTCTTCTTCCCTCTCCCTGCCCTCAGCAACGACTGTGGCCACTTTCTCCACCTCGATGCTGCAGTTTCTTCCATTACTAGTCACAATCATTTCTCTCTTGATATGGAACTAGTTTTGTGTTCCGTTTGTGAGAATTCATTGAGATTTATTTGCACGTTTCTGTGTATATTTTACATTTCAAAAAAAGTAAAAATTATAAATCCAAAAGAAAGTAAAAAAGGAGAAGAAAAGGATATAGAAGAGTAGGGAGCAACAAAAAGAAAAGAGTAAAATGGCAGATTTAGACCCCAATTTATCAGCTATGGTATTAAATGCAAGCGTACTAAATTGTTCCATACTGTATAAAAAAATTATATGTTCTTTATGCATTTTCTTAATTTATAATTATAAATTCTTTGATCCATGGGTTAAATAGAAGTATATTTTCTAATATATAACAATATAAATTAAGAAAAACTTTAATTGTATAATAAAAATATTAGAGGAAATTGTGTTCAATTTATGACAATAAATTTAAAAATTTAGTTGAAATGAAAAACTCCTAGTATAGGTACATTTTAAAAAAATGGCACAAGAAGAAATGTAAATAATCTGAATAGAAAGAAAATTCCAAGCCTCAATTGCTGAGTCTATAAATTCTACCCAACTTTTAAAGAAGAAGTAAATTTAATCTTACATAAACTCACCCAGCTAATAGAAAATAAAATACTATCCCCAGCTCATTTTAGAAGTTCTATGTTGGCTTGATCTGAAACTTTAAGAAAAATAATAGCAAACTGAATCTAGAAATACAGGGAAAAAATAATACATTATGACCAAATTGGTTTTATTCCAAGAATGCAGGACAAGTTTAACCTTTGAAAACCCATTAATGTAACTTGCAAAATTAAAACAACAAAATAGATTTTTCTGTTCTTTTTAACACATGCAGAAAACATATCTGATGAAATTCAAATCCATTCATGACAAGCACTCTTAGCCAACCAGAATTAGAAAAAGCTTCCTCAATCTCACAGAGGATATAAATAAAACCTGTATCAAAAATTACACTCAATGTTGTAAAGTGGAAAGCTTTTCCTTCTAGATCAGAAAGACAATGATACCAGTTATCACCTCTTCTTTTCAATATTGTTCTGAAATTCCTATAGAATGGGGGAAAGGAAGGGAAGAGTGGGGAAGGGAGGGAGGAAATATGTATAAGAGAAATGGAAAAGTACAAATATTTCACATGATATGATTGAGTACATGTAAAAAAATTTTAAGTCATAGGTAAATAATTAAAGCTAATAAGTGAGTTTAATAAAGTTTCTAGATACAAGGTCAATAAACAAAAATCTATTACATTTGCATAAATAAAAGACAAGCAGAAAGTGAAATTTATAACAGAAACCATTCACAATAAAACCAAAAATATCGAAGACTAGGAATAGATCTAAGAAATGTTGTGTAAGCTTTCTATGCAGAAAACTATAAAACATTTTAAAAAGAAACTAAAAAAGCCTAAATATGTTAGCTCATAGTTCATTCCCCGATCCTGAGGATTCTAGGATGGTGATGTCCACTCTATCATGAATTGAGAGGGGGCTGTGATCCCACAGGGCCAATGGTTGGGATTTGCTTGCAGTTGTAGACGCTCTTGATTTCTCGGTATGATAGTTGTCCATCATCACCTCCATGTTGTTGTCCTGAGTGAGACCAATGAACTGAGAGCAGGTGTTGCAACTCCACTGAGATTCAGGGCCCAGCTGGCACATGGTTAGCCGGAAGATTTAAATCTCTTGGACATACACCCAAATTCTGGTACTAATTATAAGTTCAAACAGAAGGACAGAAGGGCCATGTGTAGGGAAATCACAGCTGAGTCCAACTCTATTACTCTGGGGAGCATAAATTCCAAAGTAGGGCCCACTGGCAAGGCACCAAACTCCTGAGCTACCTACCCTGACTATAGTGTCCGGATGTCTCCAGAGCCCTCAGGAGCCCCACTATTTGGGGTAGTATCTACTTTGGCAGTCAAAGAGATCCTGCTGAGATGTGCATAAGCGTAACCTCTGGACTGACCTCCCAACTCACTTTGAACTCTCTTAGCCATAAAAACTCAATTTGTATTTACTATTTCCCTCTTATGGTCAAGATCTTTTTTCCAGGTGCATTGCTAGTTGTTGCTTGGTAATAATCCCTTGGTGCCAGGGAGGCTCACCCCCAGGAGTCATGTCCCACATCAGGGGAAAGGTAGTGTGTTTACATGCTGAATTTGGCTTAGAGAGAGGCCACATTTGAGCAACAAGGAGGCCCTCAGGAGATAACTCTTAAGCAACATATAATGCTAGCCTGCTTCAATTTCAAAAGAACAATCATCAATATCAAGGACCTGGCACAATAATATGTCCTCCTTCACTAGTCACTGCCTTTTTACTTGGGGAATTCTTGCTGTTCCATTAGAAAATGTGGCAGAGCTCCTCAGGATGGAAATTTGATGTTCTTTCAATTATTGTGTGAATCTCCACCGAACGTGACAATGCCCCATGAACACTTGAACTCATTTGTATGCCTTAGAGGCATGTCCCAGGTGTAACCTCTCCCATGCAACCCCATTGCTGAACCCTGCAGCAGTGATCCTTCCCTGCCACAGTTGTGGCCCTTCTGTAATCCCAACCTCTCCAAAGACGAAGCCCAGAAAACAACCAGATGAAAATATGAAAATGAACTAATAATGATAGTTTTTAAAATAACAAATGAAATACAAAAAAAAAAAACTTTTAAATTTTAAATCATAAAAAAAGTTTTTTACACATTGACTTTCACCATTTTACAATCTGTTGTCTTGTATGTACAGTAACATTTTCTTCCATATATTCCCCCAGGGTCTTTTTTTTTTTTTTTTCATTTTATCTTCAAAGAAGCTTTAAGTTACAGAAAAGTTACATAGAGAATATAGGGGATTCCCATATACCCAACACCCTCCCCTTTTCCCCTCTCCGCTATTAATAGCATTTTATATGCAGAAGGTACATTTGTTATGGTTGAAGTACAAATATTGAAGCATTGTCACTAACCATGGTCAACAGTCTACATTATGATTTACATTTTGGACTGTACACTTTCATAAATTTTGATCAAATTTAAAACAGCCTGTATCCATTATTGCAAGATCATGTAGAACAATTCAAATGCCTTAAAAATGGCCCATGTTCCATCTATTCTATTCTTCCTCTCCTCCCCTCAGGACCTGTAGTAGCTGCTAAATCTCACTTTTTAAAGAATAGGATATATAGGTAATTGCAATAGTATTGAGGGCTAGACATATTGGTCTGATTTCTTTCATTAGTCACTGCCGGTGTTCTCGATGGATTCTTGTCCCTCTCATTGAGGAGATAGCAGGACTCCCCAGGATGGGAGTTTGATATTTTCTTGTTTATTGTGCTGGTCTCTACCCACTGATATAACTCATTGTGACACGAGGAACACTTCCACATGCCGTGGAAGCCTGCCTCAGGGGCGCCCTCTGCTCCCCCACATCCCACACCTTACATCGTAATCCTCCCCTTACTCTAAACCCACACCCCTTTGATGTGAACCCACTGCCACAGGACCTCGTGCAGCTGTTGCTTTCGCCAAGGTGCAGCCCGCCTGAGTGAGTGGTTCTTCATCCAGATTCCTGGGGGCCTTTCTAGGCAGAAGGAGCTCAGACTTGGGTGGAGAAGGTTAAGGAAACGGGAAGGCAGAGGGATGTGGAGGAGAGCGGAAAGGCGTCCCCGTGGGATGGGAAAGCCACGGAATCCAAGGACTGCTAGCCAGAACCCCACTCTCCCAGGAGGGAGCGCCAGCCTCTGAAACCACGAGCAAAGGGTTCCCGCCGTCTGAACCAACCCCTGTGGGGGATTTGTCACCGTGGCCTGGAGGTTCAGACGTGCAGGAGAAGCAGGAGGAGCTTCTTTCGGGAACAGGCTCACCATGAGAACTGACGCTTTTTTTTTTTTACACTTTTTTAATTAAAATTAATAGATCACAAAAAAGTTACATTTTTTAAAACTAAAAAACATAAGAGGTTCCCATATACCCCATTCCCTACCCCTCCACTCCATCATTTTTGTAAATTGTATTTTTTTCAAGATATATACAACACACAAAAAGAGTTGCCTTAAAAAACAATGAGGTTCGTACACCCCCACCCCACTCCTCCCACACCAACAACCTCCTCCATCATTGTGGCATGTGCTACCTTTTTATTTCTTATTTTTTTAATTACAAAATAACAAAGGACCATTATAGAAAATTAGGACTGTATAGGAAAATTTGAAAAGGCAGGCGAAAAAAATCCTAGTATCTAATCAACAAGGGGCTATCACTGGTCATAGGTTATTTCCTTTTAGATTTTTTTCTTGTATTTTTCTGTAGTTTTTGTCCTATATATATGGGTAAATAATTTTTGGTGACGATCTCCTACAGAAATACTGGTTTACATTTTGAAGTGTTTTCCTAAGTTAGAATACCAGGAGAGGAATGACACATAAACGGTGTAAACATTTTTAAGGCTCTTGATAAATATTTCCATGTGGCTTTTCTGAAAGGTTGTAGCAATAATTGTTTTCCTTTCTTAATTTTTTTAAAATGTTGCATTCAAAAAATATGAGGTCACCGTATACCCCCCACCCCTTTCACCCCCCTCTTCCCACATCAACAACCTCTTTCATCATCGTGGCACATTCATTGCATTTGGTGAATACATTTTGGAGCACTGCTGCACCACATGGACAGCGGTTTACAGTGTAGTTCACACTCTCCCCAGTCTACTCAGTGGGCCATGGCAGGACATACAATGTCCAGCATTTGTCCCTGCAGTACCACCCAGGAAAACTCCAAGTCCTGAAAATGCCCCCACATCACATCTCTTCTTCCCTCTCCCTACCATCAGCAGCTACCATGGCCACTTTCTCCACATCAGTGCTACAATTTCTTCCATTACTAATCATAATAATGGAACAATAATTTATACTCCCGTGGACACCTCTGCCATTTCTACTCTCCCTTGGAACCAGGTATTGAGCAGACACAGGTTTTTTAATGGAGGAGGTCAGAAATAGCTCTTGTCTGGTTTGGGAGGAGAGGAAAGCCAGGGTCACTCACTGATTATCTCCCCGCAAGCAGCCAGAGTCCGGGGGCTGCGGGCGGCTGCTCTCAGAGGTGAGGCCCCCGTAGCTCTGGGCCCTGAGCATCACAAGGCCCCCCACCCTGATCTCTTGCACACACAGGCATAGTCATGGATGTGACACAAACACAGATATGCCATATGCCACCCACACACACCCTACACACACCTACTCATACACACATGCACGTCCACACGCAGGGCAGAGAAACATCGCTATAACCACTTTCACCCACATCTATAAGCTACGCTGCCCACTCCTCAACATTCCATTTGTCTCTGCAGTTTCATTAGGGGGCCTTATTAAACGGCTGTATTGGAATTCATATTGTGCATTTTTATTATACGACATCCATAGCATCTTAGGGGCCATGGTCCGATAAATAAAATATTCCCTTATCACTGCAGCTAATAAAGTTCTTGGTCTCTTCTATTTCTGTTTTTCTTTTATTAGAGAACCAAAGCACTCCGTACATCTGGCATCCACAAATCTTTCCATCCACTAATTAAAGCGTGGGCTGTGAGGTTCCACTAAAGCAACAAAAGCACAAGATGAAGCAGCTCAGGTTACACAGAGTGGTCAGTCTAGCCCTCACCACCGGCCGGAGCTTGAGGTGACTCCTCACCTGCCAGCATCTGCGGTTAAGTCTCGCTTCTGCCCCTTCCCCCAGAAAGGGCTCCTGTGGATTCCCTTCCCCCCGGCACGTGTCGTATTTGCCTCATCTCCGTTCAGCCATCCCTGCGTGACCCCTGCACACGAGCCAAGCTGGGGAGGTGGTGAGCGTGGAGGGCAGCCCGGCGGATGGCGTGGGGCCTGCCTCTCGGGGTGCCCAGGCCGAGGGCCTGCAGGCGAGCACGACGACCGTGGTCCAGGTACCCCACCACCCGTGGAACGAGCTGCGAGGGGAGCACCGAGCACTGCCAACGAGCTGCGAGGGGAGCACCGGGCACTGCTCGGCCAAAGTCGGGGCAGGAGCTTCCGTTCCTCCGGTGGTTCTAGTCCCTCCTGAGTCCAGTGCTGCGCTGACCCTGGCACAAGTGCCCGGGAATTCGGGAAGAAAGCGGCATCACCCAGAACCGGGCTACGGTGGCAGCCCGCTCTCTGCACTGGGGTCCCTGCAGCGTGTGGCCTCTTAAAGTAGTTTAAAATATTATTCTTGCGTCTCTCCAGCAAACCTCCTACAGTTTTCCTTAAAAGGAGCAATTCACAAGTCAAAGCCTGCGGCGTGGGTGTCTGCCTTCCTCCAATTTCACCTACAAGGGTCGTCTGCTGTCAGGGACCAGGCAAGGCGGCTTTGGAGTCTCCCCCGGGGTAAAGCTTTGGACCCACGTGGGTCACCTTTAGCAGGACACAAATCAGAGCAAACGCTGGACGCACTGGGGAGTCTGAGCAGAAGACGGTCTACAGTGACGAGAGCCTTTATCCAGCGGCTTCCGCAGACGGCTGGGCACTGGACCAAGTGACTGACCAGCGCATGCCAGACCCCCAGAATCACCCGAGAGGCGGGACGATATTTTACACTTCTCAATCTGAATAAGTTGAAGAAGTTAATTAATTAATTAAAGCCTTCCTTCAGTGCGTATTTGCTGAATGCTCACCATGGTAAAGCTGTATCAAGTGAGAAGACAGGCGATAAACAGAGAAGCAAACTCATCAAAAAACAAGGCAATCCCCGAGAGGTGCTGTGAGGAAAATAAACAGAGGGAAAGACCATAGGGTGGCTGGGAGGTGGGCAGCTCCTTTAGGGGTGCCAGGGAGATGAGGACTTTCCGAAGGCATCTATGTACCTCGGTGAAAACTGAGAATTTGGGGGGCCTGGGGCCTTCTCCGCTTCTGCCAGGCCAGTTACAATAATAAAGGAGCTCTTGGCTAAGGCTTCGAGGGGTGGGCACTGTACCCACCCCTCACTCCCAGGCAGGCTGCAAACTCCTCTTGGGGAAATTGAGGCCCAGGGCGGTGAGATTCCGTGCCCAAAGCCTGAGGCAGAAAAAGCTAGAAGCAGAATTCAGAGTGGCTGTATCTGCATTAGTATTCCTGCGAAGCCAACAATAAAAGGCTGATTTTGAGCAAGTCTGTAGCCCGTGCTCTACCCTGCCTGCCCCTGAACAGTTCTCAGGGTTCAGGGCTGTGGGCACAGGTGCTGAGCTGAATGGGACGCTGGCTCTGCCCTTTTCTGGCTGTCAGACCCTGGGTACATTTTCTTTTCTTTTCTTTTTTTTAAGATTTTTAAAAAATTTCTCTCCCCTTCCCCCACCCCACCCCAGTTGTCTGCTCTGTGTCCATTCGCTGTGTGTTCTTCTGTGTCCACTTCTGTTCTTGTCAGTGGCACCGGGAATCTGTGTCTCTTTGTCTCTTTTTGTTGCATCATCTTGCTGTGTCAGCTCTCTGTGTGCAGTGCCACTCCGGGGCAGGCTGCACTTTTTTTGCCCTGGGTGGCTCTCCTTACGGGGTGCACTCATTGTGCGTGGGGCTCCCCTACATGGGGGACACCCCTGCGTGGCACAGCACACCTTGCACACAACAGCACTGCACATGGGCCAGCTCACCACACGGGTCAGGAGGCCCTGGGTTTTAACCCTGGACCTCCCATGTGGTAGGCGGATGCCCTATCTGGGTACGTTTTCAGTAAAGCCACTCAATTCTCCTTTGCAAAACCCTTCATCAGGGGTTGTGATGGTTACAGGACAGAAGACACACGAAGCACCTGGCTTGAGCACGTGCTTTCTCCATGGTGGGGAAGTAAGTGCCCTCCTCTGTCAGGGGGGTGTTTGAAACCTGCGGTGGAGGCTGCACGTGGAAATTGCGTGGCACAGTGCTCATAAAACCGGAGCCCCTGTTGAGGTCAGGCTCCCCATCCTCCCGCCCTGCTCTGCTCTTCCAGCCCCCGGGGCTGCTCCGGGGACTCTGCTTCTCTGCTCTCAGCGCTCATCTGGGTGAGCCCTTGACATTCTCCCTGGCTCCTCTGCCCTAACGTAGATCCACGACCATTTCTACCAGCTGCAGGGGGTCTCTGACCAAGGTGTACAGCAGCTGTTATGCACACAGTAGGTACTTTGGCGTGACGGCAGCTCTCCCCCAAGGCAAAGCTGGCAGCTGAAACAGTAGCTCCTGAATGGTTAATTGAATCAAGACCTTGCCAACTCGTAAATTGTTCAGGGTTGCCGTTAACTCGGAAGATTCCTTGTTGGCTGTTGCTGAAGTGGCTTTAAAGTGGTTTGGATGGGCCACACTGCAACTGGACTGTGTGCTGTGTCTTTTTTTGTTCTCAACAAGAGAAAGGTCCGTGGACAAGCATAAAGTGAGGCCACCCGGGCTTCGTCTGGAACTTGTGGGCTGGAGGGAGCCTGCTCCGCAGCAGCCCTGCCCAGGGGCCAGGAGGGAAGCAGGACGCTCCATCGCCTCCCCTTCCTAAGCCTTCCCTCCCGCCTCATCGCTCAGGTTTGCTGGAGCGTCTACACAGGGAGGCAGCGCCTCATCGCTCAGGTTTGCCGGAGCGTCTACACAGGGAGGCAGCGCCTCATCGCTCAGGTTTGCGGGAGCGTCTACACAGGGAGGCAGCGCCTCATCGCTCAGGTTTGCGGGAGCGTCTACACAGGGAGGCAGCGCCTCATCGCTCAGGTTTGCGGGAGCGTCTACGCAGGGAGGCAGCGCCTCATCGCTCAGGTTTGCGGGAGCGTCTACGCAGGGAGGCAGCGGCTCGAGGTCGATAAGCCCGTGTGAGCACATGACTCTTATTGTGCACAAAATCCGACAGCCCTGGAATGCCGTGGGGGAGCCGACAGCCTGCTCCCCTGGAGAGTTATACCACGTCACCCTCCCCCCACCCTCACGCCCCTGCCAGCGCCTTACGGAAAGGATTAAGGAAGATGCTGCAGGCTGACGTGTCTGCAGAGGTAAGAAAAGGGAGGGCGAGGTGGACAGGTGGCAGCTCTGAAAGCTCCAGGGGTGTTCAGCTAAGGTTATCCCTGGATCTAAAGAAACAGGAGATGGGAAATGCAGAGTGAGGAAAAGGAAAGGGGAGTGCATGCTATGAAAAGAGGAAAAAAAATAAAAGACAGGAGAAAGAACTAGAAAAAGTGAAAGACAAAAACATAGAAAAGAGCTAGAAAATGAGAAATTGAGTTCTACAAAGAGAGAGAGCTAGAAATGTAGAGAACGAAAGAATTAGGAATCAAGAGAAAGACAAAGATAGGGAGAAATCAGAAATAACTGTAAAAGTGGAAGAAAAGGAAGGCAGAGATGGGAAGAGAGGAGAAGAAAGAGAAAAAAAAGGGCAGGGGAAGGGTGCATGGGAAGCAAAATTACCTGGGAAGCTTAGATCGTGTGTTAGTCAGGGTTCTCAGGGAAACAGAATCAATAAGGGATATCTGTTGATAGTAAGAGATTTATCAGAATCTCTCACACAGCCGTGGGGATACACAAGTCCAGGTTCCACAGGCAGGCTGCAACCAGGAGCTCCAATGAAAGTCCAATGAAGATTCTTGATGAGTTCTGGGAGATGTTGTCTGTCCAAAGACAGGCTGGGAAATTCTCTCTCAATGCTGGAACATTTGCCCTTTTAAGGCACTCAACAGATTGGATAAAGCATCACTCATTACTGATGGCAAGCTCCCTGATTGATGTAATCGTAATCAGCTATCTATGACTTACCACTGCAGTAAAGTCAATGGTGACTAAAGTCCATAAATGCCCTTGCATTACAGTTAACCCAGTGCTTGCTTGACCAAACAACTGGGCACATTACCTGGCCAAGTTGACACAATAGCCTGACCATTGCAGTTGGCAAGGTGGCATCAACACTCCACGTGCTCCTCTGAAGCTAGCCCTTAGGGAAACGCCAGAGCTCCCCTGCTGAGGTCTGTGCATCCTCTCCTCTGAGTTCATGGGTCTAAACCCGGCTCAGTCCCATGTGCCCTTCTGTACTCCACAACTTCCTGACCTGCCCCTAGAGCGGCGGTTACTGCAGGTGATGCCGAGGGCTGGCCACGGCTTCCTCGGTCTTTCTGGTGACTCTCATTTTCTATGGCTCAACCTTTTCCAAGCCTCCGTGTAAAACATTTGCAACCTTGGGGAGTCTTGCCCACTAGCACAGTGCAAAAACTCCAGCCAGTTGATGAAGAAAGGTTTGTGGAATGAGAGGCAGTTTCTGAACCAGAAGACGATGGAAAGCAGAGCGTTACCCATGGGACCTAAATGTCTTAACGTCCTTACCTCCTGTGATTTGTCCTTGAAAGTCTGAGAAAATGTTCTTCCTTCCCTTTAACTTCCCTCAGGGGCTCTGAATTGCAGACTCTGCAAAAGGCATCACACACCTTCTTTGTCTTTACCCTGATTATCTAAGTATTGCACAGGTTTTTTTAATCATTGCTCACAACATGCTCACACTTGAGGTAAAGGCTGGCACCATCTTCATTTCAGTGTAGTAATATTGTTCAACCCTTTCCTTTATGGCAAGTGGTTTCTGTGACCAGTTTTAAAAACCCTCACCTACTTCAAGGTCATGAGGAAAACCCCTCACTGCTTCAAGGTCATGAAGAAAAACCCTCCCCTACTTCAAGACTGTGAAGAAAAACACTCACCTGCTTCAAGGTCATGAGGAAAACCCCTCACTGCTTCAAGGTCATGAAGAAAAACCCTCCCCTACTTCAGGACTGTGAAGAAAAACACTCACCTGCTTCAAGGTCATGAGGAAAACCCATCACTACTTCAAGGTCAGGAAGAAAAACCCTCACCTACATCAAAGTTGTGAAGAAAAACCCTCCCCTACTTCAGAACTGTGAAGAAAAACACTCACCTGCTTCAAGGTCATGAGGAAACTCTCTTTAGTGTGTTCATGAGGATTCATTGACTTACTTGTCACACTTAAATCTACAATCAACCTAGAATTTGTTTTCATAGATGATATCAGATAAAAGGGAGGGTCAATCCCATTTTTCTCCATTTGACTTTCTAACTGATGAGTACCTCTCATTGATGCAGCACCTATTGTTGATGTGGTACCTCTCTCATTGATGCAGCACCTGTTGTTGATGTGGTACCTCTCTCATTGATGCAGGACCTGTCGACGCAGTACCTCTCACTGATGCGGCACCTCCCACTGATGCAGGACCTGTCATTGATGTGGTATCTCTCACAGATGCAGGACCTGTTGTTGAATAGCTGTCATTTCCCCATTGCTCTGCAGTCCTGCTCCTCAGAACGTGTCCGTGGGTCTGTTTCTGGACTCTCCTCTGTTCCATTGGTTTATCTCTCTGCCCTTACACTAAAACTGCCTGCTCTAGCTTTATAGTAAGTCTCAATGTTTGCTACATGGCAATTCTTTAGAAGGTCTTCTCAATTTCATTTTCATGTGACTTTTAGAATTTGTCAATTTTTCACATCAACACAAATCTCTGGGGATTTTGGTTGTGATTGTGATTTTACTGCACCTATTGATTGATTTGAGGAGAATGATATCATTACAAAGTTTTCTCCATACATTTGTCTCTCTCTAGCTCTCAATATCTTTACAAAATTCTTTCAATTCATGAACATTCTTCCATTTACTTAGGTATTCTTTAGTTTCTCTCAATATGGCCTCATTGCTTTGGAAATCTTTTATTAGGTTTAGTTGTAGTTGTTTGATTCTTACAAGCTGTGTATATGACATCTGTTTTTCTTTTAGGAGGTACCAGAGATTTACCCAGTACCTCATACATGCAAAGCAGATGCTCAACCATTGAGCTATACGTGCTCCCCATAGAGCATCTATTTTTAAATTTTATTTTATGTTTGTTAGTGCTGTATAAAAATACAATTATTTTTGTATTTTCCATATTGATTTTGTATCTGGCAATTTAGTGTATTAATTAATTTGTAGATTTAAGAAATTCTCCAGAATAACATATGCTGCTTAGTAGTAGTGTGGTAATGACAAATTACATCAGGGACCTCAATTTGCTCATCTGCAAAGTAGGATTATCATAATGTTTGCTCTGCTGCTCCTCAAGGCTAATATAAGGTCACAGTTGTGGAAGTTCTTCAAAAATTGTAAAGCACAATAAAAATGTAGGTATGATTTTTGTGATCATCTTTTGATGTCACGTATCAGAAAATTCCTGAACTTTCTTATTGAAAATAGCAAAATCAGGTGCCAAATCATAAGGAGCTTTCACACTCGGGCACATATGCACAGACATGTGTCCTTTTGCTTGCTGGAAGGACAGTAAAGATGTGCCCGTTGATTTAAGCCTTTCACTTGAGTGGCTGCTGCCCCGGGGGCCCCTGGCCAGCTGTTCCCCGGCGGCTGAAGCAGAGCCAGCAGAGCCGTGGGCTCACGGGTGCTGATGGACCTGAAGCAGTCGCTCAACTGCTCCAACGTCCCCGTGCTCCCCAGGGGACGTCAGTGCAGTAATGGGAAAGGGACAGAGATGGAGAGACCAGGAGCCCATCCCTAAGCCACCTGCTGAAAGGGGTGCTAAAGGCATCGCATTTTCCGTTCCTCAAAGCTGAACAAGCTCGGAGAAGCAGCCAAGCCCCGCTGAATCGGTGCCTGACGGCGGAATGTACGGCGGAACGTGCTGGAAGGTGGCGTCTGTTAGACGAGCCCAGAGCCCAGAGCCAAGCCAGAACCAACGTGGCCAAACAGCTGGGCCGTCCCCGGGGAGACTGAGCGCGTGCTGGCCTAACCCGCATCCTTTCCCTCAGGAATTCTGCTCCTTCATGAAAACCGCCCCCTTCCCCAGGGGTGTCTTGGGTCACAGGGGGCTATCTGTGCCTCAGGCTTGCTGTGCAGCCCCGGCGCTGGGCCAGCGCTCTCTCTGCCGGGGAGTGGACGGCAGGCTCAAGGACAGGCCGTGGGCTCCGCAGCTCGCCCAGGCCCCTGCCGCCGGCTGGCTAATCCCAGCACCGCTGCCGCCCCCAAGGCCCGCGTCCTTCCTCGTCTCCCAGGCCAAGCCCGTCCCTCCTCTCTCTGACCAGTGGCCTCTTGGAAACCTTCACCCCAGAGCGCCGCGGGGATCGCCAGCTGGTCTCGGGAGGCTGTGCGCTCCTGCAGTTACAAGCAGAGTTTTGGTTTACGGGCTCCGGCACCAGGCACAGGAGGGGACAGCGCGGCTTTACCAGGTTCTTAGAGTCTGCCCGACACGCGTTTGGAGTGGACGTGAACGAGCTCTGCAGGCAGAGCCACGAGGACTGGACAGGAGCCGTGCTGGGCCCGCCTCATCCACGGCGGCCACAGGGTGTGTTCTGGGTGCTGCCTTCCAGTGCCCACGAGCTCTTCCTGAGATCAGGGCTGGTGGCAACCCCTCTCCGCTCTCGACCCGCAGGACGTGGATGGCGCTGTGCACGGCTCTTCCCTGCTGTGCAAGAGGTGCTTGGACACACACTGCGGACAGCAAGCCCGAAGCCGCAGCCCCGCAGACCCCCAAATCCTCCCGCGGAGCAGGCTGCTACGGAGGCCCCGTGAGGCAGCTCAACAGCGCAGCCGTGACCTCTGGGCAGGACCCCAGCGCCTGGAGCCCCCTCACCAGCCGAGCCCCTGGACTTCTCAGTCCTACCCCCACCCCCGGCCCTGCCCTCGGCTGGCAGACGGCGGTGGAGAAACCCAGCACCCACAGACATCAACTCCACCGAGCCCGGCGCCGATTGCCCCGTAGAGAAGCACCTCGCAGCACCACTCCCCTCCTTCCAGGGGAGCCCCCCTCCTCTCCACTCCCCGTTGGTTTTTGCCTAAATGGTCCTTTGGCCATCTAACTTGAGTTTCCTCCGATTTCTTCCTTCACCTAAAAATCTCTCTGTATCATCTCCCTCCAGCTCTTTCTTCACGCCAGTTTCTCCCCAACATGCCAAAGCTAATCCCCTATCTGGGTTTTTAATATTTTATTATGAAAATTTCCAAATATACATACAAGTCATGACAATATCAAAATGAGTCCCCACATTTCCATCACCTAGATTTACCTCTTAACACTTTCCACGCTTATTCATTTATTTCTATGCTAAAATATTGTTAAAAAATCATGACATTTCACTCTAACTACTTCAGCACATGGTTCTAAAAAATAAGACATTTTCTTATACAGATATAATACCATCATTTTACTCCAATCAAAATTAATAAGGATTCTTTAATATCATCTAATGTCAGTTTACTTGCAAAGTTTCTTTATTGTCCCTCAAAACATCTTTTAGAATTGGTTTGCTTGAGACAATTTAAACAAGGTCCACACTTTGCATTTGGTTGTCGGTGTCTCCTAAATAGTTTTTGAAGTCTAAATTTTTCTTTCCCTCCATTTCTTTCCCCTTGCCTTTGCCTTGTGGAGGAGACCATGCCAGATGTCCTTTAGAATGTTCTACTTTCTAGATGGGTCTGTTTCTTCACTGTATCCTTTTTTTCTTTATTAGTGAAGCTGTGGGTTTACAGAACAATCATGTGTAAAATAATGCCATAGACCACCCCACTGCCAGCACCTGGCATTGGTGTGGGGCATTGCTACAATCCATCATAGCACAGTCTTATAACTACACTAAAAAAGTCCATGGTTTAACTTAGGGCTCTCGATGTAGTGTAGTCCCAGGGATTTTTTAAAAATTTTATTCTATTATCACATATACAATCTAACATTTCCCCTTTTAATCAAAATCAGATATATTTTTCAGTGCTATTAATTTTGTTCACAATGTTGTGCTACCATCACCACAATCCATTACCAAAACACTTCCATGGCTCCAAAAGTAAACCTGTCTATTTCAAGCCTTAATTTTGCATTCGCTATCTCCATCCCATCTCCTGGTAAACTATATTCTAGATTCTGACTCTATGAGTTTGCATATGCTAATTGTTTCAAATCTGTGAGATCGTGCAATATTCGTCCTTTTGCGTCTGGCTTATTTCACTCAGGATAATGTCCTCCAGGTTCATCCATGGTGTCGCAATGGTTCCTTTTTATGACAAATAATATTCCACTGCATGTATATACCACATTTTGTTTATCCATTCATTAGTTCATGGACACTTGGGTTGCATCCATCTTTTGGCAATTGTGAAGAATGTCACTAAATGAACATTTGTGTGCATATATCTCTTCGAGTCCCTGCTTTCAATTCTTCTGAGTATAAACCTAGCAGTGGGATTCCTGGGTCATATGGTAATTCTATACTTAGACTCTGAGGAGCCATAAAACTTTCACAGCGGCTGCACCATTTTACATTGCCACGAGCAGTGAATGAGTATTCCTATTTCTTCATATCCTCTCCATTTTTAAATTTAAAAACACCCAATCTAATTGGTGTGGAGTGGTATCTCATGGTTTTGATTTGCATTTCCCTGATGGCTAATGAAATTGAGCATCTTTTCATGTACTTTCTGGCCATTTCTAGATCTTTTTTGGAGAGATGTCTGTTTAAAACTTTCACCCACTTTTTAATTGGGCAGTTTGTCCTTTTGTTGGTAGGTTGAAGGATTTCTTTAGAAATAGTGTTGTGGCAGTCTGATATCGTTTATGAATCCTCAAAAAAGAGAAAAACTGTGTTTGCAAACTGGTCTGTTCCTCTGAGTGTGCTCCCCTTTGAATGCATTAGATTCAGCTGACATGTCTTGATTAAATTACCTGTTAAGATTTGGGCTTTGATTCAACCATGCCAGCAGGGTGTGGCTCAAGTCCCTGCCCCCTTGGTGGGCTGATACAAACGGACTCTCACGCAGGAAGACACACAGCAAGAGAAAGTTCCATAGACACAGCAGAGGAGAGAACTTTGATCCTGAAGCCCCAGGAAGAGAGATGTGCCATTTGTCAGATAAGTTTCAGCCTATAGCTAAGAAAGCCCAGAAAGAAACAAGCCATATGCCAGCCTGGAGGTGAGAGAGAGGAAGGCTGAACCCTCACAGCGAGCAGCAGCCACCTTGCTTCAACACGTGGCAACTGACTTTGCTGAGAAAGCAACCTTGAGTTGGACTCTTCAGGGCCTTGTAACTACAAGCTTTTACCCCACATAAATACCCTTTATAAAAGCCAACAGATTTCTGCTCCTTTACATCAGCACCCCGTGGGCAGACTAATACAAGTGGATATTAATCCTTTATCATATATGTGGTTTCCAAATATTTTCTCCTATTGTGTAAGTTGTCATTTTACTTTCATGATAAAGTGCTTTGAGAAACACATATTTTTATTTTGATGAGGTTCCATTTACCTATTTTTCCTTTTGTTGTCTTTGCTTTGGGTGTAAATACAAGAAGCCATTGCCTAAAACAAGGAACTGTGTTTTCTTCTAGGAGTTTGATAGTTCTGGCTCTTATGTTTAGGTTCTTTGATCTATTTTGATTTTTGTATATGGTGTAAGGAAAAGATTCTCCTCTTTTTTTGCAAATGGAGATCCAGTTTTCCCAGCACCGCTAATTAAAAAGGCTATTCTTTCCTTTTGAGTGGTCTTTGCCATCTTGTCAAAAACCAGTTGGCCGGGAAGCGGCTGTGGCTCAATCAGTTGGGTTCCCGTCTACCATATGGGAGGCCCTGACTTCGCGTCCAGGGGCCTCCTTGTGAAGGCAGGCTCACCCACACGCTGCCGAGTGCCGCCTGGCCCGCAAGTGCCATGGAGAGCCGACTCAGCAAGGTGACGCAACAAAAAGGGAGACAAGCAAAAAAAAAAACACAAAAGAGTGTGCAGCAAGTAAACAGAAAGACCAGACAACAAGCAAGCCTCAAGGGGGCGACACAGAAGAACACACAACCAATGGACACAGAGAGCCCGCAGCAAGCAAAAAGCCACAAGGTGGGGGAGATCATATAATAAAATAAAAATTTTTTCAAACCCAGTTGGCCATAAATGTGAGGATTGATTTCTGAGCTCCCAATTCCATCCCATGATTACTGTGGCTTTACAGTAAGTTTTGTTTGCTCCCCACCCCCAAAATGGCTCCCTCATCTGTCTACTCATTATTTTTGCTTGTTGTTTGCACTCATTGTCTGCTCATTGTTTGCTCATTGCTTGCTCATTGGTTTTTTTGTTTGTTGTCTGCTTCTTGTCTGTTTATTCTTTCTTTAGGAGGCATTGGGAACCAAACACGAGAGCTTCCATTTGGGAGGTGGGTGCTCAACTGCTTGAGGCACCTCTGATCCCTGCTTGTTTGTTTTTGCTTCTTGTCTGCTCTCTGTTTGTCTTCTTTAGGAGGCTCTGGGAACCAAACCTGGGAGGCAGGCATTTAAATGCATGAGCCACATCTGCTCCCTGAAATAGCTTTTTGGATCAGTAAGAGTGAGTCCTCCAAATTCATTCTTTTTTTTAAGATGGCTTTAGTTATTTGGGGTCCCTTACCCTTCCATATAAATATGATGACTGGCTTTCCCATTTCTGCAAAGAAAGTTTTTGGAATTTTGATTGGGATTGCACTTTTGATCTATAAATTACTTTTGGTAGTAATGACATTTTCTTTTAAGATTCATTTTATTTACTTCTCTCCCTTTCCCCCTGTTGTGCACTCTCTGTGTCCATTCATATGTCCACTTGCATTCTTGTCACGTGACACTGGGAAACTGTCGCTTTTTGTTGTTGCTGTCGTTGCGTCATCTTGCTGTGTCAGCTCTCCGTGTGTGCGGCGCCACTCCTGGGGGGGCTGCGCTTTTTTCATGTGGTGCAGCTCTCCTTGCAGGGCACCCTCTTTGTGCATGGGGCTCCCCTATGTGGGGAACACCCCTGCATGGCACGGCACTCCTTGCATGTGGCAGCACTGCGTGCGGGCCAGCGTGCCACACACATCAGGAGGCCCTGGGTATTGAACTCTGGACCCTCCGTATGGTAGGCAGAAGCCACTTCTGCTTCCCTATTGACATCTTAATATTTAGTCTTCTAATCCATGAAAATGGGATATCCTTCCATTTATTTAGGTTTCCTTTCATTTCTTTTAGTATTGTTTTGTAGTTTTCTGTATCCAAGTCCTTTACATACTTGGTTAGACTTATTCCTACTATTAGATACTTGATTTGTTTAGTTGCTTCTGTGAATGGAATTATCTTCTTGATTTCTCCTTCCAATATTTCCTTTCCTGTGTATAGAAACACTACTCATTTTAGGGTATTGATCTTGTACCCCACCAATCTGTTGAATACGCTTGTTAACTCTAGGAGCTTTGTGGTGGGTTCTCAGGATTTTCTGTACATAGGATCATATCATCTGCAAATAGGGAGTTTTACTTCTTCCTTTCCAATTTGGATGTCTTTTGTTTTCTTATTCTTTCCTAATTGCTCTGGCTAGAACCTCCAGTAAAATGTTGAAAGCAGTGGTGACAGTGGGTATCCTTGTCTTGTTCATGATCTTAGAGGGAAAGTTTTCAGTCTTTCACCATTAGGTAGGATGTTAGCTGTGCATTTTCATATATACTCTTTATTATGTTGAAGGTGTTTCCTTCTATTCCTAGCATTCTCATCAAGAAAGTATGCTGTATTTTTTTAACATTTTTTATTTAGTTATTTTACATTTTTTTATTAAAGTTAATAGATCACAAAGAATGTTACATGAAAAAACACTAAAAAACATAAAAAACATAAGAGGTTCCCATATACCTCACTCCCCACCCCCCAACCCCATCATTTTTGTAAATTGTACTTTTTTTAAAAGATATATACATCATTAGAAAAAGTTACATTAAAAAATATAAGGTGTTGGAGATTTGGGCCTGAAGGGTATCGGGAATGAAAGAAAGAGAAAAAGGAGAGTGAAAGAGAGAGAGAGAGAGAATGAGAGAGCTGGGATCGGGGGCTCTGTGAGTAGAGATTCATCAGACAACTTTATGGTTTACAAGGGCTCTCTACACACCCCAGTCTACCTGACGACAAGCAGCACCCGGCACTTAACCATCAGCATTACTCAATCTAAGGAATTCAAAAACTCTTATCTCGAGGTACAAAGTCTAAGTGTTCTATTTACTACAAAACGTTATCTGCTCATCTTTTCTTTCAGCCTTTAACAGCTTCATCTTGTTTGCCGAGAACTCTTGATTACCACATTCCTTAGGTTGCAAGCATAGCCATGGAAACAGCACATCTCTCCTTGGGAGACCACTGTGCCTCAGTTTCCAACAAAGAGGTTCCCATATGCCCCCCCACCCCCCACCCCACTCCTCCCACACCAGCAACCTCCTCCATCATTGTGGCACACTCATCGCACTCGGTGAACACATTCTGGAGCACTGCTGCACCACATAAATAATAGTTTGCCCTGTGGTTCACACTCTCACCCAGTACATTCAGTAGGTTAAGGCAGGATATATAAAGCCCATAATCTGGCCCTGCAATATCATTTAGGACAACTCAAAGCCCCAAAAATGCCTCCACATCATATCTCTTCTACCCTCTCCCTGCCCTCAACAACTATTGTGGTCACTTTCTCCTCAATGCTACAATTTCTGCTATTACTAGTCACAACAGTTTTATAGTAGAATATCAGTAAGTCCACTCTAATCCATATTTTATTCCTCCATTCTGTGGTTCCTGGGATGGTGATGCTCACTCCACCTCTAGATCAAGAGGGGGCTTAGATTCCACATGGATGATGGATGCAATTCCTCTGCTTGCAGTTGTAGGCACTCTTGAGTCCCTGGTGTGGTGGTTGACCTTCTTCACCTCCCTGTTAGCTGACCTGGGTAAGTCCAACGAACCAGAGAGTAGGAGTAGTCACAGCTCTGCTGAGGCTCAGGGCCCAGCTGGCACATGAGCAGTCCAGAGATTCAAGTCCCCTGAGTAGGCACCATCCCTAACGCCAACCACAGGTTCAGTACAAGTGTCAAGAGGCATGTGTAGGAAGGTCACACCTGAGTCCAGCTCCATCACACTCAGGAGGACAAATTCAAAAGTAGATCCCATTGACATGGCACAGAACTCCAAATCCATCTGCCATGACCTTATACCCTGTGGACCTCCATAGCCTTCAGGAGAACCAGCACCTAGGGATGTATCTACTTTGGCTTTTTCTGGGGTCCTGCTGAGGCATGCATAAGTGTGACCCCTTTGATGACCTCCTGACTCTTTTTTGAAGCCTCTTAGCCATATAAACTCATTTGTCTTTGCCATTTCCCCCTTTTATTCAAGCTCAAAAAGCAGTTTTAACACTTGATCCAATATGTAGGCTGAGATATTCTGCTGATCTGAGTTGACCCTTTTATTCAAGGTCTCCTTCATAGTTAGTGACTGGTAGTAATCCCTCCGCGCTAGGGAGGCTCATCCCCGGGAGTCATGTCCCACACTGGGGGGAAGGTAATGCATTTACATGCTGAGTTTGGCTTAGAGAGTGGCCACATTTGAGCAACAAGGAGGCTTTCAGGAGGTAACTCTTAGGCACCCTGCAGCTCTAGGCCTAGTTCATATTTCAGGCATGAAAGTGTGCTGTAGTTTGTCAAATGACTTTTCTGCATCAATTGAGATGATTATGTGGCTATTTTCTCTTCATTCTGTTAAAGTGGTATATTATGTTAATCTAATTTCTTATGTTGAACCAACCTTACATGCCAGAGATAATCCCACTTGATAATAGTATATAATTTTTTTAACATGCTGTTGGATTCAGTTTGCTATTTTGTTAAGGATTTTTGCATCTATATTCATAAGAGATATTTATCTATAGTTTTCTTTTCTTGCAGTATGTATATTTCTCTGGCCTTGGTATGAGGGTGATGTTGGCCTCAATGAGTTAGGGAGTGTTCTCCACTCTTCAATTTTATTAGAAGAGTTTGAGCAGAGCTGGAGTTAAGTCTTCTTGGAATGTTTGGTGGAATTCCCCTGTGAAACTAGCTGGTCCTGGGCTTTTCTTTGTTGGGAGGTTTTTGATTATTGATTCAAGGTCTTTACTAGTTAATGGTTTGTTGAGATCTTCTATTTCTTTTTGAGTCAGTGTAGGTAGTTTGTGTGTTTCTAAGAATTTGTACATTTCCTCTAGATTATCTAATTTAATGGCATACATTTGTTCATAGTATCCACTTACAGTCTTTTTTATTTCAACAGGTTCCGTAGTAATGTCCCCCTTTTCATTTCTGATTTATATTACTTATATCTTATCTCTTTTTTTCTTTGTCAGTCTAGTGAAGGGTTTGTTCATTTTATTGATCTTTTCTAAGAACCAACTTTTGGTTTTGCTGATTCTCTCTGTTAGTCTTGTTTTCTATATTTATCTCCACTCTCATCTTTGTTATTCCTTCCTTCTGCTTGCTTTGGGTTTAGTTTGGTCTTCTCTTTTTAGGTCTTCCAGTTTTGAAGTTAGATCTCTGATTTGAAAGCTTTCTTCTTTTTTAATGTAAGAATTTAAAGCTATAAATTTCCTTTATCTGCATCCCATATTTTGTATTTTCCTTTTCATTCACCTCAAGATATTTCTTATTTTGCTTATGATTTCCTCTTTAACCTATCAATGTCTAAGAGTATGTTCTTTAATTTCCACCTACTTGTGAATTTTCCCTTTCTACCTCTGTTACTGATTTCTAAGTTCATTCCATTGTGGTCAGAGAACATACATTGAATGATTTCAATATTTTTTAATTTATTGAGAATTATTTTGTGACTGAACATATGGCCTGTCCTGGAGAATGATCCATGTGCATGTAAAAAAAATGTGTATTATATCTTCATTGGGAGAATTATTCTACATATGTCTGTTTGGTTGAGTTGCTTTTGTGTATCTTTCAAGTCCTGTACTTCCTTTTTTATCTTCTGACTAGATGTTCTATCCATTATTGAAAATGGCATGCTAAAGTCTTCTACCATTAATGGAGAATTGTCAATTTTTCCCTTCAAATCTGTGTTTGCTTACTATATTTTGGGGTTCCACTGTTACATGCATATATATTCATAATTGTTGTGCCTCTTGTTGAATTGTCTCCTTTTTTAAAAAAAATGCTGTTGTAATTTTTATTGCTATTGTGTTAAATCGGTAAATCAGTTTGGGTGGGATAGACATTGTGATGATATTTAGTCTTCCATCCATGAACATGGAATAGTCTTCCATTTATTTTATTTATTTATTTATTTGTTTATTTCTCTCCCCTACCCCTCCCTCACCCTGGTTGTCTGTTCTCTCTGTGTCTATTTTGCTGCATCTTCTTTGTCTGCTTCTGTTGTTGTCAGTGGCATGGGAATCTGTGTTTCTTTTTGTTGCATCATCTTGTTGTGTCAGCTCTCCGTGTGTGGGGCACCATTCCTGGGCAGGCTGCACTTTCTTTCACACTGGGCGGCTCTCCTTATGGGGCACACTCCTTGCGCGTAGGGCTCCCCTATGCAGGGGACACCCCTGCATGGCAGTGCACTCCTTGCGCACATCAGCACTGCACAAGGGCCAGCTCCACATGGGTCAAGGAGGCCCGGGGTTTAACTGCGGACCTCCCATGTGGTAGGCGGACGCCCTAACCACTGGGCCAAGTGTGCCACCAATTGTCTCCTTTATCAATATGTAATAAGCATCTTTGTCCCTTGTAATTATTTTGACTTAAAGTCTATTTTACCGATATTAGTATAGCCACCCCCGCTCTCTTTTGTGTTACTATTTGCATGGTATAGTTTTTTCCATCCTCTCATTTTCAACCTACTTGTATCTTTGACTTTAAGGTGAGTCTCTTGCAGACAGCTTATAAATGAGTCATGCTTTTTATCCAGTCTGTCAATCTCTGCCTTTTGATTGGATAGTTTTATCCATTTACATTTAAAGTCACTACTGATAATACAGGTCTTTCTTCTGCCATTTTGCTATTTAGCCTTTGTAAGTCTTATATCTTTTTTGTCCCTCACTTCCATTAAAACCTACTTTTATATTTATTTGCTTTCTTGTGTTTACCATATTGAGTGCCTTCTCATTTCTATCTGGATACATTTTTCATCTCTTTTCCTTGTAGTTGCCATGGGGTTAAAATTTAGTTGAAATTCTAACTAAACTTCAATAGCATGCATATATACTTTTCTTATACCCCTCTGTCCCCCCCACCATTTTTTGTACTTGTTACCACTTACATATTTATACATTATATTCCAAAACCTAGATCTCTCATTATTTTTTATGCATTTGCGTTTTAGTGCCTATAGAAAGTAAAAAGTAGAGTTACATACCAAACAATACAATACAATAATACTGGCATTTATAATTACCCAAATGGTTACTTTTACCACAGGATCTTTATCTCTTTATGCTGCTTTGAACCACTGTCTGGTGTCCTTTTGTTTCAATCTGAAGAACTCCTTTTAGAATTGCTCATAGGGCAGGTCTAGTCGTGCCGAATTCCCTCAGTTTTTGTTTATCTGGGAATTTCTTCATCTCTCCCTCATTTTTGAAAAAGAGTCTCTCCCATTATAAAACCCTTGGCTGGCAGTTGTTTTCCTTCAGCACTTAAAGTATTTCAACCCACTCCCTTTTTGCTTCCATGGTTTCTGATGAGAAATTGGTACTCAATCTAATAGGGACTCCCTCATACATAACATGTTGCTTTTCTCTTGCGGCTTTCAGAACTCTCTCCTTGTCCTTTGCATGTGATGGGGTGGATTTTTCTTCACATTTATCCTGTTTGATGTTCTCTGAGCTCCTTGGATGTGCATATTCGTGTCTGTTGCTAAGTTTATTTACAGGAGTTTGGTGGTTGTCCGCTCTGTCTCAGGAGACAAACCCCCTCCTCCAGGTATTTGAAGCTGGTGGGCCTTTGTCCCAGACTGTTCTCCCCTAGTTTCTCACACTCCTTTCATTGTCATGCTGCTTTTGCCTGGAGGGCACTTTCTGGAAGGAGGGCCACCCAGGGAGGACTCTCCCAAATCAATCGTTTCTAGACAAATACAGGGCCAGGGTCCCCTGGAGGGTGCACAGACTGGCTGGCTCTAAAGCACCCTGTGGAGGGGTCAGGAAAGGCATTAAAAACTTTCCCAGGGAAACAGACTTTGGCCCAGTGGTTAGGGCGTCCGTCTACCATATGGGAGGTCCACGGTTCAAACCCCGGGCCTCCTCAACCCGTGTGGAGCTGGCCATGCGCAGTGCTGATGCGCACAAGGAGTGCCCTGCCACGCAAGGCTGTCCCCCGCGTGGGGGAGTCCCACACGCAAGGGGTGCGCCCGTGAGGAAAGCCGCCCAGCGTGAAAAGAAAGAGCAGCCTGCCCAAGAATGGCGCCGCCCACTCTTCCTGTGCCGCTGACGACAACAGAAGCGGACAAAGAAACAAGACGCAGCAAATAGACACCAAGAACAGACAACCAGGGGAGGGGGGGGGAAATTAAATAAATAAATAAATCTTTAAAAAAAAAAAAAAAACTTTCCCAAAGGCTCCCCAAAGCTGAGCTTCCCTGGCCTGCCCAGCAAACGCGGCCCCTCAGCTGACTGTCCTGCAGCCCCGAGGAAGTGCTGTGTCTTCAATCTCCCCGGCCTGCCTCCACCCCACAAGGGGAGGCCCAGACGGAGGCTGCCTCCAGAGGGGGGCTGACGAAATAGCCGCCTTCCCAGCCAGGCCCCAGTGATCCGACTCGATAACCAAGAGCTGTGATCACTGATTAACTGGGTTCACCCTGTTCTTGGGGAAGGGACATAAAAGTCCCCAGCTGCCAGCCAGGGACTGGACTCTGTGGCAGCCTGCAGCCAGAGTGGGGCGGGGCCAGTAGCTGCCACACAGAGAGCACTTAACAGATTTTTACTGGAATTTATCAGCCTCTTCCTCCCACTCTTCCCTGGATGCTGTGCAGTGTTCTTCTGACCTCTGGCATTTAAAATCGCCGTTTCAGACGGTTCCTGCCTGTTTAATAGTCGTTTGGTGGGAGCTCCCTACTCCGCCATCTTACCCGGAAGTCCCCTCACTGTATCTTCAGCCCATTCTTCTACACCCAGTATCTCCAGTAGACTGGACGTTTTAGAGGCTTGGTTGCATTCAGGTTCCACATATTTTTTGCAAGCAAACCTCATAGGGCAGTGGAGCCCCTAGCCCCAACCTACCTCAACTCTCCAGAGGATTCCAGTACTCTCTGGTGCCTGAGAACCCCCGCTGTTGGGGAGGCCATTTACCTCCCTCCCTGTGACGTCAGGGGCGCGCAGTGTCTGCTCCTGCTTCAGGACACTAACTGAGCCCACGGGTTCAGATGGTGGCACTTCAAACCCTTCAATGCTGAGTTGTTGTTTTTTTTAAACAAATCAAATTTATTGATACATACTAATAAAACATAATTCATATAAAGTGTACAATCAATTGTATTTAGTATAATCACATAGCTGTGCAATCATCCATTCAATAATTATTAGAACATTTTCATTATTTCAATATTTCAATAATAATAAAAACAGACAAATGAAAAATTTTCACCTTTTAATCTCTGTCTTCTGCATATACCTTCTATTTCTGGCTATTCTTATACAATTATTTATTTATTAAACAATTTTTGGGGATATATTCACATTCTGTAAGATATATTCAAGGTGTATAATCAATGACTTTTATATAATCACAATGTTGTGTATTCATTACCACAAAAATTTTTAGGACAATTTCATTATTCCAAAAAGAAAAATCTCTGCACATCTTAGCAGTCCTTTCCCAGTCTTACATGACCACTAATCTAATTTCATCTTTATAAATTGATTTATATTTACATTTTGTATAAACTGAATCATGCAATATGTAATACTTTGTGCCTGGTTTCTTTTACTTAGCATGTTTTATTCTGTTATTAATATCTTGTAGGGTTAACAACATTGAGTTTTATTTGCACACATGCTTTTTGTCTTATCTTGTCTAGTTTTCTGCAGGACCTTTTCCTACATGTTATTTCCATTTTGTCTTATTTCTTCAATCTATCTATTTTCTCCTCTTAAAAAATAAACAAACAATAACAATAGAAAAAGCATGTTTGTTGCAGTGTGGTTTATAATGGAAAAGAATTAGATAAAACATAAATGTCCTTATTAGTTAGCCAAAGGGGTTTGTGATGTTGGAGCTGTATTAGTCAGGGTTCTCTAGGGAAACAGAATCAACAAGCGATATCCATCAATAGTATGCAATTTTATAAGTCTCTCACGTAACCGTGGAGATGCACAAGTCCAGGTTCCACAGGCAGGCTGCAACCGGGAGCTCCAATGAAAGTCCAGTGAAGATTCTTGACGAGGCTTGGGAAATGTTAGCTGTCTAAAGACGAGCTGGGAAATTCTCTCTCAATGCTGGAATCACTCCCCCTTTTTAAGGGATTCAACTGATTGGGTTAAGCGCGCGCTCACTGCTGATGGCAATCTCCCTGACTGATGTAATTATAACCAGCTATCTATGACTTACCACTGCAGTAAATTCAGTGGGGACTAAAATCCACAAATGCCCTTGTATTATAGTTAGCCCAGTGCTTCCTTGACCAGACAACGGGGCACAATTACCTGGCCAAGTTGACACAATAGCCTAACCATCACAGTCCACCCCTTGTCAACTCGGCAACCATACACATTACCTTAAACCATACTTAGTCTCTAAGTAAAAACAATAACAGACATGCATATATATATATTTCCACCTAACGATGTTCAGCTCTCCTTTGTACAACTGGAAATGCATTAATTCCATACAGAATAGGGTGCAAGTTCTTGGGTCTCCTGGAATTAATGTCATTTCTGAGCCAGTGTCTAATAATCCCCAAAATGTCTGATCATTTCCTTTTCCCCAGCACACAGTTACTCTGGTAAAAGGCTGTAGATCTCCTTGGGGAAAGGTGGGAGGAAGATTGAGTATAAATTTTGGGCAGTTTAACAGGATCCTTCCCCAAGGAGACCTGGCCTCCTCCTCATTCAAGGGGCTCTGGGTCTGTAAACTGTCTCGAGTCTGGGAATTGACTAAGGGACCCTGATTCTCTGCATCTGTAATTTGAGTTAGGGTTTCGTTCACTCAACCCAGAACTCTTTTGTTTATACAGATCCCAAAGAAATTTAGTAGACTGCCTGTCTATTTCACTGCTAGGTACCCCATGATGTATCAGCCAACACCTTAACTCTACATGACTCAGACTATTTTGAGTGCTTTTCTGAATCTGCCTTTCACTGTGGCAGCCACGGCCACCTTGTCTTTGGTGATTAACTGCCAATACTTGACTTTTACCAGACGGACATCCAATCATCCCCATAATGTTAAGGATTCTAATTCCATCACAGCCCTCCCTACAGTTATATCTGGACCATAGAGAAGAGCAACCACAGAGCTCTTCAGGGAAGATGGAGTTAGCCTTAAAAATTTATTCCTCACAGTCCTGGTCTAAGGTGTGTCCTCTGGACTTTCCTGGGGTGGGTGGGTAGCTCTCAAATGGTAAATCCATTCCAGCATTCCACTCTCCCTAAGCCTTTGAATTCCCTCTTCTACTGTGTACCAGGGAAAATCGGGCATCTCAGACATGCTAGGCCATCTTTTGGCCCATGCTTCATTCAGCCACCCAAACAAACTGTTAGAGCCCTTTCTAACCCCTCAAGCTACAGTGTTGAACCAAGAATTTCTGCCCATATCAATAAATTCAGCCTGATCCAACTTGATAGTCCTTCCACCATTATCCCACACCCTTAGTATCCATTCCCACACATATTCCCCTGATTTCTGTCTATATAAATTGGAAAACTCCTGCAGTTCTTTCTGACTATACCTTACTTCCTCATGGGTCACATTTTGTACTTCACCTTTGGGGCCTTATTGTGATTTTAGTCTAGTAATAGGTCTCCAAGACAAGAGGGGTGATGGAGTGGGCAAGGAGAAGGATTAGAAATGCCTTGCAAGCTACTGACCTCAGGGCATTGCCTTGCATTTTCTTCTGGTGAGACAGGATTAATCTCTTCAGGCAGGGGTTGGAAGGCAGTTTCCTCAGGACAGACTGGAGGCTTGGCAGTGCATGCCGAAGTTTGACTGGTCCCCACCTCATGGCTGGAAGTTGTTTCAGACTCCCTGGGGCAGGCTGGAGGCTGGAGGATACAAGGTTGACAAGGTGTGGCCTGGACAGGGCAGGCCAAGGCATGCTTATCTGGCAAAGTCTCGGCAGAATTCAGGGTTCCAATGTCTCCATCAATATTATCATCATCCCATATGTCTCCATCCCAATCCTCTGGATTCCACTCTTTTCCAATCAATGCCTTCACTTTAGCTGCAGAAATCCTGCGGGGTTGAGATTTTAGTCTCCTTTGTAACTCTGCTACTCAAACAATGAGTGTCTGAGTTTGGTTCTCAGATATTTCAAGCCTGTGGCTACAGGAGACAAGGTTTTCTTTCAGAGCACAATTAGAAATTTTGCGTCATCCATTCAGTGTTTAAGTTTCAAAATTGAAGTCTTTAACACATCTCTTTCTTTGGTAACAGTATCCAGAGTATCTAGGAGGAATCAGCCAACATCATTACACCATTTGACTCCACAAAACTCTGTTAAGGTGTTGAAAACACTCTCACCCAGATCCTTGCTTCTTACGAGCCTGGAAGTAGGGGAATCCAGTGTATCTCGATTGCCAACTCACACCATGGACTATTAGCAGCCTCTTCATTATTGGAAAGGGAGTCATCAGTACCCTTGAGTCCAATTAGAGTAGAAAGGCAATTGCTAAACTCCCAGAACTACATCTTTTTTTTTTTTTTTTGCTTCCAATCTTTGTTTTAGATTTTTTTTTTTAATTTTTTTATTTTTTATTGACTTTGTAATAATATTACATTAAAAATATATATGTGAGGTCCCATTCAACCCCACCCCCCCACCCCCCCTCTCCCCCCCCCCCAACAACACTCGTTCCCATCATCATGACACATCCATTGGATTTGGTGAGTACATCTTTGGGCACCTCTGCACCTCATATACATTGGTTCACATCATGGCCCATACTCTCCTCTATTCCATCATCCATGTTTTAGACTCTGTTCCTCAAGAACCACTCCTCGTACCAAACTGTATTAGTCAGGATTCTCTAGGGAAACAATCAACAAGGGATATCTGTCGATAGTAAGAGATTTATCAGAGCCTCTCACACAGCCGTGGAGATGCACAAGTCCAGGTTCCGCAGGCAGGCTGCAACCAGGAGCTCCAATGAAAGTCCAATGAAGATTCTTGACAATTTCTGGGAGATGTTGGCTATCCAAAGACGAGCTGGGAAATTTTCTCTCAATGCTGAAATCACTTCCCTTTTTAAGGGATTCAACTGATTGGGTTAAGCATCGCTCACTGCTGATGGCAATCTCCCTGACTGATGTAATTATAACCAGCTATTTATGATTTACTACTGCAGTAAAGACAATGGTGACTAAAGTTCATAAACTTGCATTACAGTTAGCTCAGTGCTTCCTTGACCAAACAACTGGGCACAATTAGTTGGCTGAGTTGACACAATAGCCTAACCATCACAATGTCCAAATAGAGAATTGGTTATACACTGTGTTGATTGAAATAATTTGCAGCCACTAAATATTATATCATAAAAATAAATGCTACATCATGCAAAAATTATTTAGCAGAGCTATTATATGGATACGACAGAGGCTGAAAGGAAAAGTCTAAGGTTATGCATATTACTAAAAGGAAAGCTAAAAATTGTAACATGGGACTATATAGCATAACAAAACCTCATGTGAAATATGAATATGGATAATATTGTGTATATGACTGTTTTTCTTTGAAACTGAACAAATGTACAAAATGTTAATATCAGACCAAAAAACCATTATACCAATTGAAAGAAACTAGACACAAAGTGCTACATATTGTATGATTCCATTTATATAAAGTGTAAATACAAATCAAGTTATAAAAATGGGATTAGATTAGTCATTATGTAGGGCTGGGGAAGGATAGAGGGATTGAGAGGTGACTGCTTAGAGGCGTGGAGATTTTCTTTTTGGAGTAATGAAATTGTTCTAAAATTTTTTGTGGTGATGGATGTACAACATTGTGATTATACTAAAAGCCATTGATTATACACTTTGGATAGATTGTAAGATATGTGAATACATCTCAATAAAACTGCTTTTAAAATAAATAAATAACTGTGATAAATGCTTTAAAGTCAGAAAGAATATTTGAGGAAATAAGGGCCAAAAAAGAATGAAGTTGGAGGATTCATACTTCCTGATTTTAAAGCATATTACAAAGCTACAGTGGTCAAAACAGCATGATACTGGCACAAGGATAGATATTTTGATGAAAGGAATCAAATTGAGAGTTCAGAAGTAGACCCTCACATCTAAGGTCAATTGATTTTGACAAAGCTGCTATAGCAGCTTGATATTATTGATGAATTCCAAAAATAAATATTGGATTATGTTTGTAAACTGGTCTTTTCCTCTGGGCATATGAGATTATATTGGATTCTTGTGTCAGTGGGGTTGGGAACTCACAGAAAAAAGGCATGGCAAAGGACAGAGTGGAGGGCTTTTGATGGTGGCGTTTGATGCCAAAGCCTTAAGCTGGAGCCCTGGGAAGTCAGCTTACAGAGGAAACAGAAGCCAGCCCGGGAAGAGAGGAACCCTGAGCCTGGAAAGAAGCAAGCCCTAGGAAGAGAGGAACCCTGAACCCAGAGAGAAGCAAGACCCTGGAAGGGAGGAACCCAGGAAGCCTGAGCCCTGGCAGACGTCGGCAGCCATCTTGCTCCAAATGGACTTTGGTGAGGAAAGGAACTTATGCTTTATGGCCTGGTATCTGTAAGCTCCTACCCCAAATAAATACCCTTTATGAAAACCAGCCAGTTTCTGGTATTTCCATCAGCACCCCTTTGGCTGACTAATAACAGCTGCCAAGTCCACTCTCTGGGAAAAGAACAGTCTCTTCAAAAGCTGGTGCTGTGAGAACTGGATATCTCTATGCAAGAAGGAGGACCCCCATCTCACGCCGTGTACAAGTATTAACTCAAAATGCATCAAAGGCCTAAATGTAAGGACCAGATTTTTTTAATCCCAGAAGAAAACGGAGGGAAGCATCTCCACGACCTTGAGCTAAGCAATGCTCTCTTAGACTTTCCACGCAAGGGTTAAGCAACGAAGGAAAAATAGTAAGTGGGACAAGAGCGGGGGGGGGGGGGGGCTCCAGGTGCGGGAGGACACGTGACCAGCTGGGCCACAGACCCGGTAGGACCCGGTTAGATGGCTGTTTGGTCATTTGGGGCTCAGTGGGAGGGCCTGGGGGTGCGAGGGCCTGGGGGCCTCTCACGAAAGGCAGTGGTGGCGGAGGGGGTCTCTCAAAATCCCGGCTCGCGGGCTCCTGGTGCTTTTTAAAGAGGACAGGGAGGACACCAGGTGCCCCCACCCACTGCCCTGAGAGGCACACGTGGCTCGGGAGCCCCCGCTGTCTGCCCCCTCAGCTCTTTTGCCCCAGAGTCCATGTTTCCTCTTGAGGGGAGCCGCACGTGGTTCGGGGCTCTGGGAGGAGTGGACGTCGGGTCCTCGGTGGCCGCCAAGTGCGTGGACATGTGGGGCGTGAGCCGGGGCCTGGCGGGGGCCGGCTCCCTCTGAGCAGCCTTCAGCGCTGCCCTCCCTGATGCAGAGCCACAGTGCGGGGAGGCCCGAGGACGATGCCTGGGCGTGACGAGGACACTTGTGAGTCTCGTGTGCAAGGCTGGCGTGTCCAAACATCCGATTAGAACCTGGCTCTCTGCTGCAAAACTTGTTCATTTCAGTGGGAAAAAAGTGCTCTCATCAATTGTTACAAACGTGCCACAGCAATGCAAGGGGTTGTTGGTGGGATGGCCTATGGGAGGCCAGTATTTTATGCACAATTGTTCTGGAAACCCGCAATGTCTCTAAACTTTTTTCTAAATATTTAAAGCCATGAAAAAAATCCCTAATAAAAATTTAAGTAAAAATAAAGTGACCAATTAGCCATATATATACAAGTAGTCCTCTCACACATAGCAATATCATTTTTGTAAAAATCTAGCAAACAATAAAACTGTTATAAATACCTCAGTCTGAAAAAAAAAAAGCATAAGCTACAGTGAATTGGGATTTTATCCAGGTGACAGGATTAGGCAGGGATTTTATTTCCATCTTTGGCTTTACTACACCTTCCACATCTTCTACAATGGATACAAACCAGTTTTGGAAACAGCACGGTATTTAAGATGTCAGAGACCACTTCTCCTGGCCTGGTACCCTCCCTTCACCCTGCCTGTCGTGAGCACACCGCAGACACCGGTCTGCCCCGCTCAGCGTTCGCTCAGCTCTGCCTCGTGTCCAGGCAGCCCCTCCACTCAGTGCTGGCTCATCTCCACGTCATGTCCTGGCAGCCCCCTCCGCTCAGCGTTCATCCCTTCGTCTCCACGTCGTGTCCAGGCAGCCCCCTCCACTCAGCGTTCCTTCATCTCCGCTTGCTCTGCATCGTGTCCAGGCCGCTCCCCTGGTACCACTCTCTGTTCTCCCAGAAGTCATCTTTCTCAACCTGACACCTCTGGGGGATTTGGAGATGCCCTGTTAACTTCCTCCGATATTTTTTAATGATTTAGAGGTTTATTTCTCTCTCACATAGCCAGAGTCTGGGTCAGCTGGTGGAAGCTGGTGTACATCCTGAAATAAGACAGATGAGTGCACCTTGGCTCAAGGAGCTCATATTCTGGGTGAGGGTGGGGGAAAGGGGAGGAGCAAGACAGAAAAAATAAAGGAACAAGGTGGTAGAGTAAATGCTGTGGTGCAAAGAGCACAGTAAGTCCTGCAGGAAAAACAAAGCTAGAGAGAAGGAATCCAGAGTTAGGAAACTTTAAATACGATAGCGGGAAACTGGGAAACGTTTGATCAAAGCTTGAATGAGATTAGTCTACAGAATGGCACCAAAGATGTTTTCTTAATGTTTGGGGAGGGGCTGGCAGGACTTAAGAGATGCAGTGAGGAGAAGCGTCTTGTATAATTAACTTATTGTGTCCATATGTTGGCTGTGAGCTGCCCTTCAGTGGTCACTGGTCATTTCAGAGCAGCTTTGCTTTCCCATGGTGAAGATCTATGTTTAGTGACTGCAGCACGTTCACAGCACAAATTCCAATTGCACTCATGGGAAATTATACAAATCCTGCATAAATTGATCGCTTATTACAAAATTGTGGATTTAAAACTTGTATAATGTTATTGTACTTTCTGAAATAAAGTATCTTATCTGTGTATATTGTGAAAGAATAAAGAGGGGCTTCTCATATTTGGAGATTGCTTTTGGAGTATAAAAACCTATCCTTGTGCCTTTCTGTATTTCCTCTATTTTTACAAGAAAGAATTATTATTTCTGTTAACAGAACAGGAGTTTTCCCCCAAAATTTACCAAAATCATGTACCTACTAAGCGAGAAACTATTAAATCACTCAAGAGCGGGGAGGAAATAAAACCAGTAAGGAGAAAGGAGTTCTATTTAATAGTGTCAGCCCAGGCCAAGGAGAAGGCGTCCTCGAGTTGGGGCGGAGCGCAGGTGGGAGAGGGCGCTTGGAGCACGGAGGCCGTGAGGTGCCTCTGCGGTGGCCCCGGGCGCTGACGGGCAGGGGTTGTGGTGCGGGGCGTGGGCCTGGACAGCTGGAGGCCTGGGCCTGCACCACTGCGCCCTGGACCTCCCCGGACCCTTGGTCCTTCCTGGGAGCTGCCCTGCACCCTTGCCGCCCTCCGTCCTGGGCTGCACTTGCCCACCTCTCCACTCCGCTCCTGGCCTGGACTGTGACCCCACATCTGTCCATCTGTCCGTCTGCTTTCTGAGTGTGCTTTCTGAGTGCACTTCCTTCTCCCCACCCCTCCATGGGACTTGCTCCACCGCGTCTCCTTCCTCGTGGTCCCACCTTCCTGGCAGGGTCCCAGCTGATCAATACCTCCTACCGGGTGTGGGGTCAGTCTTTCTAGCCACTCGACCCGGTGGACAGAGGACGCAGACAAGGCCACCCACACGCAGAGGTGGGCGAGGGCCTGCGGGGACCCATGCCCCCATCCCCTGCCTCGTCACCTCCACAGGGCTGTTGGTCAGGACAGGCCTTCCGTGCAGCTCCAAACCCCACAATGTTCCTGGCAGGAGCAGCGGTGCTGATTCTTTGTGCTCTCTCCTCCTTCCCTCTCTCTAAATGTAGGGTATCTATATTTAACATATAGATATCTATACATTCTCTAGCTAACAAATCTATATTTAAACCTTGGATTAAAATCACATCATTGGTTCCACCAGAGAGCCCACATTTAGACTCGCACTTGGCCAGCTGGAGGACTCCTGCTTTTGCTTGTTTTCTTTGTTTGGGTAAGGAGGTGTGCTGGTTACAGCTGGTGAACACACACTGGAGCGGCACCTGTAAACATGCTGGGAGGAACCAGGAGCCAGCGCCAGGCCACACCGTCCTCCTCGGGGGTGGAGCCACCACCAAGCCATCCTGTTAAGGGAGAAGGAAACAAAGAGAAAGAAAAAGCAAGCTGGGAGCAGGGGGTCGGTGAGTAGAGACTCCTCAGACAACTTTATTGTTTACAAGGGGCTCTCTATATACCCCAGTCTACATGACAGCAAGCAGCAACCTGAAGTTAACTATCAGCATTACTCATAGTCTAAGGAATTAAAAAAATCTTATCTCAAGGTACAAAGTCTAAGTGTTCTATTTACTACAAAGGTAGATGCTCATCTTTTCTTTCAGCCTTTAACAGCTTCATCCCATTTGCTGGGAACTCTTAATTACTGCATTCCTTAGGGTGCAAGCATAGCCATGGAAACAGCACGTCTCTCCTTGTGAGACCACTGTGCCTCAGTTTCCAACATCTCCCCCTTTCTGTTTTAGTCGAGGTGACCGTGCCTGTCTTAGGTTGCCTTCCTCTGAGAGTCTTACCCATCATTGACTACCAGCCAAACTCTTTGACTTGGGGAAATTATTGAAGTGCTCTTGCTAGCACCAGATTATTTGCATGTCCCATGGCTGTTACGCTTTGCAGTTTTCTTCGATAGCACTGTTCGGCACAGGCGAGAATCATGAGCAACAGAACAAATATGATTAACCCTATTCCTAAAGCTGACAGGAGAATCTGTGATTTCCACCAATTAACTGGGTTAAATTTTGTAATATGTGAAATCATATCTGAGAAAATATCCTTATCATTGGCTACATGAATTTGATTTTGAGACATTTCTAATATTTTCCTTTGTAATTCAATTATTTTCAGAGAGGTATTACTTATATGGCCTAGCAAATGATTCTTAATTTTTTTCCATTCTATATCAGATGAATTATAGGCAAGAGAAGTAATACAAAAGTTGCCTCATTCCAATCACATTTCAATCCACTTAACAAGTTTAAATTATACAATTAATCTCCAATATGCAAAACAGCCGACTCTAAATCATTAACCCAATTATTTAACTGTTCATCAATGTGCTCTTGGCTATGCCACAAATCACTAGCATTTTTATGCCAATCATGCACATATTGTTGAGTCTGAACAGTCTCATGCAAAGCTACAGCAGCAGTAGCAGCTGCAGTAATGATTCCAATCAGTACCAAAATACTTATAATAAGCAACTCAATAAAGCATTCAGTCTGTTTCAAGAATTATTGTGCCATATGTAGCAATAATTGACTTTCAGGAGACAACTGCAAAATCCGCGTCATTCTCACCAGTATACAGATGCCTTTTCCTCTTCTGGCTATGGCTATTGTTTCTTCATCGATGTTCACCTTTTCAGTGGAGCCACCTTTGCCTTTTCTCAGGTTTCAGGGGTAGGGCCCTGGATCTCCACAAAGGCATTTGCTTCAACAATCCTAAAAGGGATGTGAGTGGAGTGGGCAGGGACATGACAGACAGTCACCTGTTACTGCTAGCAGGTATCCCGGGTGTTTTATCATAATCTGAGGGTGATTTACAGCAGTCCATCATTTCTGTCTTGCTTTTAGTATTTGCAATCCACCCCTGGATAGGAATGGCAGTCTTTAGAGTGACCAGACGCTACTGGGTTAAGTCTTTCACTTTTAGCAAGACTTCCCATGCTGCACTCAATTGCTTTTTTATATTTTGCTTTTGACCTTTTTTTCAGAATTGTGATTAAAACCCAAGGGATACTTGTTTAGAATTTTGCTTTTGCCACAAAGTCCACCCAAAGCCAATATCGATGTTTGCCACATCCAATTCATTGGCTAAATTAATGTCCATAATTTACCTTCCTTTTGTTATTATTTAAAGCAGATTGCTGGAGGTTTTCCTACTTCCATGAAGGACTTTTTCCAATTAATACATACAACGGTTTTAATATTTGAGCTAAGTGAGGGATAAAAGATTTTCGGTATTCCAAAGATATTACAAACTACATTAACATGAGAAAACATTGTAGTTTATCAATTACAGTAGAGGTTATAGTTTTGTTTTACCCAACTAAACAACATTGAAGAATTAGTTAGAACAGCAGGGACCCTGCAGCCGTCCCAACTGTCTGCCCACCCCAGGCTCTCAAGATAAGATACCATTGTTTCTGCTGTTTCTTTTAATTTTGAAAAAAGGATTACTAGTTAACATAATATCATCAGTAGAGTTTCAGTCACCAGATTTTTTCTACACAGCCAGATTCTTTGCCACAAAGCCAGAGCAGATGGTTGGGCTATGCACACAGCCTTGGGGAGGCACTGCAAAAGTCTATTGTTGACTTTTCTACAGGTAAGAGAATGCAGGCTGGCTTGACTTGCCTAATACTAAAGAAAGTCTTAGCACATTTTAAAACAAAGTGATAGTGACATAGTTGGATATTCATTTTTTACAACAAACTAGCAATATCTGAGACTGCTGCATACTACAATGGTGTTACTTTAAATTACTATAAGAGGTTTTTTCTGTAGCACACACCTTTTTATATTAATTAAAACCATAATTAACCATATTGTACATTTGTTTAATATGTTGAAATATTGGTAAATTTATATACTCTTAGGCATTCATATGAACCTTCTACTCATACAACTTTAATTAACAGAGGATTAAAAAATCCTGTTAATTTTATAACACTTTTAAACACTTTCCACTTAACTTATAACATATTAAATGAACTCAACTATTACTTTAATTTTTCTTTCAAGGTAAAAGAACAAATCTCTTGTAATTAGTTTGAAATAAAAGGCTACTTTTCAAGATTTGACTTTGAGAAAGCAGGTTTGAACATTATGTTCCTTTAAAAGAGACAAGACCTTTTCTTCTTGAACACTGAGGAAATGATGAGGTTAAAGCACAAGAAGCTATTTTGATAAAACAAGCTTTCTTTGTATACTGATTATTCAGGATAGAAACTTTTCATAAACTTTTACCAAAACAGATTAATGATTTGACTTTAGTCCTTTGAAAAAGGACTAAATTTTAAACTTTGCATTAGTATACTACTTGATACTAAAGTTTTCAAAGCTTTATAGGTAGACCCATCAAATTCTATTTAACTTTAACCTACAAAATTTCTTATTCACGAACCTTTTACACTTTTTGTATTTATTCGGGTTTAGTCCCACATCTTGTTCTTTTTTAATAAGCAATCATTTTATCTGAGGACAAAAAAATTTTTTTTAATAATAATAGAAACACATTCTATATATTCCACATACACTAGTTACCAAAACAACTTTGGAAACTGTCTCCAGGCAAACTTCTTCCAACATATAATTATCATTAACACTAAAACTTGTTAAAATAATGAACTTTTCTTCACTTTAAATACTTTGTAGCATGCAATACCAGAAACAGTCCCCTAGAAGCAAGTTGGCAGGCAAGGCTAGGTGCTGACAAGTTTTCCTGTTGTAAAATTACCTTTTATTATTATTATTATCAATTCAGTTTTTGTTTAATAATGACTTTTTGGAATTAGCCATTTAAATACCTTAATTTAAAACAATGCTTCTTAAAACTTCTTATAATTATTTATAACCATATAGATTATATTATTTTAAGACAAATTTCACCTTCACAGAACACATTCCCTTACTTAAAGTTACCACAATACCTTCTACAACATGCCACATGCATTTAGGTCCCATGAGTTTATGAAAATTAACCATCCTATTTTAGGACAAAACACACCTTTTTTAAAAAACTTATTAAATTTCAGTCAGCATTCCCACAAACTTTTAACCTTCTTTAATATTCATTTAAGTTTTACATCCTTCCTTTTATCCTGTGAAGGAAAATAAACTATTCATTTCAATCTAGGCAAGAACAACTTTTTATGAAAAGACATAGTAATTTTGTTAATCAAGATTTACAATTTTTATCATTGTAGAGATCTTATTAACATTTAAACTTATGTATTAATATAGTGCTTATTTAATCATTTTTGGCCATTTGAATAGAGCTCTTTTAAAAAATTTTATTTATTAATTTATATCACCATCCAGAGGTATCAAAATATACTGACATTGAACAAACACAAAACAATTAAAACACACCAATACAAACATACAGTTTACAATTGACTCATCAACAATGCTTTTGTAGTAAAGCAAACAACTGCAGTAATTCATAACTTTTTACAGGCACCCCATTAACTTTCAATAAAATTTTTAACATTGCGAATATGCTTCCTGTTTGATTACTCATTACCCTGATGACTTCGCGGAAATGTTACTTACAAATTACTCAACCTTGAAGACTCGAGTCACTCTGCTTTGGACTTCATTCACGATCCTCGAAGGAGTTCTTTCCGCGGTTCCCCGATACTGTTTTGGAAGACTCACTTCATCAAGCCCCACGCTGGGCGCCAGATGCTGGAGATTTGGACCCGAAGGGTATGGGGAATGAAAGAAAGAGGAAAGGGAAAATGAAACAAAGAGCAAGAACGAACGAGAGAGCTGGGAGCAGGGGGTCTGCCAGTAGAGACTCCTCAGACAACTTTATTGTTTACAAGGGCTCTCTATATACCCCAGTCTACGTGACAACAAGCAGCAACATGCAGTTAACTATCAGCATTACTCATAGTCTAAGGAATTCAAAAACATCTTAGCTCAAGGTACAAAGTCTAAGTGTTCTATTTACTACAAAAGATATGTGCTCATCTTTTCTTTCAGCCTTTAACTGCTTCATCCGTTTGCGACAACTGTTAATTACCGCATTCCTTAAGGTGCAATTATAGCCATGGAAACAGCACGTCTCTCCTTGTGAGATCACTGTGCCTCAGTTTCCAACACCGTCCTCCTCGGGCGTGGAGCCACAGCTGCGCTATCCTCCTGGGGGGGCGGAGCCTGCCCTCTCCAGGCCGAGCGGGTTCCAAAACGCCCCAGGTGGGAGGTCCGGATCTACCTGCTCAGGATGCACTTTCGGCCAGGAGCAGGTAGCTTTGTGCTCACCCGAGCAGGTCAGCTGTGCCAAGACGGAGCTGGGCCCTTCAGAAGGACCCCGATGAGCTCGCACGGCCCCTCGTGTCTCTTCTCCTGTCGTGTAACTTGATTCCAAACATCCACAGGGCCTGGGACACGGGCAGGGGTCACAGCCCACCTGGTCAACACAGCCAGTGGACACGGCCCAGGCCCGGCTCCTGCCAGGCCCTGGAGCATGGTCATGGCGAGACCAGGACACAGGAGCCGGAGCAGCCGCACGGCCCAATGTTCACACCAGAAAAAGTAACTGAAGCGAAGGCAAGTCTCTGACCAGCCAGCTGCCCAGAGCAGCCTGAGCTCAGGCTCGGCCCCAGAGCAAGGCCCAGCTCAGGCCGCCCTCCGCTTCTGCCCCGTTGACGGCAGCCCCGGCTGGCCCAGGGGTGGGCGCTGCACCCCGGGCGCTGCGCTGAGCGCTTACCAGCAGAGGACCAGGCGGCACCTGGAATTCCACCTGGGAAGGCGGAACCCCGCTGCGCCCAGGGGCTCCGAGCCGTGAGGGCCTCAGGCGGACGGATAAGGAAGGTGACAGGGCCGCTCCACTCCGGCCAAAAATAATTTAGGACTGGAAATGGAGAGAAACCGTGGTCCCTTCACGCCGGCCAGACGGAGGCTGCCTTAGCGGCGAGGACCCCTCACTTGCCGTCAAAAGCACCTTCCTGTGGAAAGGTTGCTCCGTCCACCTCCCCTTCCCTCGGCCCGCTTCCACCTACCAGGGCAATGAGCACAGCTCGTGGCCGTGCGGAGGGAGGATGCCTGGGTGGCCGCAGCACCTCCCGGGTGCCACCTTCTGCCCGGGGCACCCAGCGGACCTCAGCAGGCGTCCCTCCTGGGCGCGCCCACGGCAGGCAGAGTTGCCCCCGCGCGGCACAGCCACGGCCCCGGGTCCTCCGCCAGGTCCTCTGCCCAGCAGCAGGGGCCAAACACCCACGGAAGGATTTGCTCTTGTCATCCCCAGCGGTACATTTTAGCACTTTCTAGAGCAGGAGAGAATCGCGTGAATGGATCCTTCTTTTCCCCATCAAAGAACTCAACAGAGTGACCTAAAAATGAGGACCAGAGTCGGGCAGAGCCGTGGGGTTTCAGCCTCAAGGAGCAGGGGCTGAGACAGGACGTGAATGAGGACACAGAAGGGCGCGGGGACCACGTCAGGGCGTGGCAGGCCAGCCGGGCGCCTGCCACCCGAGAAGGGTCTCGTAGGACAGCCTGCGCGAGGCGGGGCCCCAGAGAGCCTCATCGGCCTGGTGCGGACACCGGGCACCACGTGCTTCGGCAGGGGCCCGGCCGCTAGAAAGCCCTGAGCCAAAGAGAGGCACCCCGAGAACTGTGGGGGAGATCCCAAAGCCTCAGCACACCTTCGCGGCTGAAGCTGAGCGGTGGTTACACGAAAGTTCCTGGGGCAGGAGAAGGGGCGTGCAGGGGTGTGTCCTGGAGCTGCAGCTGGGCTGCCCGTGACGCTAAAGCCCGCCCCACCCACGCCCGCCGTCACCCAAGGCCAAGGCCTTCCCGACCTGGCCTCCTCCTGGAAGGGGGCTGCCCCTCGTGCAGGCAGGCGTGGGGAGCAGGGACACAGGGGCTGCCCGGTGAGCGGGAGGTCGGCCACCTCCACTTCAGAATGAGAGCGAGGCGGGCAGAGGCTGGAGGGACCTGCTGTCCTCCCCTGCAGCCTCGGCACATGGATGGCCGGCAGGACGAGCGGCAGAAGCGGGCTCAACTGGGGGCATGGTGCTGCCTCCACCCAGGGCTCGGGGTGTCGTGGTCCCATCCCGGGTGGGCAGAGGTGGGTGGGCAGAGCGGGAGGTCGGGGTTGGCCTGCACGTGTCCCCCATGGGCCTGGAGCAGGCCCTGACCGCCCCCGCTGGGCTGGCCCCGCATTTCCTGAAGCTTCTCCCGTACTGGCCATGGCAGGCAGTGGTCCTGGGGTCCTAGAGGAACGGAGAGGAGCGTCTTCAGAAGAGGACCTCCAGGAGCCCAGAGCGGATGGTGGGCGGCGGCGGAGGAGCTGGAGCCCGGAGCCCCCAGGACTTGCCCGCCCCCTCCCTGTGCGCAGCCCCCTCTCAGTGAGCAGGTGCCACGTCTACACTGCTCCATTGGCTACACACTTGACTAAGTCACACGTGGTCCACGAGGGACACGGTTCCCGTCCCCACAGCCAACGCCAGGGCGCGGCTCCGCAGCAAGAGAACAAGGCACAGAGTCGTGCTGCTGTGTGCCAACTTTGCAAGAGGAAGCGTGCGTGTCCACGTGGGAGGAGGAGGATTGCTAAGGCAGCCAGGAGGTGACTCTCATTTTCTCCCTCTATTCTGCGTTTTTCAACGTGGGCCTTGCAGAATATGAATTAACTTTTTTTTTTTTTGTTTCAGTTTTTTTGTTTCTTTGTTTTTTTAAATTTCTCTCCCTCCCCCCTGCCCCCCAGTTGTTGACTCTCTGTGTCCATTTGCCGTGTCTTCTTCTTTGTCCACTTCTGTTGTTGTCAGAGGCACAGGAATCTGTGTTTCTTTTTGTTGCGTCATCTTGTTGTGTCAGCTCTCCGTGTGGGTGGCACCATTCCTGGGCAGGCTGCACTTTCTTTCGTGCTGGGCGGCTCTCCTTATGGGGTGCACTCCTTGTGCGTGGGGCTCCCCTACGCGGGGGACACCCCTGCGTGGCAGGGCACTCCTTGTGCGCATCAGCACTGCGCATGGGCCAGCTCACCATGGGTCAAGGAGGCCCGGGGTTTGAACCTTGGACCTCCCATGTGGTAGGCAGACGCCCTATCCACTGGGCCAAGTCCGCTTCCCTGAATTATCTTAACGTTTAGGAAATGCCAGCCTCCTGCGCCCGTCTGCCCAGGCGGCATTCTCCAACCCTCTCTGAGCCTGTCCAGCAAGCGCTGCCTCCAGGACGCAGGGGCCTGGTCTCGGGGCCTCCGGGCCGCACATCCACCCCTATCCCCACCAGCTGGGGACCACGACCGCATCTGGGCAAGGGCGTGCAAGTGCGGTGATCTCCCTCAAACTTGTCCAGCACCGAGCCCCTCTCTTGGCTCTTTCCCACCCCTGAACATGAGGCCAAGCCCTGAGGCGGCAAGGGCTGCACAACGACAAAGTGCCTCTGACTGGCATCTGCAGCACAGCCACCCGCCCCGACAGCCATCTGTGGCCGACACAGAAACGAGCGTCCACCTTGTTCAGGTCCCAGCAGACTGGCTCGTGCCCTGATGTGGTCGGCGTCCTGCTCCTAAACACCCACCCTGTAATTTACGACCCGTGACTTGGGGCGGGTCACTAACTATCCTGGGCCTTAATTTTGTTTTAAACAAATCCATTTTATTGATACATATTGATAAAGCATATAATTTATCCAAAGCATACGATCAATGATGTTTAGTATAATAACACAGCTGCGTGTTCATCACTTCAAACATTTTCATTATTTCAATAATAATGATAAAAAACACAAAACAGACATACAAGAAAACTCCTCACCTCTCAATCTCTGTTTCCCCTGCTGTACTTAGCTATTTCTGGCTATTCTTATACTATATTTATTTGTTTACTAAGCAGTTTCATTGAGATAAAGTCACATACCATAGGATCTACCCAAAGTGTATAATCGATGGCTTTTAATATAATCACAATGTCGTGCATTCATCACCACAAAAATTTTAGAACCACTTCATTACTCCAAAAAGAAAATCTCCACGCCCCTTAGCAGTCACCTCTCAATCCCTCTGTCCTTCCCCTTCCCCTGCCCTACTTAACCACTAATCTATTTCCATCTTTTTTTTTTTTTTTTTTTTTTTTTAAAGTTTATTTTTATTTATTTAATTCCCCTCCCCTCCCCCAGTTGTCTGTTTTCTGTGTCTTTTTTTTTGCTGCGTCTTGTTTCCTTGTCCGCCTCTGCCGTCATCAGCGGCACGGGAAGTGTGGGCGGCACCATTCCTCGGCAGGCTGCTCCCTCCTTCGCACCGGGCGGCTCTCCCCATGGGTGCACTCCTTGCGCGCGGGGCTTCCCCACGCGGGGGACACCCCTGCGCGGCACTGCACTCCCTGCGCGCATCAGCACTGCGCATGGGCCAGCTCCACACGGGTCAAGGAGGCCCGGGGCCCGAACCGCGGACCTCCCATGTGGCAGACGGACGCCCCAACCACTGGGCCAAAGTCCGTCTCCCTCTATTTCCATCTTGATAAATTGCTTTATATTTACATTTTATATAAATGGAATCATACAATATGTGCTACTCCGTGTCTAGTGTCCTTCACTTAGCATAATGGTTTTTTGTCTGATATTAACATTTTATAGTATTAACCTACATTTGTTCAGCTTCAAAGAAATATGGTTTTATGTATGCAGTTTAACCCATATTCATATTTCACATAATGTATTTATATTTCATATAATGTATTTAGTTCATAGTAGCGCAGTCATACAGTGTTTGTCCTTTTGTGTCTGGCTTGGTTCGCTCAACAGAACGTCCTCCAGGGTCATCCGTGTGATCATAGGCTTCACGACTTCATTTCCTCTTACTCCTGCATAATATCCCATCGTGTGACTACAACACAGTTTGTTTATCCGTTCATCAGTTGATGGACACCAGGGTTGTTTCCATCTTTGAGTAATTCTGAGTAATTCCTCTATGAACATTGGTGTGCAAATGTCTGCTCACGTCCCTGCTCTCAGTTCTTCTGGGTATTAGTGGTCTGCTGGATGTGGGCCTTAATTTCCCCAGTTGGTAAAATGGAACTCTTAGTATCTGCCTTGAAGAATGGTTGTGAGAATTAGAATTATACCATAAAACACCTTGCGCCGTGCGGGGCCCTTGGCGCCTACTCACCAATCACAGTTTTACCATCATAGTGATTATTAAAGGAATGATAACCAAGTGGTCTTTTGTGCGCTCAGCTTCTGTGATCATCTGACCCTCTCTCCTCTTTGCAGAGACGTGTGTGACGGTCAGGCCTCACGGGCTACCGCATCCACCCACTGAATGTCCACCCAGGCACTCTCCACGGAGAATCCTCGGGCTTTCTCCAGCAGCAGTTGCTCGCCCGCCCACCCCTCGCCCAGCCTCTGCGTAGCCTCCTTAGACGGCCGCCAGGGCCAGATGCCATAGTCCACTCCCTTCGGCCAGCACTCACCGCCCTGCTTTTCAGGCCATGGGTATTCTCTTCCGGCTCATCTCATCTCCTTGCTCAACCTCTAGAGCACCCTGACCAGGAGGACCAGACTGGCCCTGGCTGGAAAGTCACCCACTTCCCAGGGCCACCCTGCAAGCTCCAGGCCGTGGAGCCACGGCCACGGGTGTGGGCTCTGGGCCAGCAGGCCTGGGCTCAAACCCTGGCCCTGTTTTCACAGCATGGCCCATCCAAGGCACCCACCTTCCCTAAAATGAGGCAAGAGAGCATACCTCTGTGGGCGCTGTGATCTGAAAGAAATCTCAGGCCCTGAAACACCTGGGGCAGTCGCTGGCCCTCGGAGGCGCTCAGTGCACGTTAGCTGATACCGTCAGCCCGGTCCCTGTCTCACCCCCCGCCCCCATGATTTGAAGTCCCCGCTAAAGCAGCGGGAGACACAGCACAAATTCAGAGCTCAAAAGTGGAGGAAGATGGAGTAGACTTCACCATCCCAGGGCCCACAGGATGGAGGAATAGAGTATGGATTAGAGTACACTTACTGATATTCTATTCTGGAACTATCGTGATTAGTAATGGAAATAAATGTAGCATTGATGTGGAGAAAGCGGCCATGGCATCTGCTGAGGGCAGGGAGAGAGAAGAGATGTGATGTGTGGGTATTTTCAGGACTTGGAGTTGTCCTGGGTGGTGCTGCAGGGACAGTTACTGGACATTGTTTGTCCTCCCATGACCCACTGGGTGGACTGGGGGAGAGTGTAAACTACAACGTGGACCATTGACCACGTGGTGCAGCAGTGCTCAGAGATGTATTCACCAAGTGCAGTGAATGTCCCATGATGATGGAGGAGGTTGTGGTTATGGGAGGAGTGGGGTGAGGGGGGTGGGGGGTATATGGGGACCTCATATTTTTTTAATGTAACATTAAAAAAAATAAAGACCAAAAAAAAAGTGGAGGAAGGCAAGCTTGGCAAGCAGCACTGATTCAGAGGGGCAGAGCTAAGGGTGGCCTCTTGGGCAGGACGTCCTGCCTGAAAAATCTTCCTTCCGCCCCTCTTCACATCCTGCCACTCTTCCCTTCCTGCATGTTGCAAGACCTGGAATTCCATCATCAGATGCTCTTGGTTAACAAGCTTCCGTTTAGAATCGAACCCTTCTGAACGGATTACTAGGAGCTAGCCATCCTTTCTATTGTGCTGAAAGTCCTGCTTCCTGAAGACTGCTGAACTCCCTTGCACAGAGAGGCTGCATGGAGGGAGAGGAGGCGGGTACGTTTTCCCAGAGGCAGGCAGGTGTGGGAGGCAGCGGGAAGGGCTGGGCTGGCAAAGACCAGGGTCATGGAGAAACGCAGGGAGGGCTCACAGGGGCAGAAAACAAGGACGTGCCAGAGGCCGGCGGTGAATTTCGCGGATTTCTAATTGTCTTCAAACATGGTTTCTTGAAGGAGCAGGACAGGGAAACGGCCAGAGCCCGTGTGGGCTCCAGACCCCCACTGCTCGCCGCCGCCCCAGCCCCGCCCACGCCCGTCCAGCCAGCCCCGGCCTCAGCGGGACCCCTCTCTCCAGCGCACGTTCCCCTGGGGTTCCGACTCTGCTTTAGTGCTGGACGCCTTCGGGACTTGACTCCTGGAGGGCGTCTTCGCTGTGGTTTTGGCTCTTCCAGTGGGTCCTTTCTCAACGCCGGGTGACCGCGAGGCAGGCACCGACCCTGCAGGAGCCACCCGCCCACTCGCCCCTGTGGACCTGCGGGCTCCAGCACCCACTGGGAGGTGGCCGTCCCGGAGGGGCGCGTCCTCTTCCTCTCTGCCCCCTTTCTCCCGAACTAAATGACATTTGCTACCAAGGATTCTGGCCAGCTCTCTACATACTCTACCTCGCTACCTCAAAGATTAGACGAACTTCAGCAGCATTACCGTGATGACCAGGGGGTTAACCAATAATCAGGACAATATTTCCCTGGGGAAAACACTGTAAATTCCAAACAACCAAGTTAAAATGAAAGAAACTGCCCGTGCAAAAAAGACTTTTGAAAAATTCTTTAGACACCAATTTTCAAGGAGATTAGGAGTAGGTAGGTATCATTTGATAGGCCTCCGTATTATTTTTGTGCCCACTTAGTTGACAATTAGTATTCAAGCCACACGTTAACGTCACCCAAAACCACAAGTTGAAATATAAATACCACTCAAGGGAGGTTATTTAGATCTTCAATCAGATCGACCCGATCTAAGCCAATTATTTTTCTGGCAGACTTAATTAGAACGTGTCTAAAATGAGTGAGATGTGAAAGGCAACTTTGCATCGCTTATTCCTTTAGCAGTTGCCTTACAGGAGGAGCTGCGTCCTTGATTTCTCATTACGAGTATCTCACAGAGGACAAGATCTGCACAGAGACTTTAAAATTAGACCTGATCTCTGTTCCCGATAACATCAGCTGAACTATCCTGTAGAAAGTAAATGAAGGCATGTGGGAAGAATTCCAAGAGGAAACAGAGGGCTGGGTGGTGGAATGGCTGCGCGTGGACTGGCTCGCCCCTGGGGTTTCGGAGGGGTCCCGCAGAGGTCCAAGGACCACCTGCCCTCGGGGTTTTCCACTCCACTGTGGCTGACTGACATCGGCGCATCGCGAGCCTCAGGCTTGCCCTCTGTGAAATGGAAATGTGCCCTCTTTCGCAGAATGCAGTATGCGGTCGAGGCTGTTCTGATTTGGGACATGTGAGAGATAAAACCATGAAAAATTACTCTCAGGACAAACAACTTACAGGTCATCACTTAAAGAATGAAAATACTCAGAGAGTCAGAAGGAGCAAAAGGCAAGAGCAACGGTGCCGGCTGGAGCCTGCAGGCCACGAAGCAGATGCCCGGAAAGGGTCTCCCGGCACTGCAGGCACTAGCAGACAAGGGGCGGGGGGGCCTCGACGATCTGGAACGTTCTCCGCCCATCCCGAGCGCTGAAGTCCTGGCCCCTCCTCGGCGCCCCTCGGGACATTCCTGGGGGGAGTGGAGTTTCCAGGGCTGCTCTTGCCCCACGATCGCCCTGAACATCCGCCCACGGTGCTGCGTGGGCAGGGGGCACGTGAGGGGGCAGGGAAGTTCAGGGGGTGCAGCTGCCAGGGGCGTAAGGAGCGCCACCAGCGCAGCCCCCCGCTTTCAGGAGCTTCCCGCGGCTGAACCCCGGGCCTGGCCCAGATGGAGCTAACCAGGACACGGGCAGGACACGACCACGTGGCCACGGCAGTGCCACCAGCAGTCACTTCTGGGGAACGGTCTGCTTGAGTAATAGGTATGAAAACACTAATTTGCTTGAAAAACTTTTTTTAATTAAAAATAAAAAAAGACACGCAGGGGAGCTAGACCAGGGGAGACTCAGGGGTGTGGCCTGTTCGTCTAGGGCATGACCTCTGTGGACCTGGGCGTGGCCTCTGGGCCTGGGGGCGTGGCCTCTGCTGGTCTGGGGGTGTGGCCTCTGGTCAGGGGTGTGGCCTCTGTTAGTCTGGGGCGTGGCCTCTGGTCAGAGGCGTGGCCTCTGTGGGTCTGGGGGCCTTCCTACAGGATGGGAAGTTTGATAGAAAGGACAGGAAGCACAGGCTTTGGACAAGGCTGGTGGCTTCTGGGTCACGGGAAGCGGCCTGAGACACCAGCAGGTGCAGGGGCAGGCTGGATTCGCCCCACGGCCCTGCGTGTGCTCTGGGCTTGGAAGGTCCTCAGAGTGTGCCTCGCCAAGCAGGTGCCCAGTAGGTGCCAAGCAGTATGGTTCAGGAGAGCACGCCATGGCGTCTCACGGTCGTAAGTACCCGCTCCTACCCCCTCCTACCCCCTCTCCTGCCCCTCGTGCCCCCTCCTGCCCCTCGTGCCCCCTCCTGCCCCCCCTCCTGCCCCTTCCTGCCCCCTCCTGCCCCTTCTTGCCCCCTCCTGTCCCCCCTCCTGCTCCACTGCTCCCCTCCTGCTGGAGGCCGTGCCCGCAGCTCCCATCTCCCTGCACCCCCCCAGCTACACCAGCAGCCCCGTGCACCTGTCCTCCACGAGTCCCTTGCCGCGGCCACCGATGACACCAGGGCCCATTCCACGCTCACTCCGCAGGCCCCACGTCCCGTGGTTGCTGGGCTGACCCGTCTCCTGGCTTCAGCGGCCGTGGGCCGGCCTTCTCTTGCCCTGGCCGCCGCTCTCCAGCTGTTTCGTGGGTTCAGCCCCGTCTCCCCAGCCTCCGTCCCTAGATGAGGTCTTGGCAGTCGCAGTTCTCATCAGCATCTCTGCGCTGACGGCTCCCGGCATTTACCTCCAGCGCAGACCGCCCGCTCCCCACTGGCCCGCCCCTGCGGGACGGCTGTGGCATGTCCAGCCTCCCTCTAAGGTCCTGCCCCCCAAGTCGCTCCTCGGGCCCCCTTCTGTTCTCACCTCATCACAGCCATTCTGCACAGCCCTTCTCTCACTCCCCACGTCTGGTCCATCTGCAAATCCTGCCACCTCCACCTTCAGGACAAACCCAGGCTCTGGCTGTTTTCACCACCCGGACGTGGTGGCCCTGCTCCAGCCTCACTCAGGCACCTGCCTGACCTCACGGTGACCTCACTCCCGCCGGGCCGCTGTGCCCTCCTCTCGTTCCTCACGGGCAGGGCACACTGGCTTCCCGAACGTCCCCGAGTATGCCGGGCACCTCGTGCCTCAGGCCCTTTGCATGTCCATCGGCCCTGCCTGGACGGCTCTCCCTCCAGCCTGCTCCATAGCCTCCTCCCCCATTGCTTCCGGTCTTTCCTCAAAACTCACCTCCTGGACCCCATCGAAAACTCCACACACGCGCACGCCTTTCACACGCCCTTCAAACTCCACACACATGCGTGCCTTTCACACGCCCTCTGACTACTGCGTTCTCCTGCCCACACTTACTGCTGTCGTCCTGCTTTACAGTTTGAACTTGGTGACTCCCAGAAACAGACTCTGCTCTTGAACTGACCCCTCCGTGGGCGGAGGCCCTCGCTGCGTTGATCTCAGCGAGGCACCTGTGACGGGCTCCCTCCTGAGAGCACCTCACGGCCCCTGGTGGGACTGCAGCAGTAGGTGGTAGGCGGGGGCCAGCTTGCGTCCACGCCGTTCTGCTGGGCCTGAAGTAAACGCAGATGCAGAGAGAAGGGATGCGCCATGCCGATCCCCCACGTGAGAAGAGGACGGCGCGGCCGCGGAGAAGCCCCAAGGGGCCGAGAGGTCCCGGAGCTGGGGTCAGCAGGGCGCAGAGGCACGGGAAGACCCCCGAGGGGCAGGCACGACCAGCTCGAGGCTGAGGAGACGAGCCCCAGACCCGCCCCATGGCAGCCGCCAGGACCACCAGCAGCTCACGCTGCTGAGAAAGCGTCTCTGACAGCGCCTCGCACTGGCCCTTTGATGAACCCTGAACTGTCCACTTTTACCCCAATAAACCCCCTTTATAAAAGTCGACACATTTCTCATGCTTGGCTTCAGCGGCCCTGTGGCCAACTAAGACACTTGCTAGACATCTTTACTCGTTTATAATAGAATGTCCCTCTCTTCTAGACTATAAACTCAGGGACACGGATGTGGCTCAACTGATAAGAGCGTCTGCTACCATACAGAGGGTCCAGGGTTCAATCCCCAGGGCCTCTTGACCTGTGTGGAGCTGGCCCATGTGCAGTGCTGCAGTGCATAAGTAGTGCCCTGCCACGCAGGGGTGTCCCCGCATAGGGGAGCCCCACTCGCAAGGAGTGCGCCCTGTAAGGAGAGCCGCCCAGCTCAAAAGAAAGTGCAGCCTGCCCAGGAATGGTACCACACACACAGAGAGCTGACACAGCAAGATGACGCAACCAAAAAGAGATGCAGTTTCCCAGTGCCACCAGATAATGCAAGCAGATGCAGAAGAACACACAGTGAATGAATGCAGAGAGCAGACAACGTGGGGTAGGGGAGAGAAATAAATAAAATAAATCTTTGAAAAAATATCTATATAAACTCAGGAAGGGCAGGGATTTTTGTGTGTTTATTCAACACTGCATACTCAGTACCTAGAATTGCTGCTAGCACAGAGTAGGCCCTCAATAAATATTAAATGAATGAGTAAATAAATAAACGAACAGGAAAGGACTAAGTCAGTGAACGCGCGTCCATGAGGAGACAAGGCGTGTTAAAAGCCCGATTTGCAGTGAGCGCTCAGTGCTTAGTGCCCTCAGCCTTGGGCCCTGGGGAGAGACTCGCGCCTCCCCTGCCGTCCTGTCCAGCCCTGGTCAGCACCCACCAGCACCAAGGGTGCCCTGCGTTGCCCTCCCTCCCCACTGCCTCTCCCTGACCTCCCGGCAGTGACCGCTCACCCCTTCCTGGCCATCGTTGTTCACTGACTTTGAGGCTGAGAGTTAAGATGAAGCACAGACGAGCCTTCTTTCCAAGCAGCCATGGCAGATCTTGGCAGAACTGCAAAACAAGACCAATTCCGATGTGGCTCAAGCAATCAGGCTCCCGTCTACCATATAGGAGGTCCAGGGTTCGATGCCCAGGGCTTCTGGGTGCAGGCGAGCTGGCCCGTGGGGTGAGCTGGCCGACGTAGAGAGCTGGCCAACGTGGAGAGCTTGCACAGCAAGATGACACAACAAGAGACACAGAGGAGAGACAATGAGAGACGCAGCAGAACAGGGACTTGAGGTGGCACACGAGAGTAATTGCCTCTGGCCCACTCCAGAAGGTCCCAGGATCAGTTCCCGAAGCCGCCTAATGAGAATACAAGCAGACACAGAACACACAGTTATTAGACACAGAGGGCAGACAACAGGGGGAATGGGGAAAGAAATAAATAGAATAAATCCTAAAAATAAAAGACCAGTTTCCCCAAGCTGGTAAGTTGTGGGCGGTGGTTCAGAAGATGTGGAGATTTGGCGGCGGACTTGGCCCAGTGGTTAGGGCGTCTGTCTACCACATAGGAGGTCCACGGTTCAAACCCCGGGCCTCCTTGACCCATGATGAGCTGGCCCATGCGCAGTGCTGATGTGCACAAGGAGTGCCCTGCCACGCAGGGGTGTCCCCGCGTAGGGGAGCCCCAAGTGCAAGGAGTGCATCCCATAAGGAGAGCCGCCCAGCGTGAAAGAAAGTGCAGCCTGCCCAAGAATGGTGCCACACACATGGAGAGCTGACACAACAAGATGATGCAACAAAAAGAAACACAAATTCCCGTGCCGCTGACAGCAACAGAAGTGGACAAAAAAGAAGACGCGGCAAATGGACAGAGAGAGCCAACAACTGGGGGGAGGGGGGCAAGGGGAGAGAAATAAAATAAATAAATAAATCTTTTAAAAAAAAATAAGTTAGACTTCATCAAATTAAAAAAAAAAAAGGTGTGGAGACTTGGGCTGGGCTGTGGGGATGGTGAGGCTGTGAAAGCACCACTGGAGTAGAAGCTTTTATTTGGAATCAAGAAAATGCAAGTGGAATATTTTGTGGAGGAAAGAAACTATAAGTAACATTGTAAGGTTTATACCAGTGAGACGCCTCACTCCACAACCTAATACAAAATGCTGAGAGTTTGATGAAATCAGCTGCAGGACAGTCATGCTGAGCCTGGTGAAATGGTCCCATCCCTGGGGCCTCGGGGAGGCAGCTGCTACCCCCACAGCAGCCACCAAGACCCTGCCTGTTCCCTTAGATGCACGTGCTCTTGTCCCTGGACCTGGGTGCCTCGCTGCGGGGTCCATGGAGGGACGTGTGTTTGGAGGGGCACGTCTCACCTGTCGAGGCAGGAGATGCCCACCGAATGCCTGCCTGTGCCAGTTTACCAGGCCGAGCCTCTGCCCATGCCCAGAAGTTATCAGAGCCCACCCCGGTGCCCCAAGCACGTCGGGGATTCTGACACAGCTGGTTTGGGGTGCATTCTGGCATCACATCTTTAAATCCCTTAGGGCAGGGAAGCAGACTTCGCCCAATGGATAGGGCATCCGCCTACCCCATGGGAGGTCCGCGGTTCATACCCCAGGCCTCCTTGACCCGTGTGGAGCTGGCCCATGCGCAGTGCTGATGTGCAAGGAGTGCTGTGCCATGCAGGGGTGTCCCCCACATAGGGGAGCCCCACGTGCAAGGAGTGCGCCCCGTAAGGAGAGCCCCCAGTGCGAAAGAAAGTGCAGCCTGCCCAGGAATGGCGCCACACACACGGAGAGCTGACACAACAAGATGACGCAACCAAAAAGAGACACAGATTCCCGGTGCCGCTGATAAGGATAGAAGCGGTCACAGAAGAACACACAGCGAATGGATACAGAGCAGTCAACTGGGGGGAGGAGGGGAGAGAGAAATAAATTTTTTTTTAAATCTTTTAAAAAAAAAATCCCTTAGGGGGATCCTAGCACAGTCAGGCTCAAGAATGAGGGCAGAATGACCACTTCCACCCACGGTGAGTGTCCGCAGTGCTGAAGGCCGACGTGCCCACTGCCCTGAGCATGACCCAGGGGGCTGGCGTCCACATGCAACCCATCCCCCTCCTCCTTCCTCTTGGGCCACCTGTCCCCAGTGGTCTTGTCACGTTCTCTGGCTTCCTAGGGCCACCTGTGTCCCACAGGGTACTTTCTCGAGGAGCAGCCGTGCAGACCCTTCCCTCCCGCTGCCAGGACCAACTCGCCTCCTGGGCAGCCTGCTGGCTTCTGCTGGGCCAGGCGGGTTAAGGGATGTAAAGGCTGAGCTGTGCCCGAAAGCGCGAGTGACCCTCCTAGGTCCCCAGAAAAACAGCGCAGGGCAGGTGGTCCATGAGCGAGTGCAGGACTGACTAATAAACAAGTGGCCTTTCCCTCTGCAGAGCGGCCTTATCTCCTTAACGCAGAGTCTAGCTGACTCCGTCTGCAGGGGCCTGGAGCCGGCCCTGGTGAAAGGCGTGACAAGGGCTGCCCTGCCCAGACACCACCAGGCGCGACCCCCATCCTGAACTGCCTCGCCACGCGTCCCCACCTCGTGGTCGTGGTCACCGAGGCTCTGATAAATTTTTTTTTTTTAAGATTTATTTATTTTATTTCTCTCCCCTTCCCTCGCCCCCCACCCCGGTTGTCTGTTCTCTGTGTCTATTTGCCATGTCTTCCTCTGTGTCCGCTTCTGTTGTTGTCAGTGGCACGGGAATCTGTGTCTCTTTTTGTTGTGTCATCTTGTTGTGTCAGCTCTCCGTGTGTGTGGTGTCATTCCTGGGCAGGCTGCACTTTCTTCCGTGCTGGGTGGCTCTCCTTATGGGGTGCACTCCTTGTGCATGGGGCTATGCGGGGGACACCCCTGCGTGGCAGGGCACTCCTTGCGCGCATCAGCACTGCGCATGGGCCAGCTCCACATGGGTCAAGGAGGCCCGGGGTTTGAACCACAGACCTCCCATGTGGTAGACGGATGCCCTAACCACTGGGCCAAGTCCGCTTCCCGAGGCTCCAGTAAATTGCTGGGCTGTTCTGCTTGAAGAACTCAGTTTACTGTGCGATTGCAGCAAGGAGGAGAAAGGTTTGAAGTCGGTGGGTTCACCAGTAGTGATGCTGGGTTTTGAAGGCCGAGGGCACGTCCTTGTCCCCTAGAAGCTAGAGGGGACCACGGAGCAGCAGGCCACACGCAGGTGGTCTCTGAACACCAGGGAGGAATGCTGGCAGCAGAGGGGCGGTCTCCAGCTGAAGCTGCATTTCCTGGGGGGCTCAGAAGGTCGCTGGTGGTACCGGAGGACTGTCATGTCGTACGACCCCCTGGACGGAGACAAAAGCCGGCTCGGGGCTTGGGGTGAGGTAAGCAGGTCAGACCCAAGTCCAGGCACCAGCCCCCCAGCCCGTGGTGCTGGCCCTCGGGCTAGGCAGTCACCAGGTGCAGGGCCAGGCGAGGGCCTCTGCTGTGCACGGGTCCTTCACCCTCTTCTCTGCCTGACCAGGAGTCTCCAAAAGTGTACGACTGGCATATCCCAAACCCATCCTCCCCATGGGCACAACAGGGCCTCGCCCTTTGGAGGCTCGGTGGGCCGCGTCTTGACGGCCAGCTCTCCCCGGAAGGCCTGCGCTGGAGGAGCCGAGCCTCGTCTAAAGGCCCGTGTCGCCAACTGTTTTTCTTGGGGTAAAATTATCAGACTATCTGAACCGCAGATAATTGAAGCATCGTTCCCGCTTAGGTTTAGCGTCCATCTGAAATCCACCACGCTTCCCCTTCTCCTTCAGAATCCAGCCCTCGAACTGGGACCCACAAAGCTGGACGCCCCGAAGGGTCGAGAGGCAGCTGTGCCCACGCTCGCTCCTCTCGGAAGTTCAGATCTGGGCCCAGGGATGAAAGGGAAGCAGAAGCTCCTCCCAGAGTCCAACACGTGCAAAGTCACGCGACGACAGGGCAAAGCTCCATGCCTCTTGCCACGCTGCTCACTTTCCGCCTTCCTTGATGCAAACCCTCGTCACCTAGACCTTGGCGTCATAAACTAAACGCCATTTTCCTGAGTTCCTCGTTGACTGACAAAAGGCTTGCCCTGGACATGATCAGTGAGAAAGTGTTAAGACATAAAAAGCATAACCTTGCAGAAAAATAACTAATGAGCCACTCCTGCCCCCCACTTCTTTAAATCAGCTGTGAGAACGTGGCTTTGCAGGAAACTATCAGATGAACCACTCCCACCCGCAGCTTCTGTAATCTAACGGACCACTCCTGCCCCGCTTCTGTAAATCAGCCCGCGATACAATGACCTTGCACCTGCCTTCTGCTTCTGTAACCCCGCTTGCAAAATTTCACCTAGCGGCATGTTAGCCAATGAGTGAATGCCCTGCCAGTCCCACATAAAATCCTACACAAACCTATGAAAACTGAGAAACGAGGCTCAGAATTTGGAGACTGACTCTCCTCTGGGCCCTTGTGTAATAAAACTCTTCCTCTATCTCTCCAACTGCCATTTGGGCTTTTCTGCCACTCAGAACTCCTGGCTTTGCCGCAACAAAATGAAGCCCTGATGGTTTCAGGTCTTCCCCTGACGTGGACGCTAGAGATAAAAAGCAACGCAGCTCTGGGCAGTGCCTTCCTGGCACCTTGTCATGCAAGCTCACCCTACAGACCTCGGCCGAGACGGCGGGACTTCAACCAGAAGAATCTCACCAGGAAAGCCGCTCCTGGGAGGCTGGCATCTGATTCTCGGGTCTTGACCATTTCACTCAAGCCCAGGACAAACTCCTGCCAGCCTGTCGAGACCAGATCTCCATGCTACTGGTGACTTCTTCTCGGTTGCTTTAGTTTGCAGGAGGATAAAGGAGCTCATGAGATTTCATAATTTCTCTATTATCTATAATGGAGAATTTATGGGTTACTGAAAGAGTCGGGGGCCATGGTCGAGTTCCCGTTTAGTGTCCTGTGGTAGCTTTGTCACTATTTCTTAAAGGCCCTCCTGCCATGTAGCTCCTTTGCTCAGAAACCTTGGTGTGCCCTCACCTCCTACACGGCACAGGTGAGCAGAGCGTCCATTCTGAAGTTCAGGAGCTGCCTGGGAGGCCCCCAGACCCACAGGCAGTTAACGCCTTCCTGGCAGGCCTCTACTTCTGCACTCTCAGAATTATACTTACTACACGCCTGTCTCCACTACTGGGCTGCACGTTCACCGAGGAAATAGACCATGCCCTAATCTTATTACTTCCCCAGCCTCCAGCTTGCACCGGCCTAGAGCAGGCGCTTGCACCGAAGGGTCCTTGTTTTGGGGAAGCATACGGGGGTGTGTTGAGTGTTGGAGGAGGCGATGGGTCAGCCAACTCTCAAAGGTTTAGAAGATGATGGATGGATGGATGGATGGATGGAGGGATGGATGGATGGATGGATGGAGGGATGGATGGATGGATGATGGATAAATGGATGGGGAGAGACATAGATGATAGATAGGTGGTGGAGATAGATGATAGATATAGAGATGGTGTATAGATAGAATAGATGATGGATGGATGGATAGAGACAGATATAGACAGTAGATGGTAGATGATAGAGATAGAGAGACGGTATACAGATAGATGATAGCTAGATGACGATGGTAGGTAATTGGTACCCAGCTGGTAGCTAGGTAGCTAAATGATATATACTTGAATAGATGATAGAGTATCATAAAAGTGTGGCAAAATGCTCAGTGTTGTTAAATGTGGGTATCTGGATGGGGGAATGTGTTGTAGTTCTTTGTATCGTTTTGTAAACCTTCCTATACGTTTGAAGTTGTTTCACAGTAAAAGGCTTGTGTTTGTGTTTGTGTTTTAAAGCCCCAGTGAGCTGAACAGAATGGGGACAGTGGCCCTTCACTCCTTCAGAGCCCATGACCCTGCCTAAACTCACCTACTCGGCCTCGTCTCCCCGTTTTCCTTCTCTGCCCAAATCCTCTGCTTGGCTGGACAGTTCTGTATTCCTTGAGCAGCCCCTCTGCCCCTTGCTCACTGCCCCCCTTTGTTCTTCCCCTGAAATCTCCCCAGGCTTCCTCTGGGCTCGGCAGCCACCTGACTCTCCTTGCCAGGGCGCTGTTGCTGGGGTCAGGGGCTCCCACTCGAGACCCCTCCTGGGTTCCCAGGATGCAGGGTCATCCGTTCCCTTCTTACACCCATCCCTGTCTCCTAGGAGCCAGGCAGGGACCAGGCCCTTTGCCCCCACCCCGGCGTCCTGCGTAACCTGCTGTGGGTCTCCTGGTAGAGGTGGCGGAAGAATCGCCAGGAGCGCAGGGCGGTGCAGATGCCGCCCCCGAAAGCAGGCAGAGCTGGGGGAGCTCAGCCTCCCCCGCGCCAGGGGATTTTCATGCCGACAGTCCAGGATCCCACCTGGTGAGGAGCACCCCAAATACTCACTTGGTGCTGCCAATGGACCGACCTATGCATGCACCCCCGCTCTCCTCCCAGCGTGCCTGCACATGCGCCCTTTTTCCTTTTTCCAGTCATATTCCCGGGGTTTTGGTTCAAGGCAGACGTAGTGAAAGCTGAGCACGAGCAGATGTCCGGCAGAGCCGCGCTGGCGCGGTGGCCCCTGCCCGTACGCAGCTGCCCAGCCCCGGTGCGCGGTCCCCACAGCTTCTGTTACTCCCCCCCCCCCCCGCCCACACACTCCTGGGGCTCAGCCTCCAGGTTCACCCCGTTCTCCCAGGCTTGGTCTGGCCGCCTGCCCCAAGCCATCGCCCACGTCACCTTCCGTCCACCGGACGTCTTGCTCGTGGGGTCCAAAGTCACGTCTCCACTTGCCCGCCTCCCACCCTAGTCCACCCAAGTGGGAGGGCTCTGACTGCTTCCTCAGAGGTCACCGGCAAGGTCATCACCCACAGCCAGGCAGGTGCGGTCCAACGACAGCCTGAGCTGGGGGCTGCCGAAGTGGGCGCTTCTTACGACACGTTCCGGCAGGTGGCAGTGGAGCGTCTGCCCAATAAAGTCGCTGCTACGACAAAGCTCTACGCATGCACTCACCCCTAAATGCACAAGGTGCTGCAATGCCCTGGACACCCCCAAGCACCAAACCCCCAGGCCCACTGGTGCCCCCGTGCCCTCCCCACTTCGGTGTCTGCCGTCCACGGGCTTGCGCTCCCTCAGTCTTAATGCTAAGTGCTTCTGAGGGCCATAGCCGTGACTCCTTCTGCCTTCTTGCCTTTTCTTTTTCGCTTCTTAAGTGTTGGGGCCTCAGGGTTCCAGCCTCGGCCTCCCCTCCCCTCTGTGGGTAAATTGTGCCCACGACACAGCAGACGCTCAGGTACAGCCACAGGTCACTTCATCCCAGCGGGTGAGTCACCATGAAAATCGCAGACTCTTAGATGCCTAGAACGACAGAGCGAAAAGCCCGTGGAGAAAACCCGCAGGGAGCCGCTGGCACCAAAGAAGACAAAAACTAATGACAGCGGTTGTCTGCCCTAAGCCTCCAGGCACACGCAATCAACCCACACCCCTCCTTCTGGAGTGGTGGCATGGTTACCCGACTTTACAGACGAGGAAACTGAGGCACAGCGAGCCTGCAAGGCCACGCCCATGTCCAGCCAGGTGCAGTGACAGAGTCTCGAGCCCAAGCACCTGATTCCGGGGTAAAGAGGCCCGGGCAGGGTAAGCCACTGACCGCCGGGCCCAGCTTCCTGGCCCTGCCACGAGCCCCACTCGCTCTGGCCACACATGGCTCTGCGGCCGTGGACAGCTGGGTTCAGCCTCTCTCCACGTCCGTCTTTCCTGCCGCTGCGTCCCCCTGCCCGCCCCAGGTCACTCACACCGTTCCTCGCCAGGTGTGCTTTTCCACCCTCTTCCTCCCAGTTATTAACTCCATCCTTGCACCCCTCGGGTCTCACCGAGTGTCCGTCCTCAAAGCAGCCTGCCCTGCCTCCCCAGCCGCTCTCGGCCGTCGGCACAGCCCGCTGCGGTCACAGCTTCACAGCTGTCCATGACCACGATAACTGACCGCCAGGCTCTCCCCACAGCCCCCGCCGGCAGAAGGCGCGTCTGCTCACGGCCGACCTGGGCGGCTCAGGGCCTGGCTTGACAGGCGTCAGCCGAGCAAATGCCTGAGAGCGGGAAGGCACAGCGTCCGATCCCAGCCGATGCTTCCCTGGACACTGTATCCATTTTCTCCATTACAGCTGAGAAGAGCTGTAGTAAATGGCAAAAGAGCCTGGTGTTACGTCTACTGGGCACAGAAAAAAAATTACTGCCTTTCTTCCTGGCTTAAATTTCTTTTTACTCTCTCTGTAAATCTAGACAAGTATTCTCATTTCATTAGATTGAGTCAGACTGAATCTAAAAGAGGGTTAAATATAATTCTCTGGATGCTATCAAGCTGTAATGCCTGTGTCTAAATAAAAAATAACAAACAGTTGAAAACGAGCTGGGCGAGGTTTCATTTGGTCGTTTCTGTCTGCATTCGCTACAGATAATCGGATTTGCCACAGAAAGTGTTTCTGTGCTTCCTCTATTTATGCTGAATTTTGACTGGTTTTTCTACACATTCCAGACATTTACGACTCAGTTATCTTGGGAGGAAAAGGGGGAAAGAGACAGGTGGGGGTTCTGGTGTCAGCCGGAGACCCCAATCTACCTTCCAAATCCCTGGAGGAAGCCGGGCGGCGGGCGCCATGGACAGAGGCCTGGCCCCGGGCTGGGGGAAGAGGCACCCGAGCCCACCGGTTTTTGTTTGGAGGAAATTATTCCGTGTGACATGGTCCATTGCACCCAGATGCCAGCCCCTGGGATGATATTAAACCTCCCTCCTGGATACAAAGACTCCAGTTCCAAAAAGCCATCAAAATCCTCGGGAACAGGTGGACGGGAAATTAATGAACACGATCTTTTCCTTCAGACTACACTGGGGAAGAAATTAATTACTGGGCAAATGAGGAACAAAGACAGGCCCCGCCTCCTGCCAGCTCGAGCCCTCTGCTATTTTGTTCTCCCGAAATCTAATTTCCATGAAACACCTCAGGGAAGGGTGCGGGGCCGCCCAGGAATGTCTTAGCAGGTGCGCCAACACGAGCGCCGCGACTCCACGGTACGGAGCGCTCAGCCTGCCGCGGAGGCCCAGGTGACAAAGATCATGTTTCAAAGAGGCCCGATGCTGCTGACGCACGAATCGGATGCAAACTGACCCGGGTGGACCTGGACCCCCGGAAGAAATAAATAAATTTTATCTATAGGCACGCACATGGACGGATGTGAACAGATCCACGAAATCTTTATTTTCAATGGCATGGATTCTATTCCTGCCCAGGATGTGGGGACCCATGTCCTTTGCCGCTTCCAAGGTCGGCCGCTGCAGCTGTGGGGCCCGTGCTCTCGGGCCAACGTGACGGGGGCCGGGAGAGGCTGGAATACGCGTGGGCACGACGGCCGCCGAAATTCCCCGCCCTTGCCGGCCGGGCCACAGGAAACCAGAGGCTGCTTCTCTGTTACTGAGAGAGAGAGAGAGGGAGGGAGAGAGCAGGGCCTCTGCCAGAGGGGGCAGCTGCTGAGTGACCACAGGGGGACACAATCCCCTCCCACCAGAAGGAAGAGGAGGCAGCACTGGCTGGGCCGTGCCGTCACCCAAGTGCTGGCCCGGACACCCACCTGCCAGCCTCGAACGGCCTCGCCAGCTGAGGAGAGGCCATCCTGGTCTGCTCATGAGGACAGTGGACTCTGAGCAGTGGCCATCCTGGTCATGAGCACAGCTGGATGCTGAGCAGTGGCCATCCCGGTCATGAGGACAGTGAACACTGAGCAGTGGCCATCCCGGTCGTGAGGACAGCTGGATGCTGAGCAGTGGCCATCCCAGTCATGAGGAGAGTGGACGCTGAGCAGTGGCCAACCTGGTCATGAGGACAGCTGGACGCTGAGCAGTGGCCATTCCGGTTATGGGGACGGCTGGATGCTGAGTAGTGATTATCCCAGTCGTGAGGACAGTGGACGCTGCACAGTCGTGCCTGTGAGGACGGTGGGATTGCTGGTGGTATTTCTTCATGTCCAAGATGGACATTCGGGTCTGGCTATTGGCAGCCTGACACGCCTGCCTCGACGTGGTGTGTTTGGCCTTGCTGTGGTCCGTTATGCCATGTAGTTTTCTTTTTCCACTCCACTGTCCATGGTCAGCAGCCGAGTGCCGGAAGGGAGGGCGTGGGCCAGCGTGGGCAGGGGGTCCAGATTTCCCGCTGTGGCGTTGTGTGGACGCTGGTCCAGGCCACGCTTCCGTGTCGTCAGCACAACGGGGCGCTGACCCTGCTGCCCACAGCTGGCCGAGGAGCAGACGCACAGGCGGGGCCTTCCAGACGGTCCCCAGCTGGACCCCCCTGGCCGGGCCCCGGCCTGGTCCTGCCCCAGCCCTCGCGTTGCATCATCTCAGCCTCCGTGAAGCGGGACTGCGTCCTCTGGGGGTTACAGATGGCGCAGTGGAACCCGTACGCCGTTACTCACGGGCGAGTGCTCTGGGATGTGCAAACGCTGGTCCAGGGCCGGGCAGGGGACTCATGACCGCGCCTCGGTGCCCACTGGCCCGCGTCCCCCACTGCACCTCCTGCTGCACCGAGCCGCCCCAGCCGTGATGCCTGGTGGGTCTGTCCTGTTTTAGCCGGAGAGGTTGGAAGGTGAGGATTCTGAGGACAGTTTACCAGGAGGGAGGGAGAAGGGCAGGGTCACTGTTCAGCCACCCGCACAGGCTCGGGGCCTACGTTCGAATCCTGCTCTGCTGCCCCTGAGCTGCCTTGGGCAGCCGAGAGCCTTCAGCTGCCTGAGCCGGCGCCTCTCCTTCACCTGGGGACGGCATATGCCCCCGAATGCAGGGAGGGCTGGTGTTAGGGCGCTCACTAGGTGTTTCCTACTGCTATCTTGCTTTTAGAAATAAAGAACAGGTACTCCCAAATGCATTCACCAAATGCAATGAATGTGCCACGACGATGAAGGAGGTTGTTGTTGTGGGAGGAGTGGGGTGAGGGGTATATGGGAACCTCTTATATTTTTTAATGTAATAATTTTTTGTGATCTATGTATTTTTTTTTAAAAAGGGCAATTAAGTAAAAAAATAAAAATTTTTAAAACTGTCAAAAAAAGAAATAAAGACCAGGGAACCGCTCTGCTATCCTGCTCTGCAGAGCGCGCACCAAGGCCTGCCAGGGGCGAGAAGAATGCGCGGCTCATCTCAGGCCAGTGTAGCGCTCAGGGGTCGTTCAGGGCGGGGTCGTCTGCGCCACTTTCCCAGGGGCCTCGGTGCCTGCCGCACCCGGAGGGAAGCAGAGGTGAAGCCGTCCTCCCGCCACCCCACCGGTCTCGGGGGCTCGCGGCCGCGCCACCCCCACTCCCGCCCTCCGCGGGGGAGGAGGAGCCGGGCTCACGACTGAAAGGCCTCCAGCGACCCAGAACCAAGGCCCTTCCCGGGGCCGTGGGAGCCGCGCTCGCAGGGCTGCGAACACGGAAGCTGAGGCTCAGGCGACTTGACGGCGTCCCTGAACCCTGGGGGACGCTTTCCCAAACGTGGGCATACCAGGGGCGCAGGCCCCCCGGGTGGTAGACCTGCCCGGCCGGCAGGAGCAGGTCAAGGGCAGGGGCGCGGCTCCTGGGGAGGCAAAGCTTTCTTTGCTCTACAAAAACCCACCGGACGAGCAGGTGCCCTCAGCCAGGAGGCGGGTGGGGGGCGACTGGGCGGGCGGAGAGCAGCGCGCCGCCCCCAGCCCCCGCTGCCTGTGCGGGCTGCTCGTTTGGGGGTGCTGAGAAGGGTGCTCAGAGCGTCAGGGATGGAGCCGGCCTGGCTGGCGGCCAGCCTGGCCTCTCCTGGGGTCCGACACGTGGGGTCATCCAAGACCGAGCAGCCGTAGCCGGGCCTGGCCCCTGTGGCAGGGGAGGGTCTTCTCTAAGGAAAAGGCCTGAGCTGGGCCGGGCGCTGGGACCTGGGGACACTGCACCCACTGTCCAAGCTTCTGGCCCCACCAGTCCCTGCAGCCACTTCCAAGGGGGCCAGGCCAGGCCCACCCGGCTGACCCCGGCAGCTGCCCAGGCCTTCCTCGGAGCCGGGGCCCCCGAGCCCACCTCCCTCCACACGCACGTGCACGCCTGGACCTGCAGGGCGGCTCTACCCACAGCAAGCGAGCCGGGACGTTCGGAGAGGCGTTTCCTCGTGCCCAGGGCTGCCCAGCTGGTGTGGCCCCTCGTGGGGCGTTCCATGGGGGGCTATTCACTTGCGCTCTGCTCCTGGACACCCCTGCTCGTAGCCTCTTCTCTGCTCCTGGACACCCCTGCTCGTAGCCTCTTCTCTGCTCCTGGACACCCCTGCTCGTAGCCTTTCTCTGCTCCTGGGCACCCCTGCTCGCAGCCTCTTCTCTGCTCCTGGACACCCCTGCTCGTAGCCTCTTCTCTGCTCCTGGGCACCCCTGCTCGTAGCCTTTCTCTGCTCCTGGGCACCCCTGCTCGCAGCCTCTTCTCTGCTCCTGGGCACCCCTGCTCGTAGCCTCTTCTCTGCTCCTGGACACCCCTGCTCGCAGCCTCTTCTCTGCTCCTGGACACCTCTGCTCGTAGCCTCTTCTATGCTCCTGGACACCCCTGCTCACAGCCTCTTCTCTGCTCCTGGGCACCCCCGCTCACAGCCTCTTCTCTGCTCCAGGGCACCCCTGCTCGCAGCCTCTTCTCTGCTCCTGGACACCCCTGCTCACAACCTCTTCTCTGCTCCTGGACACCCCTGCTCGTAGCCTTTCTCTGCTCCTGGGCACCCCTGCTCGTAGCCTCTTCTCTGCTCCTGGGCACCCCTGCTCGTAGCCTCTTCTCTGCTCCTGGACACCCCTGCTCGCAGCCTCTTCTCTGCTCCTGGACACCTCTGCTCGTAGCCTCTTCTATGCTCCTGGACACCCCTGCTCGTAGCCTCTTCTCTGCTCCTGGGCACCCCCGCTCACAGCCTCTTCTCTGCTCCTGGGCACCCCCGCTCGTAGCCTCTTCTCTGCTCCTGGACACCCTGCTCGTAGCCTTTCTCTGCTCCTGGGCACCCCTGCTCGTAGCCTTTCTCTTTTCCTGGACACCCCTGCTCGTAGCCTTTCTCTGCTCCTGGGCACCCCCGCTCGTAGCCTCTTCTCTGCTCCTGGACACCCCTGCTCACAGCCTCTTCTCTGCTCCTGGACACCCCTGCTCACAGCCTCTTCTCTGCTGCTGGACACCCCTGCTCGTAGCCTTTCTCTGCTCCTGGACACCCCTGCTCGTAGCCTTTCTCTGCTCCTGGGCACCCCTGCTCGTAGCCTTTCTCTGCTCCTGGACACCCCTGCTCGTAGCCTCTTCTCTGCTCCTGGACACCCCTGCTCGTAGCCTCTTCTCTGCTCCTGGACACCCCTGCTCGTAGCCTCTTCTCTGCTCCTGGGCACCCCTGCTCACAGCCTCTTCTCTGGTCCTGGACACCCCTGCTCACAGCCTCTTCTCTGCTCCTGGACACCCCTGCTCACAGCCTTTCTCTGCTCCTGGACACCCCTGCTCATAGCCTCTTCTCTGCTCCTGGACACCCCTGCTCACAGCCTCTTCTCTGCTCCTGGACACCCCTGCTCGTAGCCTCTTCTCTGCTCCTGGACACCCCTGCTCGTAGCCTTTCTCTGCTCCTGGGCACCCCTGCTCACAGCCTCTTCTCTGCTCCTGGGCACCCCTGCTCGCAGCCTCTTCTCTGCTCCTGGGCACCCCTGCTCACAGCCTCTTCTCTGCTCCTAGACACCCCTGCTCACAGCCTCTTCTCTGCTCCTGGACACCCTTGCTCACAGCCTCTTCTCTGCTCCTGGACACCCCTGCTCACAGCCTCTTCTCTGCTCCTGGACACCCCTGCTCGTAGCCTTTCTCTGCTCCTGGACACCCCTGCTCGTAGCCTTTCTCTGCTCCTGGGCACCCCTGCTCACAGCCTGTCCCCCTGCTTCCCAGGAGCCAGACTCACCACAAGCCGAGCTTCCTGGTGGCCGTTAGGCACAGGTGAGGGCAAGCACCCGAGGCTTACCTGGTGGGCGGTGAGCTCCTCCCGACGCCTGGGGCGCACGAGGCCTGGCAGGAAGCAGGTGGTGGGAGCTCTCGGGACGCCAGGCCTGGCAGGAGCCCACCCACCGCACTTCAGCTGTTCCCAAATCACCGCGTTAAATGCCCCAGGGAGCCGTCAGCAGAGGGGGCCGGAGGCTCCAGGGGCCGAGGCCGAGCCTGGCGGGGGCCCCAGGCCTTGACCCCTCGACCTTGGACTCCCGGCCTCTAAAGCGGTCAGACAGCGACTCCCTGTTGCTCACCCACCAGCAGAACAAGCCGTAGGCCTGGGGCCCGAGACGGCCGCCACGGTGTCCAAAAGGTGGCCAGGCCTTCGAGATTTCCAAAAGGTGGCAAGGCCTTCGTTTAAATATTTTTTTTAATATATATTTTATTGAAGTATTTCATTCACACATGAATATGCATGAACAATAAGTGTATAGTAAAGATTGTGAACTTATAAAATAAACATGCATAACATTACACAGGGGTCTCCATCAGCCCTCTACCAACACTTTGCATTGTTGTGAAACATTTGTTACAAACTATGCAAGAGCATTGTCAAAATGCTACTCCTAACTACATACAGGGTTTATTTTTGTTGTAAATTTAACATGTTAGAAATACAGAGAAGTCTAAGAGAAAATAAAGAGTATCTGTATTCTGGTAACCCAGAACTTTTTTCATGCACATTTAAACTTTTTTTTTAGAAGATTAGTATCATCTATCTACACATTTCTATGATAGGCTTTAAAAATGAAATTATTTCCCTTTTAACTAAAATTTGTTTAATTTTTTAAGTGACTACATGTAATTCCATTTATGGCTCTGCCATACTTTAATTCCCTATGTTAAATGTTCAGGTTTTTCTCAATTTGTTATAATTCACACTCCAATGACAATCTTTACACAAAACTCTTTGCCAACAGAGAAGGCAACTCTCTGTAGCCTTCTTTAGAATAGTTTCTTTAAAGTAGAATTACCAGGACAAGTTAAATGAATTTGTTAAAGACCTTTGCCACATGCTACCTAACTGCTGTCCCCATGAGATGTCAGCCCTGTTACATCTCCCCTATCATTCTGGTTACCTTGTTGCAAAAGCAGTTTCTAAGAGGTTACGAAGTTGCATGGTAGGGTGGGGCCGCTTTACTGCACTTTCCTGGGCTTCGGACTTTCTGGACAAGACCCCATTAAGCGCTGAACCAAAGGAGCCCTTGGCTCCCCGGCCCCAGATGGAGGCGCCTTCAAGCTGCCCGAGGTCCAGGGCTGGCCGGGGCTGAGCGCCCAGCGGGCCACAGGCGCTCCCCGGCCTCCTGTCTGTAGCCCTGAGGGTTTGCGGGGAGTTTGGGGAAGGAGGAGGAAGGCTGACAAGCCTGGGACCCCGGTCCAAGCCCCGACTGATTCCTGCACTAAACCAGGTTCGCAGAGAGAAGCTGGTCCTCTGTGCCTTCACAGCACCCGTGTTGTGCACAGACGGCGCCTTCGGGCCTGGGGCCGGGCAGGTGCCAGAGGTGCTTCTGGCTCCGCTGCAGGAGCGAGGCGAGGGGCCTGGCAGTGGGCAGTCCTTGCAGGCCGCCACCTCCACCTCGGCTGGGACCAACCCCTGCACACTCGTGCCAGGAGGGGCTGGTGGGAGAACGGCGCTATCAAAGCGAATCTGCAGGGAAGCGGACTTGGCCCAGTGGTTAGGGCGTCCGTCTACCACATGGGAGGTCCGCGGTTCAAACCCCGGGCCTCCTTGACCCATGTGCAGCTGGCCCACGCGCAGTGCTGATGCGTGCAAGGAGTGCCCTGCCACGCAGGGGTGTCCCCGTGTAGGGGAGCCCCATGTACAAGGAGTGCGCCCTGTAAGGAGAGCCGCCCAGAGCGAAAGAAAGTGCAGCCTGCCCCGGAATGGTGCCACACACACGGAGAGCTGACACAACAAGATGACGCAACAAAAAGAAACACAGATTCCTGTGCCGCTGAACACAACAGAAGCGGACAAAGAAGAACACACAGCAAATGGACACAGAGAACAGACAACTGGGGGGGGGGGGGAGGGGAGAGAAATAAATAAATAAATCTTAAAAAAAAAAGCGAATCTTCAAAGAGTTAAAAGCACAACTCTCAAGCAAAATGGATGAACACACGGCAGGATTTCCCTCATCGATTGAGGAACCAGCGTGTCACAACAGCTGGCTCAAATTGCATTTGCGGTCTCGGCATTTATAGAGTCCATGGGGAAAGGCGATATTTAAATAAGATTTTTAAATATTTGAAACAAGTCTGGCTAATGCCCTAGAGGGCAATGACTCTACGGGCTCTCTTTTTCTCACTGGCCAGGAACGACTTGCCTCGCTCCTGGGCAAGGATCTGTAACCCAACAGGTAACCTCCAAAACGGAGGCCTTCAGTGGTAAATAGCAAAGCCAATTAGACAGTCACTGGGTGGACACTGAAAGGACATGCAGTCTTCCTTCTGGCCTTATTTCCGGATCTTGGGTACTTTTGTTACATAGCACAAGCTGCTAGCCACCCCTGTATCAGTTCGATCAGGCAGGCTCGCTGCTGGCAGTGGGTCTTGGGAAGGGGGCTTCCGGCAGTTTGGGGAAGCAGTTGCCATCCCAGCAGGGACTCAGCCCTGAATTTGCTTCTCAGGTGAGATGCTTGAGGTCTGTAAGTTCCTACTTCTGATGTGTCTATGTGTCTCATCTCTCCACTCACATTGTAACCTTTGGATGGCATGGTCCATGCCTTAAAAATCTATAGTAGATCTTTGAGGTTTTTAGTCTGATGCCATCATTTCTTAGATAACCTATGTCCCAGCTTTGTTAAGGACTTGTCCCAAGCCACCCAGCCCCTAGAGCTCCAAGACCCACAGTCATCTTCCCAGCCGTCTCCCTGCTCCTCCAGCACAGCCCCAGGCACACGGAGTAGATGGGAGAGATAAAACAATGGAACAGTGGATGGACGGATGGATGGACAGATAGATAGCTGGATGGATAGATGGATGGATGCATGTATGGATGGATGGACAGATGGATGGATGGGTGGGTGGGTGGATGCTTGGATGGATAAACAGACACATGGACAGATGGATGAATGTTGCTAAGTAAAGCACGGCCGTCTGCACTGGGCATTGCCAGGAAAAGACTCCTTTCTGAGAAGGGCTTTTCCAGAAGACAAACTAATTGACCTGAAAGGATTTTCAGAGAAAACAGACCACCTTCTACAGGGTGGCTGAGGGGCAACACCTGGTGATAAAGCTGGCTCGGGTCCCGTGGTGCTAGCTCATCAGAATGGACCGGCCCATGTCCACCTGCCCCCGCTCTGCACGACCCACCACGTCAAGTGGAACCGTAGCACCAGCCGATCAGGATGTCTCCTCTCCTGCTTCCAACCCTGGGGAGCTCCCTTCTCCTTCCTGAATGGGACACTGCCCCATTCCTGATCAGCACGAAGCTGTGAGATCCTAAACCACACAAAAGCTTTCCTTTTACCGCTGTAAATATAACACTTACAATGTTCTTCCAATGAAGAAAAGAACGTGTGTCCACCAACAGTGGTTCCCTTTCCTGGGGAGGAGTAAACTTAGACTGTAACTCCCCCGTCTTTGGCACTGCCCGCTGCTGCTCTGGCTGGGTTAGCCCCGGCAGCCTTCATCCGCTGCAGCGGTGCTCACCTGGGCTGCATGGAGAAATTCCCTAATTCCCAGGGCCCCTCCCCAGATCAGTAAGTGGGAATCTCTGGGAATGGGCCCAGGCTTCACAGCTGTGTCGGGGTTTCCAGGGTAATGATCACTGGGTTGCATGGAGTCGGCCGGGGTCACGAAGGCAGGGGCAGGGGCAGGCCTGCTCTGCGTGGGAGGGGCCTCCCTGTGCCGGCTGAACCACGTCTCTCTCAGGCGCCCTGAGCAGCCAGTGCAGCCGGGCAGGGGAGGGAACGGGGGGCAGGTGTGCGAGCCCCGCAAGAGCCAGCTCCCAGGTGACCAGAAATGGCAGTGCCTCTGAGAAACCCCGCTTGAGGGGACAACTCCAGCCTGCCCTAGGGGACCCCAGACTCCAGGACCCATGGGGAGAATCTCAGTGCTGCGAGGGGGAGGGGGCCCCGTGCGTTCCACCTGGAGGATCTCTGTGGGGTTACTTTTAAAATTTGTATTTATAGCTTCCGAAGAAAAGAATGAGGGAAGCGGACTCGGCCCAGTGGATAGGGCATCCGCCTACCACATGGGAGGTCCACAGTTCAAACCCCAGGCCTCCTTGACCCGTGTGGAGCTGGCGCATGCGCAGTGCTGATGCGCGCAAGGAGTGCCCTGCCACGCAGGGGTGTCCCCGCATAGGGGAGCCCCACGCGCAAGGAGTGCGCCCTGTAAGAGAGCTGCCCAGCGCTAAAGAAAGTGCAGCCTGCCCAGGAATGTTGCCGCACACACAGAGAATTGATACAGCAAGATGACACAACAAAAAGAGACACAGATTCCCGTGCCGCTGACAACAACAGAAGCAGACAAAGAAGACGCAGCAAATAGACACAGAGAACAGACAACTGGGCCGGGGGGGGGGGGAAGGGGAGAGAAATAAATAAAAAGAAAAGAAAAGAATGACTCCTTGTGGAGTTGTCCTTTATGAGTTACAATGTAACATGAAAGCTTAAGCTTTCATCACGATCTGCTGTAAGAAATGGACATACGACAGTTTGCAAACCCCAGGCAATGCCAATACTGGGCACTATCCTTTAAAATGAGCCTTTGCAGCAAATTCCTATTAGAGTTAGTTTCAGGAAAATGGTTCCTGCTTTGAACAAACAGGATAATCCTTAAAGCAGACAATTAAAACCATTTCTGCTTCCACTATCAAGACAAACAGAGCTCCTTTCACTCTAAATTACATTAATTCTTGCCAGCCCGGCCGCGTGGGTAGTCATCTTTGATCCTGTGCGCTCCTCTAGCCCTTCATCTCCTTTTCCTACGTGAGCATTTAGTGGGCCGTGGTATGCTGGCGCTTCACGCATGTTATTTCATTTTAAACCAGGGCAGAAGAACATCCATCCTGTGAGGCGGGTGCAGGAGGTGAAGACACAGCCACCGTGACGAGCGCGCCGCCAGCTCTCCGTCCTCTTAAGCAGCTGCCAGCTCGGGGAACGGTGCTTACAAACCACTGCGGTCGTGTGACCTTTGATTTCCCCAGCCCATGCAGGCGCCTCAGCTCGGAGGTGAGAAACGGGCTCTGCATGCTGACAGCCTCATGCGTGGATCTGGCTCTGCAGCCAGGGAGCTGCAGGACCTTGATCAAGTCCTTGTTTTTCTGTTTTGTTCTGTTGTTGGTTGGTGGGTTTTTAGGGGGTCAGGGATTGAAACCAGGCCTCGTGTGTGGGAGGCAGGTGCTCAACCACTGAGCTCCCTCCGTTCCCCTGCTCAGGTGTCCTGGCCTCAATTTCCTCACCTTAAACTGGGGTATTAACGCCTGCTCTTTTAGGGCTAATTTGGATGCGGGATAGAAACTCCCCAGAGAAGGGACTCAGGGACGCAGGGGACGGTCCTGGGACACTACCCCCACCCCAGGACCCGGGGAAGCCACTCTCTGCCCCTCCCCACACCTCCCGTGCCCTTCGACTGGTCTCGCGGGGCGTCCGCAGAGACCCGCTTTGCTGCGGCCATGCTGGGTCCCACACGGCAGAACCCGGGCCGCCGCCTCGGGGAGCCTGGCTGACCCCGCCTGGGGCCACCCTGGTCCAACTGGCTTTGGCCACAAGGCTGGGCTGGGACCTACCAAGAGGGGTGCAGGGCAGAGTGTGGGGGCTGTGGGCAGAGAGCAGAGCTCAGGGAGGGGTGAGGGGTGAGGGCAGAGAGCAGAGCTCAGGGAGGGGTGAGGGCAGAGAGCAGAGCTCAGAGAGGGGTGAGGGCAGAGAGCAGAGCTCAGAGAGGGGTGAGGGCAGAGAGCAGAGCTCAGGGAGGGGTGAGGGCAGAGAGCAGAGCTCAGGGAGGGGTGAGGGCAGAGAGCAGAGCTCAGAGAGGGGTGAGGGGTGAGGGCAGAGAGCAGAGCTCAAGGAGGGGTGAGGGGTGAGGGCAGAGAGAGCTCAGAGGAGCGGAGGGGTGAGGGGTGAGGGCAGAGAGCAGAGCTCAGGGAGGGGTGAGGGCAGAGAGCAGAGCTCAGAGAGGGGTGAGGGGTGAGGGCAGAGAGAGCTCAGAAGAGTGGAGGGGTGAGGGGTGAGGGCAGAGAGCAGACGAGTGGAGGGGTGAGGGCAGAGAGCAGAGCTCAGAGAGGGGTGAGGGCAGAGAGCAGAGCTCAGAGAGGGGTGAGGGGTGAGGGCAGAGAGCAGAGCTCAGGGAGGGGTGAGGGGTGAGGGCAGAGAGAGCTCAGAGAGGGTGAGGGGTGAGGGGTGAGGGCAGAGAGCAGAGCTCAGGGAGGGGTGAGGGCAGAGAGCAGAGCTCAGGGAGGGGTGAGGGGTGAGGGCAGATAGCAGACGAGTGGAGGGGTGAGGGCAGAGAGCAGAGCTCAGAGAGGGTGAGGGGTGAGGGGTGAGGGCAGAGAGCAGAGCTCAGGGAGGGGTGAGGGGTGAGGGCAGAGAGAGCTCAGAGGAGCGGAGGGGTGAGGGGTGAGGGCAGAGAGCAGAGCTCAGGGAGGGGTGAGGGTGAGGGGTGAGGGCAGAGAGCAGAGCTCGGGGCCTGGGAGACGCCCTCAGAGGACTGTCACAAGGATTAACGACATGAAGAGTGGGAAATGCCGAGCACAATGCACAGCACAAAGTCGCAAAGCAGGTGTTCAAAAATGGTGGTTATTGGACCTGGTATCATTCAGGATCTAACCGTTTCAGAGGCAGAGTGTGTTGTCGGCTTCCGTATTGCCACTTGGTGACATTTTTAAATAAAACATTAAACCAACTCTTTCAGTTTAATTTATGACTCCACAGTTGGATGAGCCACAGCTGTCCTAGCTCACTGAAGGACGGGCTATTCCCATCACCCCACGGAAGCTTCCTGTGGCCTCACCACCGTCCAGGCAACCCCCCCCTCTGCTTTCTGCCACTAACACTGAGTTCGCATTTTCCAGAAGCTTCTATGCATGGACTCCCATGTGTGTGCTTTTTTTGTGCCTGGCTTCTTTCACTCGGGCTGAGAATTTTGAGATTCTTCCACGCCATTGCCCATGTCAGCAGCTTGTTCACGTCTATTGCTGCGCAGCGTTCCATTGCACTGACATACCTCGTTTGTTCATTGACCGGGTGATGTGTTCAATCTAGTTATCATCTGTCAAGATCTATTTCTTTTGTCCTGGGTGGTGCTGCAGGGACAGTTACCGGACACTGTATGTCCTCCCATGGCCCACTGGGTGGAACGTGGGAGAGTGGGGGCTATGGTGTGGACCATTGACCATGAGGTGCAGTGGTGCTCAGAGATGTATTCACCAAGTGCAATGAATGTCTCATGATGATGGAGGAGGTTGTTGCTATGGGGGGAGAAGTGGGGTGAGGGGGTGGGGGGTATATGGGGACCTCATATTTTCTGAATGTAATAAAATTAATTAATTAATTTTAAAAAGCTCTATTTCTTACTGTGTAGAACGTGCAGGCCACACTGAGCTGCTGTGGACTCCTCAGATGCTGGAGGAGCCGAAAGTCCCCTGGACTTTCCTTGCATAGACGCTGAGCTCCCCTGGACTTTCCTTGCTCACCTGCTGAGCTTCCCTGGACTTTCCTTGCTCACCTGCTGAGCTCCCCTGGACTTTCCTTGTGCAGACACTGAGCTCCCCCTGGACCTGCTTGTTCCACTTGCCCTGTCTCGAGGCCCAGCCTCCCTGGACCGCGCGCCCTGCCCTCACCCCCCACCATGCATTTGGGGTGGGGGCTGCGTCTGGGGCATCCTGCCCTGCTCTTGCAACCTGCCTGCAGGAGGCCAGCTCTACCAAGCTCTGGCCGAAGCTTTTGGGAATTGGCTCTGGATTTGTTCTGTAGCCCGCTGGACCCGTCTTCCCCTGGAGCTGTCCAAAGGGGCTCCACGTCCGGCGTAGCCCTTCCCTCCCACACCCGAGGAGAGCCGCCTCCTGAAGGCTGGGGTCCAGCGGCTTCCCCCAGGCCACAGGACCTCTCCAGGCTCCTGACGTTTGTTCCAAACCCTCTGGTTCTGCCCCCGGCTGGCTGCATCGGCCTGGCTCCTGCCATGAAGCCCCTTCTCTGCTGGGGCTTGTGCAGCCCCTCTACCCACCCTCCAGCTCGGCTCGGACACTGCCTTTGGGCGCCTTTGGGTCCGTGCTCACCATCCCACAGGGTGAATCCCACTCATGCCGGCTCTCCCCTGAACCCCAGAACTGTGCCCAGCTCGACCTGATGCTTGGCCTGCCGGGGGCGGAGGACAGGGGCTCATCGCCTCCTCCCACCCCCTGAACGGGGACCCTGCAGAGGGCTTGGCCACGCCTCCCAGCCCAGTGTTCTCTCCGGCCCCGTAAAGGCAGGCACTGCTCCTCTGCCACGTCCTCCTGACTGACACTGCCCAGCTCCCGTTAAAAGCAAAAGGCACGGCAGGGAGCGAGACGCGGAGCTCAGCTTCCAGCCCAAAATCCATACCTGCGAAGACCAAACGGGCCTTTTCTTTTTAAATTAGAGAGGTTGTGGGTCTACAGAACAGTCATGCATAGACAGAGGGTTCCCACACACCAGTCTTCTACCAACACCTTGCAGGAGTGTGGTGTGTGTGTTACAGCTCATGAAAGAACATTTTTTAAACTGTACTGTTACTCTAGCCCATTAGGATTCACTGCATGAGCTATGCAGCCCTACAGTTTTTTTATTTTGTAACCTATATACAGCCTAAACTTTCCCCTTTTAACCATATTCAAATGTATATTTCAGTGCTATAAATTGCATTCACAATGGTATGCTACCCTCATCACCACTCATTACCAAAATGTTTCCATCATCCCCAAATAGCATGTTGATCTTGTACCCTTTGTTTACTAGTTCTAGCAGATTTGCTATGAATGTTTCAGAATTTTCTGAATATAGGATCATGTCATCTGGAAACAAGGAGTTTCACCAAATGAGCCTGGACTGACATAGGAACCAAAACTCTCAGGGACTGGCAAGCAAGCCTTGGACACGAATCAAATGTTAGTGAAAGAGGCTGTATTTACATCCAGGGTCCTGCCAGGAGCTCTCCTTAATACCCAGTTTCGTAATGTACTTTGCAGGGAATTTCACTTGCACAGCCCAAAATTATGTGTAATTACCTGCAGCTTCATTTGCAGTGATTAAGGATTTCAGTTCTGCTCAGGAGGAACTGGCAATAGGAGACCGGGGTTGCCAACCCAGCCTGCTCGTCCTCCTGTTCATCAAGGGCAGAGCATTCTTTAAAACCAGGTATTTCAGGCCGAGAAAGCCACAGGTCACTGGATGCCCAAGCACCAGGTGATCGTTCAGATCCCTGGAAGCTGTGACAGAACTGCTTCCTCCGTGTGGGAAAGTATGCCCAGTAAGGTAGGCCATGTTTTTTTTATTTTTGCCACACAATCCTAATGCGTATTTAAATCTATTTAATGTGTATTTAATTCTATTTAATAATTATACTTAAACTGACTCTTTAGAAGGGGGAAAGACAAATTTGCATGCCAATACAAACTGATAGAGTGGGGAAGAGATGCTGGAAGAAGGAAGGGTTAAAGAAATATTTTATAATTAATCAGGATAGCAACACAGACACCTCCTTTTTCTATGTAAAAGTCCACTGACATCAGTGCTCAATGTTTCCAAAGTGCTTGATGATTTGCAAGGGCCCCCACATGGATGATGCCACTATTTCGAGTGTTTCTATGATACAGCTTTCATTTCTCTGCCAAGTGCGAAGGATTCCCAGCAGGGAGGGAAGAGACCCCCTTGCTTCTACCCCCTTGGCAAGCCTCTTCTGCTCTGTGCCTCCAAAAACAAATGCTGCCCACCCCCTGCTTCCCATGGGGCGGGGGCACGAGGCTCTGGAGGAGAGAGTGGCGGCCAGGGCTGTGGGTCCACCACTGCAGACCCCGAACTCGCCAGGCCCCCAGCACTGCCTGGAGCCTGGGTTGTTTTCCCTGCACTGGGCTTGGCAGAAACCGGAGACTTTTAAAACAGGAAGAGAATATTATTTTTCCCTGTCACCATGTCGAGGTAACTGAAGCTATTTTCCACTGATGTCACTAAAAATGGCACCTCATGTAAACCATGAATATGGGTGATATTGCATATGTAAGACTGTTTTCACAAAATATAAATACAAGTATACTGGAGAGAAGGAAAAAGAATAGCAGCTCTGTGTGGCAGGGGAAGCACAGAGATATTGAGAGGTGATGAGTTGGGGTTTTTTGCTTATTACTGTTAAGGGAATAGTAAAAGTACTTTAAGAATGACTGAAGTGAGGAATGCACAAATACGTGATTACACTAAATACCATTGGTTGTACACTTTGCATGGATTTATGCTTTATTAATATGTATCAAAAAAATTGCTTTGTTTAAAAAAAGTGCCGTTACTGGGCTAAAAAGAAACAGAAAGGGTTGATGCTGATAGAAGATTCTTCCCGAGTTAACGAAACACGACCGAATGCTCTACGCAGAGAGGCAAAGCTGAGCCTGCCCCAGCACCAGAGCCCGGGGCGCTCGCCTGGCAGTGTTTCATCTGCGAGAGGCGCAGACGTGACGCGCCTGCCCACGGCGGTCCAGCACGCTTGTGGCCAGGGCTCGGACGAAGCCTGCTGGGTTCTTTCCGTCTCCCTGCGCTGCTTGGACGGCCTCGTGCATCAGGCCGCACTCCACATGCTCCTGGAGCATCAAGGACAAAGTGTGCTATTCCAGCAAAGCACACAGCGCTCTATCAGGAGCAGGGCGGCGATTTCTCACGCGTTTTAAAGCCAGCACTCAGCTATAGAAAGACATTCAGGTCACTGCGCTGAGCCTCCAGGTGCCAGGCTGAAGTAGAGGGACTTGGCCAGGGTTCCTCAGGTGAAGCACCCGGAGAAGCACTGCAATCACCACTCTGCATCAAATACAGCCCTTGGCACGTCTTGCGGGTGTATCGTGTTTGCCAAAAGACGGGTCGAAGACCACGCCCAGTTCCTGTGAGGTGACGTCTTTGGAAAAGGGTCTTTGTGAATGTTGTCTAGTCAGGAGGAGGTCACAAAGGGTAAGGTGGACGCTAAACCCAATTCTTTTATTCTTTCTTTTTTTTTTAAATATTTATTTTTTATTTATTTCTCTCCCTTCCCCCCCATCCCCAGTTGTCTGCTCTCTGTGTCCATTCGCTGTGTGTTCTTCTGTGACCACTTCTATCCTTATCAGTGGCACCAGGAATCTGTGTTTCTTTTTGTTGCATCATCCTGCTGTGTCAGCTCTCCGTGTGTGCGGCGCCATTCCTGGGCAGGCTGCACTTTTTTCTCACTGGGTGGCTCTCCTTTTTGGGCGCACTCCTTGCGCATAGGGCTCCCCTCCATGGGGATACCCCTGCGTGGCAGGGCACTCCTTGCGCGCATCAGCACTGAGCATGGGCCAGCTCCACACGGGTCAAGGAGGCCCTGGGTTTGAACCACGGACCTCCCATGTGGTAGACGGACGCCCTAACCACTGGGCCAAGACCGCTTCCCCTAAACCCAATTCTAGTTTCCTCATGAGGAGAGGGAGGTTTGGAGATGCACAGCCCAAGGAAGAAGGCCCTGGAAGATGGGGGAGGACGGGGGCCCGGGTCAGAAACTGGAGTGCTGCTGCGACCAGCTGCCAAGGAACCCAGGGACTGCTGGCTGGGAGAGGCAAGGAGGGGCTCTTCCCTCGAGCCGCCGGCAATCCGATTTCGGGCTTCCAGTCTCCAAACCATGAGAGGGCAACCTCTATTGCTTAAGACACCCGTTCATGGTGACCTGGTACGGCAGCCCTGGAAACATAAGCAACGTAAGAATTTAAAAGAAATACATCATTTTTCTTTCTCTGTGCTCAGGAAGACGTTAGAAAGGCGGGGCAAGCCTTTTCCTGAGCCTCCGTGGAGCAGACCGGGGCCGACTCTTCCCACTGCTGAAGCCCAAGCCAGCAGACGGGCCAGGTGCAGGAGGCCCTGCCAGGGACCCAGGGAGGCAACCCCCCCCCCCCGCCCCCCATCTCATCAGGAGCCGAGGACAGGCCCACCACGCTCAATTTAAATGTGACTGCTCCTGAGCCCTCAGGCACGCAGCAGAGTTTTTTTCCATCCTCACATAGAATTCCTAAGAGTTACAGGGGCTCCTCTAAAGGGAGGGGTGGGATAAGGAGAGGGCAAGAGAATTTAGCTCACTCTCGCGAAGAAATTTTTAATTAAGCTTCCAGTGTAAGAGAGTGCAAAAGGACACGAAGCGGTTGAGCACCTGCTTCCCACGTCCAAGGTCCCAGGTTCACTCCTCGGCACCTCCTTAAAAAAAGAAAAGATCCTTTCTGTCTTTAATTTCAGTACCTTAGGAAACCGCACATCCATCATCAATGTGAAGTCCAAGCCTTTTTCCGTATCATATTTAAAACAGATTTGTTTATTAAACAAGCATCACTAGGCTCTGACTAACACAGTGGAAGAAATTGTGAATAAGAAGAGAAAGTCTGCGTGTGGAGGGAACGACAGGCAGGAGAAGGAAGAGGTGGGAGGCCAGATGGCCTGAGATGACCGCGACAAAGAACGCGCATGACGCGCAATGCCAGCTCCCCTGCGTGACAGCCAGGGGCCTCTCTGGGTCTCCAGGGGCAGGTTCAGACCAAAACGCTGGGAACACGGCCTGTCTTTTCATAACAGCTGCATCGAGGAAAGTCTCCCTGCACCCTCCCAGGGAGGCACCTGCTGAGGAGTTTTGACTTGGTCGTGGAGGCCTGGGGAGCCAAGGGGAGTTTGCCTGGAGCAGCCTCCTCCAGCCGCCCCCTGCCCACCTCTCATCGCCCCAGGTACGAGCTCAAGTTTCCTTCTCCGTGAGGCCTCCTGTGCCACATTCTGGCGTCCGTCTTTCCTCTATAACACTAAGCACGGTCCAGTGTTGGATACGTACGTCTTAGATTTTGCCTCCCCCATTAGAATGAAGCAGGAATTGTCTCTCCTCCTTCCTGCCCCCTCCGTGCCTAGAGCGGGGTCGGTCACAGAGGAGGGGGCAGGAGACTTCCGTTGCCAAATAGCCCTTTCGTATAGGACACCTGACGGTGACGGCAGGTACTGAAGGCGCCCTGTCGAGCACTCGAGTGGCTGACACGGCGGCGAAGCAGCCACATTTCCCAGACCCGGAAAGGAAGGAAGCACCGATGCAGGGGCAAGGGGGACACGGAACTGATGTTTTTCCCGACACCGTATGCCAACGCCTGGTGAAATTGAGCCAAGGCTTTAAAAGACCACATGTGGAGGGAGAGCAGTCCCCGAAGTCATCCCATCAGAGTGGGGGGCAGGTCAGAGCCCCCATAAAAGCCAGCATTCCTGAACGGCGACACCCATGGAGGGACGCTGTACGGGGCGCTAACTACACACACGTACGCTCACCCTGAAGACGTCCAGCCGCTAGCCCTGTGTAGTTATGTGCACACACACACGCTGAAATTTCCTAGCTACGAGCCCACACTCCAACTCGGAAGCTGAGTGCACGAGACTTGGATGACCTTGAAACTCCAGGGGCAGAGATTTGCTTCACCGTGAGCAGAAGCTCACATGTCACGTCTGGCCCGAGGCTGTGAGTCTCTGGTTCTCTCCCCCCCTACTTCGTGGTTCTGGAGGCCAGGATTGAGATGGGGAGCCCCTCGATGCAGGCAACCTGGGCGACTGACCTGATCGGTAGGAGATTTTGCGCAAGCGAAAAACAAACCTTTGTGTGGTACTTGGCTTCATTTGTTTCCGCAGCGTAAGCCCGGTCTATGCAATCTGATTAGCTGAAGTTACCTCTTCAGAGGTCCTGTTTACAGTGGACTCACCCCGCAGGAATGGATTAAGATCAAGAACACACTTTTCTGGGGTAATTAACTCCAAGCCACCACAAAGAGTGTGCAAGTTTAAACCAAAGAGGTAGCACTGGGGATGGAATGAAAGCAGAGTCTCCAGAGGTTTCTAATGTAGATGCATTAGGGGCATGACAACGGGAACTGGAAGCAGGGGAGAAGGGGTGCTGGCAACGGAGGAGCTGAGGGTATTTCCCAGCTTATAGCTCAGGTACCCAGGTTTGGCTGATGCCATCCATCAAGGGGTGGGAGCACTGGGAGAAAGGAAGGTTGGAGGAAATAGGGTCAAGCAGAGCCGGGGACTGCGGAGAGATGCCCCGGGGTGTCTAGAAAACGGGCCATTCGCAGTGAGTGCGGTTCCGTTAGTGCACAGAGTGGAACAATTTGAGGAATAAATGAGAGGCAAGGAATGAAAAAGTGAGTGGGATCTCTCTTTTAAGGAATGTAATAAGGCAAGAAAAGGGGCATGGGAGCAGCTCCGGGAAACCAGCAAGGAAGGGCTTGCCGCCTTTTGAACAGGAAGGCTGGCGTTTGTGTGCAATGAAAGGACAGTGACAATAGAAACCAGATGCCTGATGGAGCAAATTCCGAGAGGATTCGAGAAGAGAGGTGGACGGTCCAGGGCACCGCAAGAGCGATTGCCCTTGGAAAAGAGGAGGAATGACTTTCCTCCCCGGCGAGAGGCTGGACGGGATGGGAGGTGGCCCTGCACATTTGGAGGTGGTTCTAAGAGCCAGGTTGAAGGGCTCTGCCGCAGGCTCTGAGGCACAAGAGCTGTGACTTGCGCTGCTGGTGGCGTTGGTGGAATGAGAGCACCGTGATCAAATGCAGAGCGACAGGCACGGCTCTGCGGTGCTTCCAGCGGACCCCTTGCCTTCTACCTGCCATCACCGCCACCTGCGACCTGCCCGCTGCCTTCCCTGCCTGCTGCCTTCCTGCCGTTAAACCATGAGCGGCTGTGGGGCTGGAGCGGGGCCCCTTGGCCCACGCGTCACGATACTCCATTGCCACCTTCTCATAGTCAAAGAACCTCTGCCATGCCTGAGGCCCAGGTCCTGGAGCCGCGCCCAGCTCCAGGTACCACTGGGCTCAGCCGCCGGTGAGGGGAGAGCACAGGTGCGGGGGTGGTGGGCAGAGCGCCAGCAGGGGCCCCGTGTCTTGGGCACACGTACCCTGCTTCCTCCACCAGCTGATTGGCCCCTCTTTTAACGTCTGCAGCCCTGAACGGATTGCAGTGCAGGGGGCAGCGGACGTCTCCGCTGAATGTGTGCAGGCACGTGAAAATGGTGTTGTGTGGGCACCAAGCAGAGGACAGAGCGAAAATGAAGGCTGTGCCGATTAGATTTCTTTTTTGTAGTCGCAGGCTGTTAGGAACAAGCACGATACTTTGGAGGACAATGAAAACTGCATTGTGCTAAAGAAGAACCTAAAATGGTTATAACTGTGATTGCAGTTGTTAGTCAGCCTCCTGATGCAGGGGCACAATGGAGCCAAATCGTGGCACCTTCAGCGGCGGTCTGCTCCTTTCCCCATTTCTTGGCTCCGCTGTCTCCTCCTCCGTGCCCTGAGCGCTTCCCTCCCCTCCAGCTGTCTCCCGAAGCACCCAAGCCGGCCCACTGCCCCTTCTGCCCTGCTGAAGGCAGACCCCAGCCTCCGTGCCCCTCGAGAGTTTCTTGTTAGGGCTTGCTCAAGCCAATTTTAATAATGTGCTCTTATTAAAATTTAATATATGTGCATTGTGCGCATTTTATAAAAAAATGTTCATTGCAGAAAAGCAAAAGGAAGAAAATAACAATCATCGGTAATCCTCACCACCCAGAGAGCTCCACGGTAGGGTAACGTTTTCACGTAAGTAGTTCTCTTATTTTCTGTGCGTACTTTCTCATGGGGGTGTGTGTAAAACCTTATTATCCTAACAGCTGGCCCCAGAATTGCTCTTAATAATATAACTGGTTTTGTTAGGAAAGATACTTAAATACTTGAAGCAGATGAACATTGACTCCCACCCCATTTCCACACCTGGGAGCCAGCAGGGGGACGCCGCTGTAAGTCACGGGGATCCACTGACCCCAGGGGACGGGGAGAGGAGAGCCTTAGAGGGAGGGGGCGAAGAGCCACGAGGCTGCGCCCTCTGCACGGGACTCTCGGGTGGCCCCTGATCTTCAGCGGGTTCTTGAACTCGGCAACGCTTGGTGCGAGTGGCTCTCACACTGTGGAAGTGAAGGGGGCCGAGTCTACAACGCACAGCACCTGAGGCAGCCCTAGAGGGACGTGGCGCCCAAAGCAAAGGGGACGGGAAGACACAGCTTGCCCCACCCAGGACTTAGAGAAACTGTGGAGCGGAAATTAAGGGAATCTTGGTCATTTCATCCAGCATGCAACAGACCAGTAGGTCACTTGCCGACTTCTCCCATTGCACACACACACACTTTTTTTTTTTTACACGAAATAAGATATTTCGTGTAAAATTTATAAATTGCAAAACATTTCATTTGTGATGACTAGCCTTGCTTCACTGTGGAGACAGACCCTGTGATTCAGGCATGACCTTATATCATCACGAGGAGTGTAGGAAAGACTGGGCAAGCTGGAGCTGCAAAGCACCCGTTATCATCAATGGGAAGAATTATGCTTGCTTTATGACTATTAAAACGTTTGTCTAAGCATTAAAAACTCTCCTACTGTTATTGTCAATATACAGGGAAATGAAAAACTAGCAAACTAATATTTCTTTAGTGTGCAGTAAATTAAAACATTACAAGCATTTTATTTGTCTAAAACAACACATTAAGAGTAGTTTGAAGAGTGGCTCACTTCTTTTGATATAACTTACCACCCACGCCTTTTCTTGCCTTGGTGAACTTTCATAATCCTAAGTTTGGATCACTTCCAGCATTTGATCCTGTGCACTTTCGGCGTCATGAGATAGCTCCAGGAGCTCCTTTAACCTAAAGGCCCTGCCAGCACCCCTTCCATTTTTTAAGTCACTGGGCTTTTCGATATTTCTCACAGAGGCCTAGATGCATTGTCTTAGCTTTGCTGTTGTCATTTTCAAATCTTCTCACCACATCCAATTTCCTTTCCAGCATAATAACTTTTTCTTTGCCAGCATTCATCTTTGTTGGCCAATTCCCTCTTTTGAGTCTCCATGTCTGTAAAACGCCCCATGGGTTTATCACGGGGGGTCAAGAAGCCAGCACGACCGTGCGACAGCTTGCTCGGTCGGTAGAGGTGGGGTCTGGCTGCGGACGAGGGGTCGGTCCAGCTCTGGACGAGGGGTCGGTCCCGCTTGGGATGAGGGGTCGGTCCCACTTGGGACGAGGGGCCGGTGCGGCAGCAGACGAGGGGTCGGTCTCACAGGGGTTGCGCGGTTCGGCTGACGGGGTCGCCCGGCAAAGCCAGCGACGAAGGGGTCGCCCGGAGAAGCAGGTGACGAAGGGGTCGCCCGGAGAAGCAGGCGACGAACTGGGGACAAGGGAGGCCAGGCCCTTGTCGGGGGCTCTCAGGACTGGAGGGCGCACGGCAGAAGAACTACCGCGGAGACAAGGTAAACACGCAAGTCCACTTTATTGAGGGAGAGGCAACAGTTTTATAGGGGCTGGGGAAGGCTGATTGGTCGAAGCCACGCCCTGTTCTGATTGGTTGCCGGAGAAAGGTCAGTGGGCGGTACTGGATGGGGGAGGGGTGGTGGTTAGGGATTGGCTGTCGCTGTTGCTGGGGGAAGGGGCAGGGTTTAGGGATTGGTGGCTGCTGTTGCTGGGGTGGAGGGCAGACTTGAGTTTCCCGCCCACGCCTGGCTGTTGCTGCTGTCGGGGGAGGGGAAAAGGGCAGACTGGAATTTTCTGCCCTGCGCCTGCGCAGGGAGAAAGAAGAAGAAGGGTGCCGCCCCACAAGGCATCGGGTGGCGCCATCTGGGAGGAGGGGTGGCCGCGGAAGCATGGCTGCCGAGAAGGGGAGACCCGAGGGCACTCTGCGCCCATGCCGAGCTCCCTTCAGGGGTGGCGGTGAGTCCGACCAGCCACCCTATTATGGGGGCAGCGGAATTAGGCCTACCGCGGCCGCTCCCCTCCAGGCCAGCAAACCACACTTCAGCCCGAGGGGTGACCGCACGACCGCATGCTTCGCTGTGTGTAACTGAACAGCGATGCACCCGGCCGCCCACCTGTGACAGAGGTTTTGAAAGAAGTCATTGATCACAGTCATCTGTTATTGATTTGTGATCTAAAGAGTGAGCTGCGAAGATTGTACTTTACTCAATGACTCACAGTAACTGAACTTTGAACTGTGGTGTCAGGAGAACCATATTACTTAATTAAACTATGGTTCCCAAACTCCATGCATATTGGAATCGTGCAGCGTGAGAGCCTTCTTACTGGTTGTATTAGCCAAAGGGGTGCTGATGCAAAATACCAGAAATCGGTTGGCTTCTATAAAGGGTACGTATTTGGGGTAGGAGCTTACAGATACCAGGCCATAAAGCATAAGTTACTTCCCTCTCCAAAGTCTATTTCCACACGTTGGAGCAAGATGGCTGCCCACGTCCGCGAGGGCTCAGGCTTCCTGGGCTCCTCTCTTCCTTGGGCTCTTTTCTCTCCAGGCTCAGCTGCTCTGCTCTCTCTACAAGGTCAGCTGTAGACTATCAAGCAAATGGCTCGTCTCTCTTCCCGGGGCCTCTGCTGTGTCTAATAGAGCCTTCTCTCTGCTCCTCTGTGTATTTGCTTGCTGGGTTCCAGCATTTAAAACTCCAGTTAACTCCTGCGCCTTGCTGTTTTCTCTGTGAGTCTCCCCCCACCAAGGAGCGGGGAGGCAACATCCTACTGTCGTGGCCCATCAAAGCCTTAATCGTTATTTAAAAAGTGAAACCTCTGAATCCAATATACTCTAATATGCCCGGAGGGACAGACCAGTTTACAAACATAATCTTTATCTATTTTGGACTTCGTTAACGATATCAAACTGCCACACTGGTTATAAGAAGTAGAATTTAACTTGGACATTTTTGTTCCTATTCTCTTATTTTGGGTCTAATCTTTTTGCTCTTGCTCTCCACTTCCTAAGTTTCTTGATTTCCTGACTCTGCTTGGGACACTGGTGAGTAGCCTTCTGGGGGTCTGCCCACTGATGGAGCCCCCAGCACATCGGCCGCCGAAACAGGCTGGTGTGTCCCCCTAATGATGAAAAAGGAAGACCAGCTCCTTAAATTAAAGGCGTAAATCACCATCCCATCCAAATGCCAAGAACAAAACACCGTGAGTATTGACGGATTCTACCTGGATATCACTGATGTGATTCTATTTGTAAAAGGACACACTGAAGAGGTGCCAATTCGTCACTTCTGCAGGGGTATGAAGTTTGCACCCCAAGGAGTGACCCCGAAAACTCCAAGAGCTCTTGAGGAAATGTAACACATAGCAAAGGAAGATGGACAGCACCAGACGCCAACCTTTCACTCCTTTCTGGAAGCAAGGAGGAAGGAGAGGATGGTGAGGGTCTGGAGGACAGAACCCTGTTGTGCTGTGAACTTGTTTTTTCATCACTCCAAGTGACTAGAGCATTGCATGAAGTGTAAATTCCTCAAATATCTGTGCACAGAGAAAAGACTTCTGGCTTTGGCCCTAACTGGTTATAGAGTCCTGGGTTATTCATATTTATTCAGGAAGGGTGCTGCCGTGTCATCGTCTACAAAATGGAGAAAATTGACACCAGCTGACCCCGTGGGAAGGGTAGCCAATTAGTAATGTTAGAGGCCACTGGGAAAAAACAAGTCATTTGATTTATGGAGCACAGGCTAACTAGATTGGAAATGCAGCCAAATATGTCTCTCTAAAGCCCAATCAATTTCGTAAACTTTCGATACGCACTGAAACAACCAGATGGAGGCAGAAGGTGTTTGTTTTGCTCTGATAATAGGTTACCCCAGCAAAATGTCTGGCGCTGCTTCAGGGAGCTGCAGAGCAGAAGAGAAGCCTGGCATATCAGGGAGGAATTCAAGGAGATTCGAAGAGGAAAACAAACGCTCCTCTTGAACGAACTCCCAAGAGCAACTTGATTTTGGCTTGCTGTAACTCTGCCTTCACCTGCTTCTAATGGCTCCTTCTCAGGGCATAAACAGGAGTCAGGACAGCTGGGCCGTGAGAATGAATTCTAAGTGCAGGACCCAACAGGAAGTTTTGTCACAGCTAAGAGAAGTGCCGCCCAGAAAGCACCGTTCACATATGGCTTGATATTCACTCACCTGGCCCCTCCTGAGGTACCTGGAACAGGTGAGGAGAGACCCAGGAAGGTGGTCCCAATGGGATGATTCTCCAGTCCCTGGGAGTTTGGGGCAGCCAGAGGGAAACACTGCTTACAACACAGAGTCAGCCCCTAAAGGCTTTTCCTGTCTTCTATGAATTTAGTGACCTTTTTCTCCAGTATAAAAAAAATGGGATCAACAGTCTAATAAAGAAGCTATCTGATTTGTAAATTCATTTAAGTGAAAAATTACAAAGGTACAGAAGTAAAGCACATTTAAACCTTTAAGGGATACCATTGTATTTAATTAGCTTAAGTGAAATTGATTGGACTATAGAAGATCATCTACATGATTAATGCCTATAGATGGAGATTGCAAGTATCAGTAAACAACATCGAATTTTCCCATTTAAAGGTTGTGTTCCTCACACTATAATTTATAGGCCACCACCATTAGCGGTGGCGCTTATTCAAAATGCAGAGCCCTTGGCTTGCTCCCTGGCTGCTCTAAATCAGAGAGCAGGGAGCAGTGCCCAGGAATTCCATCTCTAGCAATCCCCATCCGGTGATAAATTTTGACAAGCCGTCCTGTGAGGAGAGCAGCAGCAGCTGCTCTGTGCCAGGAGCACCGCTAGGAGCCCCCTGCTCAGAAACGTGGCCTGTCTCCTTGCTCGTTGCTTAGCAGCACTAGCTCCCGAGCATCCAAAGCTGCCATGACAACCTTTGGGCTTGGGATCTGCTCTCTAGGAATTTACGGATCAAAAGTCCTTCAGGAAAGATGGCGCGCTTGGCCCTGCCCCTGCAGGCTACAGAGCAATGTGAGGAGTGGGATGGGGCTTGGCCCAAGGACCCAGAGTCTGGTCCTCAGCTTCGGTTCTCAGGAGGCCACGTCCTGGTGGTTAGGTGACCTGAGGGGGCTCCCGGGGTGCTGGACCTTCTGTATTTAAACAGGAAAGCCCAGAACAAACCAGGATGAGCTACTGATGGACCTGCTCCATCAAGCAAAATTCAAGAGCATCTGAGAAATCAGGGTCTCAATTTATTTATTTTGCACAGAGAACTAGAACCCCCAACACGTGATAATTAGTCAACTCGATGATTCTCCAGGGACACGTCTTCCTGGGAATCCAAATTACTATCAAAAGTTGGTGGGAGGGAAACAGATGTGACTCAACAGATAGAGCATCTGCCTACCACATGGGAGGTCCAGGGTTCAAACCCAGGGCCTCCTGACCCGTGTGCGGCTGGCCCACGCGCAGTGCTGATATGCGCAAGGAGTGCCATGCCACGCAGGGGTGTCCTCCGCATAAGGGAGCCCCACGCACAAGGAGTGCTCCCCATAAGGAGAGCCGCCCAGTGTGAAAAAAGTGCAGCCTGCCCAGGAATGGCGCCACACACACGGAGAGCTGAAGCAGCAAGATGACGCAACAAAAGAGACACAGATTCCTGGTGCTGCCTGACAAGAAGACAAGCAGACACAGAAGAACACACAATGAATGGACAGAGAGCAGACAACAGGGGGGCAGTGGGGGAAAGAGAAAGAAAGAAAAATATTAAATCTAAAAAAAAAAGTTGGTGGGGAGAACAGAATCAGACCAAGAAGAGGGATGATGTCGAGTGAGCTTGACCTCAGGCTGGATGGCCTGCAGGGAGAGAACATTTAGGCTGAAGGCTCAGACCAGCCCTTAGGGCAGCGCCCCCCAGCACCTGCTGGAAGAGCTCCCCATTTCCTGCTCTGAAATCGGTTGCCGTAGTGCACGTTAGCATTGATGCAATCCAGCAAATCCCCACGACGGACACTGCCCACGTCCAGTGAGCACCGTCTGCACGTAGTGAACTTGAGTTCTGCCCCCTGCGCCATGCCGAGGCCCCTCATCTCAGCCCCGGTGGCAACCCTCCCACAACCATCCTTGAGGACGGGTTAATTTTCTGCAGCTGGACAAGCTCCTGTGTTTCCCCCTTGCCCACGAACCCCAGGGGTGCACTGTTTAGAGGCACATCTCCCTGGCCTCACGCTGACCTTTCCCACAGCAGCAGTTTTTCAAATCATAGCATTATTTATCATTGAAAAACACTGGAAAACAATGTTAAAAATTATGAAATACCAAAGACAATATTTTGCAGCCACTAAAGTGATATATAACTTTTAAATACATTGGAAAGGGTTCACAATGTATCGTGAAGCCTCCTGTATACAAAAAAGGCTGCCAAGTACTGCATTCATTTGTTTACAGCTGGTTTCACTGGGATGGTGAAGTAAGAGTTGACTTTTATTTTGTTCTGTACACTTCCCTTTATTTACTATTTTCTTCCTACAATGATCATGCATTATTTTATAACCAGAAAAAACATACACTAATGTAAAATTTTCTTATACTTAACCTGGCAGGGGAGATACCGTGATCATGCGTTGGTTTTCCAGGGTGAGGCTTATCCATTGCACTGCGGATGTGCCCCAAATATGGGAAACTCAACTGCATAATTTGTGGTAGTGGGGAAAAAAATAAAAATAAAAAGCCCGTACAGGTAGGAATTTGCCTGCCTTGTCCCTCGCCCGTCCGGCTAATGTGACTTGACGGGGCCTTTGGATCCTGCTTCCTTCTCCAGGCTCGGTCGTCCCCCTCAGGGCCTGCCCTTGCTGAGGTCACAGCTTCAGCTCGGGAGGAGCCTGGCTCTGTCGCCACCACGCTGCCCCCCCCCCCAGCTTCTGCCCCCTGAATCGTCACACCAGGAAGCCCCGTCGGGGAGGCCCAGCTTTCAGGGACATGAGCGACCCGGCGTGGCGCCTGTCACTGCGTGTCAATGCCCGTGTGCGACCGCAGGCTGCCCCGAGACGGCAGAGCCTGGAGACAAGCACTCCTGAGAGCAAGGCGCTTCCTCTGCAGCCTCTGAGGGGCCCACGCGCCCCTCACGCTGCCGCAGCCGTCCCTGGCGTTTCCTGGACAGCGGCCTCCCCTGGCTCCCCGTCCACCGGGCATGGGCTCCCCTCCTGCCTCTCACGAGAGCTGCTGCTGGGCACCCAGGACGAGCCCGTCTTGGGCCCTTCGGTGCCTCGGCTCCGCCTGCAAAGTCCTTCACTCGCCTGCGACACCCTCTGAGGTTCCGGGGAGGCGAGGGGCCCCTCCGACCCCCCCAGTGCAGATGGACTGGACCATCGCGTACCCCCACACCCCGATGGAGGCCCCCGGCGGGCTGGGAGCAGCAGCGAGCCTGTTTCCAAGCCTCGTGAGCAAAAAGCAGTTCAAGACGTTCAGAGCTGCCACGGCCTCAGCCCGTGCCCGGCCGGCAGCGCTGTTGCGAGAGGGTGGACATGGTTGGCACCCCGAGGACGTGGTGGACAAGCACACAGGGAATAAGGCAGCGGACGTGCCTGCACCCACCCCAACCTCCAGAAACGAGAGGACGGCGCCGCGGAGCCCCGCGCCCCCGACGGCCTGAGCCTGGCACGGAACCCTCAGCACCCCGGCCCGCCGGGTGGGGTGGCCCGCGCCCGTCACCTGCCGGCTCCTGCCTGTGCCCCCGTCCTGAGCGAGGCGCAGCTGCTGGGGCAGCGCCTTCTCAGCGCCCGGCACCTCCCACCTCCGAGGCTCTTCCACGTGTCGCGGCAGGGAGCCCCCTCAGCCTTCCTTCTCCAGGGCGGGGTCGGCTTCTGCCTCCCAGGGACACACGTGCCTGCGGGCGTCTGTGGTTGCCAGCACGGGGGGCGGCGAGGGGTGCAGGATGTGCCTGGCAGCTGTGGGTGGGGGCCAGGGGTGCTGCCTAACACCCCACAATGCCGGGCAGCCCGTGCCGTCCCCCAATGCCAGGGACCCTGCGCGATGCACCCGCGCTGCCTCTTGGTGGACATACCGCCACATCCGACGCAGTCGCTCGTCATCTAAAATCCCTGCAAACAGG